>NC_040098.1:30988499-31294214 GCF_003369695.1 Bos indicus x Bos taurus
TTTTATAACTGTAAAGTAAGATGGTACATTGCTATAACCATACAAAGACAAAGCAGAAAAATACAATATAAAAGTAGTTAAGACCCCCAACTCAGTCAGACCCTTCAGCTACTTTCTCACTGTGTGGAATGAAGCAAACTAATTATCTTCTTTAAGCCAGAGTTTCCTCATCTGCAAAATAGTTATTCTAGAGCACTTGCTTCATAGAATGGTTTGTGAGGATAATTAAATGATATATTACATATAAACTGTTTAGTAAGATGCTCAGCATAGAGAACATTTACTAAGTTAAAATTTTCACTAACTGCTCTTGTTGATTTTTAATATAATCTTCATTCCTGAGAGGGAATTAGTGTCTTAGGGTTTATTTTTATCTCACATATCTGTTACATATTTGCTTTCATGTTAGACTGAGATCTAACATCTGTACTACCTAGGATCTGTTTTCTACTCCATGTCTTCTGTTGGAGATAGCAGCGAATACTTACCAGAAGAAAAAAATATTAGAAGGTAATTATACTTTCATGAGGGTAGAATTCACAGTTGTCATGCTCTTAAGTAGTCCAGATGTACTCCTGTGCACACTATGATGATCCTTCATTTCATTGATAATTCAGAAAACTTGTTTGGCATGTCACTGAGCCTATGAAATATTGGAATAGCCACCAGTTTCTTATATTATTAATAACATGACAATCACATTCATGTTTAAATACAACAGCTGAACTGAGATTAAATAGAGGTCTCCATCTAATGTGGATGTTGGAGAAAAACTAGATGTAGGACTGGTTGAAGAGTTGAAGAATTAGATTTTGTTAAATGTATTTTCGATAGTATATTTGTAGTCTTTTAGTGTATACTTTTGTTAAATGCATTTGTAGATAGATTTTTGCCTAATTAAACAAAGAAAGTGCTATATTGGTCTGCGTATACTACAAGAATCGTAATGATGTAGCAGGGAAATATTTGTGTGCAATTTTAAAGGCTACTATGTGGATGTGATTTAGACCTTGGGGACTAGTGCCCCACAGAGGTGATTAACAAATCTTTGACTATGGTCAGAATCTTATCTAAACAACAATTTTATGAAAAGTTCCCTTAAGATTTTGGGGTCTATCCATTTTCTGTTTAGATTTCTCCCATGGAAATTAATTTCAGAGGTAAATTTATATATTGCACTGAAGTTACTATTGAATATTATAAATATAATGTAAACCATATTTATTAAAATAACACATTTAATTGAAATTTGGATTATTCAACAGGTAAGACATCAAGTTGGAGAAATACAGGCAATTGTCTAGATATTGTGTGTCCATAGGAAATAAGATATATGATTAAAAAATCATGGAATAATTAAAATTCTAGGTTCATGAGCTATATAATCATTGTTTCATTTTCAATAAATTAAGGATAATACTGTGAATACATTTCAGCCTGCCCTTCTGTTCAAGAGCTGAAAATTTTCTAATAGCTTAGAGCTGCCTATGTGGCTTCACACTGTCCAGTCTGTCTTCCTGCCCGACTCCCAGGGGAATCGGTCTTGAATTCTGTGTTCATCACATACTTACATTAGGATATAATTTATACATTGACACACTCCCCTACATATGTGGAGAATGTCTAAATAGCCTGTATTTTTTCTATGTGCAACTTCACAGAATTTGTCTATTAGTTCTTGGAGTTTTTTTTATTAGGTCTTTAGGATTTTCTATATCAAAGATCATGTCATCTGCAGAGACAGTTTTACTTCTCACTTTCTGATTTGGATGCTTTTCATTTCTTTTCCTTTTCTAGGACTACCCAACTATAAGATAGAAGTGGTCATCATTGTCTTGCCCTTGATATTAGAGGAAAAGCTTACAACCTTTACTACTGAGTATGGTGTTTGCTCTGGGCTTGTCATATATGATTCAATGTCTTTACTAGTAATTGGTCTGTTAGATTTTCTACCGATATTTCTTTCTAATTCAATCTTGGTAGGTTGTATGTTTTTAGAAATTAACTGTTTCTTCTAAGTAGTTCAATTTATTGGTATAGTGTTTTTTGATCCTATCTATTTTGTGTGGTAGCAGTTGTAATGTCTTTTTCATACTTTTTTTTATTTTTGTCCTCTTTTTTTGCTGATGGAGTCTGCAATGCATTTAGTAGGAACTGCATCTTTTTGTTGCCCTCCAATAGTCCTGCTGCTGCTGCTAAGTTGCTTCCAACTCTGTGTCCGACTCTGTTCAACTCCATAGACGGCAGCCCACCAGACCTCCCTGACCCTGGGATTCTCCAGGCAAGAACACTGGAGTGGGTTGCCACCTCCTTCTCCAGTGCATGAAAGTGAAAAGTAAAAGTGAAGTCGCTCAGTAGTTCCCGACTCTTAGTGACCCCATAGACTGCAGCCTACCAGGCTCCTCCATCCATGGGACTTTCCAGGCAATAGTACTGGAGTGGGGTGCCAGTGCCTTCTCCTAGCTGCTGCTTTTTCAGGCTCTTCTTTCATCATGGTCACCACTCCCCGAGTCTTGCAGCACATCTCAGCATACTGAATTTGGTGAGAAAGAAGTTGTTTGTTTGTCAGTGTCTTTGGTGCACAGCTAGGGAATCCAGTTGATCACTCAGGTTCACTCACATTCTCCCAGTGGAGAAATCACAGGCTAAGGAAGTCTCCTTTGGCACTGAGCTGTGACACCTTGGAGGAGAGGTGGTAGGTAGTAACCTTCTTAACCTCATCAGTGTGTCCATCTTGTATTTGTCTCTGCTCCAGTGATGTGCTGGTACGTCTCATTGGACTCCCAGAGTTTCACAAAGGCAGTGCTGTCTGTTGGTGATTGCACAGATCATCCTGAATATGCAGGAACCTTAGACTATGGCTTGCTTTTCTAATTCCTTAGTGGTGTCTTTGGAAGAGACAAAGCTTTAATTTTAAAAAGTTCAACACATGAATTTTTCTTTTATGATTAGTCTTTACCTACTCTAAGCTTATGAAGATATTTCTATATTTTATTCTAGAAGCTTTATATTTTAGCTTTTATTTTTAGTCAGGGATTCATTTCAAGTTAAAGTTTTCTGTATGGTGTGAGGTAGAAGTTGAACGTCAGTATTTTCCATAGAATATCCAGTAATTTCAACACCATTCATTGAAAGATTATCTTTTTCTTATTAAATTTTGACACCTTTGCAAAGTCAGTTGACCCTATACATCCATTTCTGAGCTCTCTATTGACCTATTTGTGTATGCTTAGGCCAATACTGCACTGTCCTGATTGGTGCAGTTTTATAGTACATCTAGGAATCAGGTGATGTCATTCCTCCAGTTTTGTTCTTCTAAGAAGATTTGGGGATACTGTAGGTTTTTGCATTTCCATGTCAGTTTTACAATCAGCTGGTGAACTTCTTAAAAAAAATTGGTTGATTTATTGGTTTCCTATTGCTGCTGTTCCAAACTACCAGAAACTTAGTGGCTTTAAATAACATGAATTTATAATCTTACATTTTTGGAGACTGGAAGTCCAAAATGGATATCCCTGAGAAAATCACAAGGTGTTGGTAGGGTTGCATTATTTTCTGGAGGCACTAGGAAGAATTCATTTTCTTGCACTTTCCAGTTTCTAGGGGCTGCCATGGTCATTGGCGTATGGATTCCTCCCCTCTTCAGCTAGGAATGGCCAGTCTAACCTTTCTCACATTCATCACATTGACTCTCCTGCATCCTTTTTCCTTCATTTAAGGATGCTTCTGGTTGTACTGGGTCCATCCATATAATTCAGAACACTCTCCCTATTTTAAGGTTTCTGAATACCAGCCTTAATTCCATCTGAAACTTTAACTCTTTCTTACTGCATCACATAATATATTCACAAGTTCAAAGGGATAGAATGAGGACCTCTCTGGGGGAGCCTTTATTCTGCCTACTTAATTGGAGATGTTTTGAATCTGGAGATCAGTTTGGGGAAAACTGACATTATAACAATATTATGTCTTCCAACCCATGAACATGGTCTAGCCCCATATTTATTTAGGCCTTCTTTGAGTTCTCTTAGTGATGTTTAGTAGTTTTCAAAGTAGAGGTCTTGTACATAATTCATTTAAATTTATTCTATTTAAAATGCTATTGTAACTGATATTATTTTACACTTTCAATTTTCAATTGTTTATTGCTCATATGGAAATATAATTTGGTTTAAATTTTCACCTTGTATCGAGCCACCATTCAACTTCACTTATTAATTCTTGTTACAGTCTCTACTACAGTTTTAAATTGAATTTGTGTTTATCTTGTTCCTGAATTCAGGAGGAAAATATTCATTATTTCATGATTAAACATAGTGTTAGTTCAAGCTTTTTTTTGTAACTAGTCTTTACTAAATTCATTAAGCACACTGCAACAGAGAATCTGGCGGACACTGCCATCCAATCTGCATCTTGACAACCATTAATCTAGAGATGAAATACTGGCATGTTTACATCTTCACTTTCTAGAAAAGAACACTGCAGAAAATGGTCTCTACCTGCCTCTTCCTTTCGATTCTTACATGAATATATGTAATGGTTCTTACTTTCTAGCCCTCATAGTACAAAAAACCAGACAGAGGGCAGCCAAAGTGAGTTCTGAGTATCAATCAATAATATATTTCACACACTGTTAACAATTCTTTCTTCAGTCTGTTGGTTCTGGGTTATTTGATACTTTCATTGATCTTTTTCTTGGCTGCATTAATTCTGAAAAATTTAAGAAATTACATGAATTGTCTACTATCTGAGCTGTTTCATATCAGAAAAACTTATGTTTCTTTCACATATAAAAGACAGTTTGTTTGGATATGAAATTATTTGCTAGTGAATTTTTCCACTGCAAACTTTCAGTGGCCATTTCCAGGACCATACTTCAAATGT
The DNA here is from genome assembly GCF_003369695.1 of Bos indicus x Bos taurus. Classification (NCBI taxonomy): domain Eukaryota; kingdom Metazoa; phylum Chordata; class Mammalia; order Artiodactyla; family Bovidae; genus Bos; species Bos indicus x Bos taurus. The sequence continues at coordinate 30,993,384 of NC_040098.1, forward strand.
CTTTTTTACTTCCAACATCTTTGCTTCCATCAAAGTTACTATATCTGCTTCTTTCTTTTCATCTTCAATTTTGTCACTACACTACAAAATGTTAACCCTAGCAAAAACTAGAGTACATGAAGTGATGGACTGACTCAAATTTCTGAACATCCTATTCTAGATTTTCTAATTTTGTAGGGCACTTGTTTTCAATCTTGGCTGAGCACTAGCCTTTTGGCAAATACAATTCATTGCTTTGGCAGGTGGCATAGCCATGTGGCTTATAAAATCCTATAGATGATTCCACTATATATCATCTTTTATTTTTAACATTATTTTATTTATTATAATTGGAGGCTAATTACTTTACAATATTGTGGTTGTTTTTGCCATACATTGACATGAATTAGCCATGGGTGTACATGTGTCCCCCATCTCCCTAACCCCACTCCCACCTCCATCCCCATTCCATCCCTCAGGGTAGGTGTGAGTGGGGTATTAAAGTCTCCCACTATTGTTGTGTTATTGTTAATTTCTCCTTTCATACTTGTTAGCATTTGTCTTACATGCGGTGCTCCCATGTTGGGTGCATATATATTTATAATTGTTATATCTTCTTCTTGGATTGATCCTTTGATCATTATGTAGTGACCGTCTTTGTCTCTTTTCATAGCCTTTGTTTTAAAGTCTATTTTATCTGATATGAGTATTGCTACTCCTGCTTTCCTTTGGTCCCTATTTGCATGGAAAATCTTTTTCCAGCCCTTCACTTTCAGTCCATATGTGTCCCCTGTTTTGAGGTGGGTCTCTTGTAGACAACATATGTAGGGGTCTTGTTTTTGTATCCATTCAGCCAGTCTTTGTCTTTTGGTTGGGGCATTCAACCCATTTACGTTTAAGGTAATTACTGATAACTATGATCCCGTTGCCATTTACTTTATTGTTTGGGGTTCGAATTTATACACCGTTTTGGTGTTTCCTGTCTAGAGAATATCCTTTAGTATTTGTTGGAGAGCTGATTTGGTGGTGCTGAATTCTCTCAGCTTTTGCTTGTCTGAAAAGCTTTTGGTTTCTCCTTCATATTTGAATGAGATCCTTGCTGGGTACAACAATCTGGGCTGTAGGTTATTTTCTTTCATCACTTTAGGTATGTCTTGCCATTCCCTCCTGGCTTGAAGAGTTTTATTGAAAGATCAGCTGTTATCCTTATGGGAATTCCCTTGTGTGTTATTTGTCATTTTTCCCTTGCTGCTTTTAATATTTGTTCTTTGTGTTTGATCTTTGTTAATTTGATTAATATGTGTCTTGGGGTGTTTCGCCTTGGGTTTATCCTGTTTGGGACACTCTGGGTTTCTTGGACTTGAGTGATTATTTCCTTCCCCATTTTAGGGAAGTTTTCAACTATTATCTCCTCAAGTATTTTCTCATGGTCTTTCTTTTTGTCTTGTTCTTCTGGGACCCCTATGATTCAAATGTTGTAGCGTTTAATATTGTCCTGGAGGTTTCTGAGATTGTCCTCATGTCTTTTAATTCATTTTTCTTTTTTCCTCTCTGATTCATTTATTTCTACCATTCTATCTTCTAATTCACTAATCCTATCTTCTGCCTCTGTTATTCTACTATTTGTTGCCTCCAGAGTGTTTTTAATTTCATTTATTGCATTATTCATTATATATTGACTCTTTTTTATTTCTTCTAGGTCCTTGTTAAACCTTTCTTGCATCTTCTCAATCCTTGTCTCCAGGCTATTTATCTGTGATTCCATTTTGATTTCAAGATTTTGGATCAATTTCACTATCATTATTCAGAATTCTTTATCAGGTAGATTCCCTATCTCTTCCTCTTTTGTTTGGTTTGGTGGGCATTTATCCTGTTCCTTTATCTGCTGGGTATTCCTCTGTCTCTTCATCTTGTTTAAATTGCTGAGTTTGGGGTGTCCCTTCTGTATTCTGGCAGTTTGTGGAGTTCTCTTTATTGTGGCATTTCCTCGGTGTGTGTGGGTTTGTACAGGTGGCTTGTCAAGGTTTCTTGGTTAGGGAAGCTTGTGTCGGTGTTCTGGTGGGTGGACCTGTATTTCTTCTCTCTGGAGTGCAATGAAGTGTCCAGTAATAAGTTATGAGATGTCTATGGTTTTGGGGTGACTTTGGGCAGCCTGTATCTTGGAGCTCAGGGCTGTGTTCCTTTGTTGCTGGAGAATTTGCTTGGTATGTCTTGCCCTGGAACCTGTTGGCCCTTGTGTGGTGCTTGGTTTCAGTGTAGGTATGGAGGCATTTGATGAGCTCCTGTCAATTAACGTTCCCTGGAGTCAGGAGTTCCCTGGAGTCAGGGTCTGAACTTAAGCCTCCTGCTTCCAGTTGTCAGTCCTATTTTTACAGTCGTTTCAAAACTTCTCCTTCTATACAGCACCACTGATAAAACATCTACGTTAAAGATGAAAAGTTTCTCCACCATGAGGGTCACCCAGAGAGGTTCACAGTGTTACATGGAGAAGAGAAGAGGGAGGAGGGAGTTAGAGGTGACCTGAATAAGATGAGGTGGAATCAATAGAGGAGAGAGTGGGCTAGCCAGTAATCACTTCCTTATGTGTACTCCACAACTGGACTGCTCAGAGATGTTCATGGAGTTATACAGAGAAGAGAAGAAGGAGGAAGGAGACAGAGGTGGCCAGGAGGATAAAAGGGGGGAATGAAAAGGAAGGAGATAGATCCAGACAGTAATCAGTTCCCAAAGTGATCTCCACCGTCTGGAACACACTGAAATTCACAGAGTTGGGTAGAGTAGAGAGGGGTTAGGGAGGAGACACAGGCGACCTGGTGGAGAAAAAGGAAGAGTCCAGAGGGAGAGAGAGAAGTCAAGCCAGTAATCTCGCTCCCTAGTGAAAAATGAGTACTGAAGATTGGGTTCTTAAAGGTACAAAATTGGTAATAAATACATAAAAGCAGAAATTAAAAATCTAGAGTAGAGTTCGGAATTTCAAAAAGACAATGTTAAAGAAAAGAAGAAGGAAAAGAAAGAGAAAAACAAACAAACAAAAACAAACAAAGTTGCAAAAATTATAAAGAAAATATAGGTACAAAATTGATAACAAATACCAAAAAGCAAAAGTTAAAAATCTAGAGTAGAGTTTGGAATTTCAAAAATACAATGTTAAAAAAAAGAAAAAGAAAAAAAAGAGAGAAAAAAAAACAAAGTCGCAAAAATTATAAAGAAAGTATAGGTCCAAAATTGATAACATATACCAAAAAGCATAAATTAAAAATCTAGAGTAGAGTTTGGAATTTCAAAAACGCAATATTAAAGAAAAGATGAAAAAAAAAGTCAAAAAAAATTATAAAAATATATATATATGAAGTTGGCTTTTTAAAAAAATAGGGTCTTTTTTATCTTTTTGCTAAGTAATAGTAGGTTATAAAAGTGAAAATTAAAGGAATAATAGAGGACTTAAAATTCTTTAAAAATTAAAAAAAAAAAAAGAAAGAATTATCGTAAAAATAGTAAAAATATATCTAGGACTTTCTCTAGTTTTGTTGTGGGTATTGTGGGTTCAGTTCATTTTCAGCTAGTTCCTTGGTCTGACTTATATTTCTCAAGATCTAGAGGCCCCTTCCTATGTAGTCGGTACTAACCACAGGGTTTTAATCTATTGCCTGTAGCTTCCAAGGTGGTTTCCTCTGTTATAGATTCTTCTGTTTGCTGGTCTCTTCAGTGTCTGGTTTCCGCCCTGACACAAAGGGGACGGTGGAGGACACTTTTTTTTTTTTTTTTTTAGGCTCACTTGTTCAGTTGCGCTGTGGGGAGGGAGGCATGCTGCAAACTAATAACACTGGCGTGTGCTTGCAGTGCCTCAGCCACACTGGGTCTGCCCTCGCTCACGGCGCGTGTAGCCTCCCTGCCCACACTGCTCAGGCTCTAGGCTGCTCCACCGGGAACCATCTGTGGCCGGCCCTGGGCTGCTTGCACCTCCCAGGTCCAAGCCGCTCAGGTGCAGGCACTCGGGTAGTCCTCAGAGGCGCAGACTCGGTTGGGCCTGCGTTTTGTGCCCTTCCCAGGTCCGAGCAGCTCAGGTGATGAGGTGTTTGGCGAGCGCGACTGCTGCGACTTATCGCCTCCCCACCGCTCAGTTATCTAGGTATACAACCGGCGCACCTTCTCAGGCGGATGTTGACCGTCCAGACCCCCAAGTTTTAGTTAGCAAAGAAGCCTGCTTACAGTTTTATAGATAATGTCTCTCTGGGGCTGCGAATGCCCTCTTCCAGCTCTGGCTGCCTGTCACTGGAGGGGGATGGTCTGTAGCCGGATATCTCTGTTCAGTCCTTTGTTCCGTGCGCGGGCCTGGTGGTGTCTTAGGTTAGGGCTGGCTTTTCACGTGGTAGATATCCCACAGTCTGGTTTGCCCAAATTATTTCGCTCAGATAGCGCTCGGGGTATTCAGGCCAGATCCTTACTGTAAGTGATGCAGCCCGTGCCGCGCCTCCCTGCCCAGCCCCCACTTGCTAGTGGCGTGTGCAGGCGTCTGCGCTGCTTCTCCACTGGGGGAGTTACCGTAGGGCTCGTAATATGCGGTTTTTAATTATTTATTTATTTTTCCTCCCTGTTATGTTGCCCTCTGTGCTTCCAAGGCTTGGCACAGATTCGGCAGTGAGAAGGTTTCCTGGTGTTTGGAAACTTCTCTCTTTTTAAGACTCCCTTCCCAGGACAGAACTCCATCCCTCCCTCTTTTGTCTCTTTTTTTGTCTTTTATATTTTTTCCTACCTCCTTTTGAAGACTTGGGTTGCCTTTCTGGGTGCCTGATGTCCTCTGCCGGCATTCAGAAGTTGTTTTATGGAATTTACTTGGCTTTTAAATGTTTTGTTGATGAATTTGTGGGGGAGAAAATGTTCTCCCTGTCCTACTCCTCCACCATCTTAGCTCCTCCCTCCTCAATAAAACCTTTTATGCAAAGTAGTAGTGGAGCATCTGAAACGGCAGTGAGCTGGGACTTCATGAGCTCATAGAATATATGGCTGCTGTTGCTGCTGCTAAGTCGCTTCAGTCATGTCCGACTCTGTGCGACCCCATAACGGCAGCCCACCAGGCCCCGCCGTCCCTGGGATTCTCCAGACAAGAACACTGGAGTGGGTTGCCATTTCCTCCTCCAATGCATGAAAGTGAAAAGTGAAAGGGAAGTCGCTCAGTCGTGTCCGACTCTTAGCGACCCCATGGACTGCAGCCTACCAGGCTCCTCCATTCATGGGATTTTCCAGGCAAGAGTACTGGAGTGGGGTGCCATTGCCTTTTCCCAATGTATGGCACAGCTGTCTTATTCCAGCAGGTAGAATATATGCCTACCTGCTAGTGTCTGCTTAATAAACCTCCATAGGACTGGTACGATTTGGTCACTGTCACTTTCATTACAACCTGGACAAAAGGTTGCAGGGAAAATGCTAATACTGTAGTCATCTCAAGTTTTTCAGGGACTGATTATCTACCAAATTAACCTGAAAGCTGAAGGTAACCAACTTTGCTTTTATCAGGTCAGAACCCTTGTACAGCCCAATTCTCTCATTCAGTTCAGTTCAGTTCAGTCACTCAGTCGTGTCCAACTCTTTGCGACCCCAGGCATTGCAGCACACCAGGCCTCCCTGTCCATCACCATCTCCCGGAGTTCACTCAAACTCACATCCATTGAATCGGTCATGCCATCCAGCCATCTCATCCTCTGTCGTCCCTTTCTCCTCCTGCCCCCAATTCCTCCCAGCATCAGAGTCTTTCCCAATGAGGCAACTTATCGCATGAGGTGGCCAAAGTACTGGAGTTTCAGCTTTAGCATCATTCCTTCCAAAGAACACTCAGGGCTGATCTCCTTTAGAATGGACTGGTTGGATCTCCTTGCAGTCCAAGGGACTCTCAGGAGTCTTCTCCAACACCACAGTTCAAAAGCATCAATTCTCTCATTACACACTATTAATTCTTTTCTTAATTTATTATAACTTGTTTCCTTGCACAGACCATTTCCTTGTTACACACTATTAATTCATTTCTTAATTTATTATACCTTGCTTTCTGCATCTATAAAAATGAGAACCTGAACTAAAGTGTTTAAGAACAAATATCAACAAGACTTTCTTGTCTGTTAACAGCTGAGAGATGTACGCATACACCCGCCAAAATAAGAGAAACAAAACAAACATTATTTTAAAATAACAATTTACTCCTCTTAAATATAACAAATTCATATGAAAATGATTATGAGTCCCTATAGTTTCAGCAAAGAGAGAATATACAAAATAAATATTTTAAATCTACAGCTCTCCTATCAAGTTAGCAATTAAATAAAATACATCAATAAAGATGAAATTAAGATATGTTGAATATTTTTATGAAACAGTTCTATTCATCTTTACCAAAGTAGGAGAACTTTAATAAACTGAGACATGCTGTATTCTTCAAAAAGAAAATTTTTAAAATAAACTTTTTTAAAAAACTTAAATACAGATATTTCAGACAACTTCCTATATTTTCTCTGGCTTATAATAAATTCATTTCAAGATTTATTTTAAAAAATGACAGCTTAGTAGATCAAGACATTTCCTATTTTAAAAAAGGTAATATATAACGAACTGCTATGCCAGGCATTGAAATGTTAGCAAGTAATAATTATTCAAACTATTGGTTTGCAGATGACTGAAACAAAATGGACAGCCCCAAAACAAACAGGTGGGCATTTCTAATTTTGGCAATAGGGTGATAGATCATTTTAGCTAATCAAGTGATGGAACACAGTTCATTATTCAGCTTGTTAACTGAACACAAAGTGGTCAACTAAGACATTTTCTGTAATTTCTGAGCTTTTTGTTGGTAAACACTATTCCTTCACAATATTGAGTCATCTATGTGAACAACAAAATTTTATAATCTGTTGTTCCCCCTTTTGGGCTTACCTGGTGGCTCAGACAGTAAAGCGTCTGCCTGCAATGCAGGAGACCTGAGTTCGATCCCTGGGTGGAGAAGATCCCCTGAAGAAGGAAATGGCAACCCACTCCAGTATTCTTGCCTGGAAAATTCCATGGACAGAGGAACCTGGTAGGCTACAGTCTATGGGATCACAAAGAATTGGACACGACTAAGCAACTTCACTCACTCACTCACTTTCTGGTTTCTTCATTACCCCTTTCTACAGATGTCAAAAAGTGAAGATAGTGGACATACCCAATGCCAGTTCAGGTGGTAACTTCGTTCTGCTGGGCTTTTCCAATCAACCCAAACTTGACCCCATTATCTCTGTGACCAGTTTGCTCTTCCATATCATGACTCTGATAAACAACACAGCAATTATCCTGCTACTTTTCCAGACAGCCGATTTCATACACCCATGTACTTCTTCCTCAATAACCTCATATTTTTAGATATCTGTTACACAACTAGTGTTGTTCCCCAGAAGTTGATAAATCTGTGCGGGCCAAACAAATTAATTACTTATGCAGGTTGTATCCTACAGTTCTTCTTTGCCTTTGACTTCGGTGCAACAGAAAACCTTTTATTGGTTGTCATGGCCTATGATCACTATGCAGCAGTCTGCCAACCCCTGCACTACCTGGTTATCATGCACCCTCAGTTCTGTAAGAAGATGGCAGCAGCATCATGGTTGACTGGCATGTGTGGCGCCCTGGCTATGAGCGCTTTTGGCTTTTCACTGCTGCTATGTGGTCACATACTCGATAACTGCTTTTGTGAGATGCCTGTCTTTCTTAAGATAGCCTGTGCATACACCAAAGTAATGGATGATACCATTTACACACCTGGAGTAATTTACCTTGTTTTGCCACTGTTTTTCATTCTTGTCTCATAGGGAATCATCACTCAAGCTGTGACTAAGATCAAGTCAGGCAAGGCTGGAAGGTGATTAGGGAAGGCAAGGTAATTAACACCTGTGATGCTCAACACCTGTGGTGCTCATCTCACTGTGGTCAGCCTCTTTTATGGCAGTGTCATCTACATGTACTTGCAACCAAAGAAAGGTTCCATGCACAAAGCTGGTAAATTTCTTATCCTCTTTTTTTCCATTCTAATTTTTAATTTAAATTTATTTATTTTAATTGGAGGCTAATTACTTTACAATATTGTATTGGTTTTGCCATACATCAACATGAATCCACCACGAGTGCTCACGTGTTCCCCATCCTGAACCTCCCCACACCTCCCTCCCTGTACCATCCCTCTGGTTCATCCCAGTGCACCAGCCCCAAGCATCCTGCATCCTGTATCAAACCTGGACTGGTGATTCGTTTCCTATATGATATTATACATGTTTCAATGCCATTCTCCCAAATCATCCCACCCTCTCCCTCTCCCACAGAGTCCAAAAGACTGTTCTATACATCTGTGTCTCAATTGTTCTCTCGCATACAGGGTTATCATTACCATCTTCCTAAATTCCATATATATACATTATTATACTGTATTGGTGTTTTTCTTTCTGGCTTACTTCACTCTGTATAATAGGCTCCAGGTTCACCAACCTCATTAGAACTGATTCAACTGTATTTTTTTAATGGCTGAGTAATACTCCATTGTGTATATGTTTACACTGTTGTCACCCCAAGTCTTAACCCACTAATATACACTCAGGAATACAGATGTCAAAGGGGCATTAAAATGCCTTTTTATAAGAACCCAACATAGGAGCACCCCACATGTAAAGCAAATGTAACAAGTATGAAAGCAGAAAATAACAGTAACACAATAATGGTGGGAGACTTTAATACCCCCATTCCCACCTATGCATAGATCAACCAAACAGAAAATTAGCAAGGAAACACAAACCTTAAATGATAAAATGGACCAGTTAGACCTAATGGATATCTATAGGACATTTCACCCCAAAGCAATAAATTTCACCTTTTTCACAAGTGCACACAGAATATTCTCCAAGATTGATCACATCCTGGATCATAAATCTGCACTTGGTAAATTTTTTAAAAATTGAAATCATGTCAAGCATCTTTTCTGATCACAATGCAGTAAGATTAGATATCAACTACAGGGGGAAAAAAAACTACTAAAAATACAAACATATGGAGGCTAAACAACATACTTCTGAATAACAAACAGATCACAGAAGAAATCAAAAAGAAATCAAATATGCATAGAAACAAATGAAAATGAAAACATTACAACCCAAAACCTATGAGATTCAGGAAAAGCAGTGCTAAGAGGAAGGTTCATAGCAATACTAGCTTACCTCAAGAAACAAGAGAAACATCAAACAACCTAACTTTAATAAAGCAACAAGAAAAAGAAGAAATGAAGAACCCCAAAGTTAGTAGAAGGAAAGAAATCATAAAAATCAGAGCAGAAATAAGTGGGGGAAAAAAAAAACAACAAAGGAGACTATAGTGAAAATCAACAAAACTAAAACCTGGTTTTATATTTTAGGCTCCAAAATCACGGCAGATGGTGACTGCAGCCATGAATTAAAAGATGCTTACTCCTTGGAAGGAAAGTTATGACCAACCTAGATAGCATATTCAAAAGCAGAGACATTACTTTGCAAACAAATGTTCATCTAGTCAAGGCTATGGTTTTTCCTGTGGTCATGTATGGATGTGAGAGTTGGACTGTGAAGAAGGCTGAGTGCCGAAGAATTGATGCTTTTCAACCGTGGTGTTGGAGAAGACTCTTGTGAGTCCCTTGGACTGCAAGGAGATCCAACCAGGCCATTCTGAAAGAGACCAGCCCTGGGATTTCTTTGGAAGGGATGATGCTAAAGCTGAAACTCCAATACTTTGGCCACCTCATGGGAAGAGTTGACTCACTGGAAAAGACTCTGATGCTGGGAGGAATTGGGGGCAGGAGGAGAAGGGGATGACAGAGGATGAGATGGCTGGATGGCATCACTGACTTGATGGACGTGAGTCTGGGTGAACTCCAGGAATTGCTGATGGACAGGGAAGCCTGGCATGCTGCGATTCATGGGGTAGCAAAGAGTCAGACACGACTGAGTGACTGAACTGAAAAAGCTGGTTCTTCAAGAAGATAAATAAAATAGACAAACCATTAGCCAGTCTCATTAAGAAAAAAAAGGGAGAAGAATCAAATCAACAAATTTAGAAATTAAAATTGAGAAATCACAACAGAAAACACAAAATATGAAGGATCATAAGAGAATACTATCAGCAACTATATGACAATAAAATGGACAACTTGGAAGAAATGGGCAAATTCTTAAAAAATTGAACCAGGAAGAAATAGAAAATCTTATCAGAACCCAACACAAGCATGGAAATCAAAACTGTAATCAAAAATCTTCCACAAACAAAAGTCCAGGACCAGATAGCTTCACAGGTGAATTCTACCAAACATTTAGAGACGAGCTAACACCTATCCTACTCAAACTCTTCCAGAATATTGTACAGGAAGGTAAACTCCCAAACTCATTCTATGAGGCCATCATCACCCTAATACCAAAACCAGACAAACATGCCACAAAAGAAGAAAACTACAGGCCAATATTACTGATGAACACAGATGCAAAAATCCACAGCAAAATTCTAGCATACAGAATCCAACAACATATTAAAAGGACCATACATCATGACCAACTGGGCTTTATCCCAGGGATGCAAGAATTCTTCAATATTGACAAATCAATCAATGTTATACACCACATTAACAAATTGAAAGATAAAAACCATATGATTATCTCAATAGATGCAGAAAAAAGTCTTTGACAAATTTCAACACCCATCTTGAGAAGGCAATGGCAACCCACTCCAGTGCTCTTGCCTGGAGAATCCCATGGACAGAGGAGCCTGGTAGGCTGCAGTTCATGGGGTTGCTAAGAGTCAGACACGACTGAGCGACGTCACTTTAACTTTTCACTTTCATGCACTGGAGAAGGAAATGACAACCCACTCCAGTGTTCTTGCTTGGAGAATCCCGGGGACGGGGGAGCCTGGTGGGCTGCCATCTATGGGGTCACACAGAGTCGGACACGACTGAAGCGACTTAGCTGAAGCAGCAACAGCAACACCCATTTATGATTAGGGGAAAAACAAAAAAAACCCTCTCCAGAAAGCAGGCATAGAAGGAACATACCTTAACACAATAAAAGGCGTATATGACAAACCCACAGCGAACAGTATCCTCAATAGTGAAAAACTGAAAGCATTTCCTTTAGTCAGGAACAAGAAAAGGGTGCCCTCTCTCACAACTACTATTCAACATAGTTTTGAAAGTTTTAGCCACAGCAATGAGAGAAGAAAAAGAAATAAAAGGAATCCAGATTGGAAAAGAAGAAGTAAAACTATCAGTATGCAGATGACCTGATCCTCTACACAAAAAACTCTAAAGACACCACCAGAAAACTACTAGAGCTAGTCAATGAATATAGTAAACTTGAAGGATATAAAATTAACACACACAATCCCTTACATTCCTATACACTAACAGTGAGAAAACAGAAAGAGAAATTAAGAAAACAATCCCATTCACCATTGCGATGAAAAGAATAAAATACTTAGGAGTAAATTTATCTAAAGAAATAAAAGACCTATATATAGAAAACTATAAAACATTGATGAAAGAAATCAAAGATGACACAAATAGATGGAGAAATATACCATGTTCATGGGTCAGAAGAATCAGTATAGTGAAAATGAGTATACTACCCAAAGCAATCTATAGATTCAATGTAATTCCTATCAAGCTACCAATGGTGTTTCTCACAGAACCAAAACAATTTCACACTTTGTATGTAAATGCAAAAAGCTTGAATAATCAAAGCAATCTTGAGAAAGAAGAATGGATGGAGGAATCAACCTGCCTGATTTCAGACTATACTACAAACCTACAGTCATCAAGACAGTATGGTACTGGCAAAAACAGAAATACAGATCAATGGAATAAAACAGAAAGCCCAGAGATGAATCCACACACCTATGGACACCTTATCTTTGACAAAGGAGGCCAAAATATACAATGGACAAAAGACAAACTCTTTAACAAGTGGTGCTGGGAAAACTGGTCAACCACCTGTAAAAGAGAAACTAGAATACTTTTAACACCATACACAAAAATAAACTCTAAATGGATTAAAGATTTAAATGTAAGACCAGAAACTATAATACTCCTAGAGGAAAACATAGGCAGAACACTCTCTGACATAAATCACAGCAAGATTCTCTATGATCCACCTCCCAGAGTAATGGAAATAAAAGCAAAAATAAACAAATGGGACCTAATTAAACTTAAAAGCTTCTACACAATGAAGGAAACTATAAGCAAGATGAAAAGACAGCCTTCAGAATGGGAGAAAACAAGAGCTAATGAAGCAACTGACAAAGAATTAATCCCAAAAATATACAAGCTGCTCATGCAGCTCAATACCAGAAAAATAAATGACCCAATCAAAAATGGCCCAAAGAACTAAACAGACATTTCTCCAAAGAAGACATATAGATGGCTAACAAACACATGAAAACATGCTCAATATCACTCATTATCAGACAAATGCAAATCAAAACCACAATGACGTACCACCCCATGCCAGTCAGAATGGCTGCTATCCAAAAGTCTACAAACAATAAATGCTGGAGAGGGTGTGGAGAAAAGGGAACCCTCTTATACTGTTGGTGGGAATGCAAACTAGTACAGCCACTATGGAGAACACTGTGGAGATTCCTTAAAAAACTGGAAATAGAACTGCCATATGACCCATCAATCCCACCGCTGGGCAGACACACTGAAGACACCAGAATTGAAAGAAACATGTGTACCCCAATGTTTATTGCAGCACCGTTTACAACAGCTAGGACATGGAAGCAACCTAGATGTCCATGGGCAGATGAATGGATAAGAAAGCTTTGGTACATATACACAATGGAATATTACTGAACTAATTAAAAAGAACACATTTGAGTCAGTTCTAATGAGGTGGATGAAACTGGAGCCTATTATATGGAGTGAAGTAAGTCAAAAAGAAACATACCAATACAGTATATTAATGCATACATATGGAATTCAGAAAGATTGTAACAACCACCCTATATGTGAGACAGCAAAAAAGACAGATATAAGAACACATTTTGGACTCCGTTGGGAGAGGGTGAGGGTGGGATAATTTGAGAAAATAGCATTGAAACATGTATATTACCATATGTGAGATAGATGACCAGTCCAAGTTCAATGCATGAAACAGGGCACTCAAAGCCGGTGCACTGGGACAACCCCGAGGGATGGAATGGGGAGGGAGGTGGGAGTGGGGTTAGGGAGATGGGGGACACATGTACACCCATGGCTAATTCATGTCAATGTATGGCAAAAACAACCACAATATTGTAATTAGCCTCCAATTATAATAAATAAAATAATTTTTAAAATAATAGATAATAGTGGAATCATCTATAGGATTTTATAAGGCACATGGCTATGCCACCTGCCAAAGCAATGAATTGTATTTGCCAAAAGGCTAGTGCTCAGCCAAGATTGAATACAAGTGCCCTACAAAATTAGAAAATCTAGAATAGGATGTTCAGAAATTTGAGTCAGTCCATCACTTCATGTACTCTAGTTTTTGCTAGGGTTAACATTTTGTAGTGTAGTGACAAAATTGAAGATGAAAAGAAAGAAGCAGATATAGTAACTTTGATGGAAGCAAAGATGTTGGAAGTAAAAAAGACATTTGAAGTATGGTCCTGGAAATGGCCACTGAAAGTTTGCAGTGGAAAAATTCACTAGCAAATAATTTCATATCCAAACAAACTGTCTTTTATATGTGAAAGAAACATAAGTTTTTCTGATGTGAAACAGCTCAGATAGTAGACAATTCATGTAATTTCTTAAATTTTTCAGAATTAATGCAGCCAAGAAAAAGATCAATGAAAGTATCAAATAACCCAGAACCAACAGACTGAAGAAAGAATTGTTAACAGTGTGTGAAATATATTATTGATTGATACTCAGAACCCACTTTACTGCCCTCTGTCTGGTTTTTTGTACTATAAGGGCTAGAAAGTAAGAACAATTACATATATTCATGTAAGAATCGAAAGGAAGAGGCAAGTAGAAATCATTTTCTGCAGTGTTCTTTTCTAGAAAGTGAAGATGTAAACATGCCAGTATTTCATCTCTAGATTAATGGTTGTCAAGATGCAGATTGGATGGCAGTGTCAGCCAGATTCTCTTTTGCAGTGTACTTAACTAATTTAGTAAAGACTAGTTACAAAAAAAAGCTTGAACTAACATTATGTTTAATAATGAAATAATGAATATTTTCCTCCTGAATTCAGGAACAAGATAAACACAAATTCAATTTAAAACTGTAGTAGAGACTGTAACAAGAATTAATAAGTGAAGTTGAATTGTGGCTAGAGGCGAGATGAAAATTAAAAACTGAAGAGTATTTCTATATGAGCAATAAACAATTGAAAATTGAAAGTGTAAAATAATATCAGTTACAATAGCATCTTAAATAGAATAAATTTAGATGAATGATGTACAAGACCTCTACTTTGAAAACTACTAAACATCACTAAGAGAACTCAAAGAAGGCCTAAATAAATATGGAGCTAGACCATGTTCGTGGATTGGAAGACATAATATTGTTATAATGTCAATTTTCCCCAAACTGATCCCCAGATTCAAAACATCTCCAATTAAGTAGGCAGAATAATGGCTCCCCAAGAGAGGTCCTCATTCTATCCCTTTGAACTTGTGAATATATTATGTGATGCAGTAAGAAGAGTTAAAGTTTCAGATGGAATTAAGGCTGCTAATCAGAAACCTTAAAATAGGGAGAGTGTTCTGAATTATATGGATGGACCCAATACAACCAGAAGCAACCTTAAATGAAGGAAAAGGATGCAGGAGAGTCAATGTGATCGATGTGAGAAAGGCTAGACTGGCCGTTCCTAGCTTGAAGAGGGGAGGAATCTGTACGCCAATGACCATGGCAGCCCCTAGAAACTGGAAAGTGCAAGAAAATGAATTCTTCATTTTATAGTGCCTCCAGAAAATAATGCAACCCTACCAACACCTTGTGATTTTCTCAGGGATATCCATTTTGGACTTCCAGTCTCCAAAAATGTAAGATAATAAATTCATGTTATTTAAAGCCACTAAGTTTCTGGTAGTTTGGAATAGCAGCAATAGGAAACCAATAAATCAACCAATTTTTTTTAAGAAATTCACCAGCTGATTGTAAAACTGACATGGAAATGCAAAAACCTACAGTATCCCCAAATCTTCTTAGAAGAACAAAACTGGAGGAATGACATCACCTGATTCCTAGATGTACTATAAAACTGCACCAATCAGGACAGTGCAGTATTGGCCTAAGCATACACAAATAGGTCAATAGAGAGCTCAGAAATGGATGTATAGGGTCAACTGACTTTTTGCAAAGGTGTCAAAATTTAATAAGAAAAAGATAATCTTTCAATGAATGGTGTTGAAATTACTGGATATTCTATGGAAAATACTGAAGTTCAACTTCTACCTCACACCATACAGAAAACTTTAACTTG
The DNA here is from genome assembly GCF_003369695.1 of Bos indicus x Bos taurus. NCBI lineage: Eukaryota > Metazoa > Chordata > Mammalia > Artiodactyla > Bovidae > Bos > Bos indicus x Bos taurus. Next base: position 31,008,867 of record NC_040098.1, read on the forward strand.
AAATGAATCGCTGACTAAAAATAAAAGCTAAAATTATAAAGCTTCTAGAATAAAATATAGAAATACCTTCATAAGCTTGGAGTCAGATCAGATCAGAACAGTCACTCAGTCATGTCCGACTCTTTGCGACCCCATGAATCGCAGCATGCCAGGTCTCCCTGTCCATCACCAACTCCCGGAGTTCACCCAGGCTCACGTCCATCGAGTCAGTGATGCCATCCAGCCATCTCATCCTCTGTCGTCCCCTTCTCCTCCTGCCCCCAATCCCTCCCAGCATCAGAGTCTTTTCCAATGAGTCAACTCTTCGCATGAGGTGCCCAAAGTACTGGAGTTTCAGCTTTAGCATCATTCCTTCCAAAGAAATCCCAGGGCTGATATCCTTCAGAATGGACTGGTTGGATCTCCTTGCAGTCCAAGGGACTCGCAAGAGTCTTCTCCAACACCACAGTTCTAAAGCATCAATTCTTCGGCGCTCAGCCTTCTTCACAGTCCAACTCTCACATCCATACATGACCACAGGGAAGACAATAGCCTTGACTAGACAAACCTTTGTTGGCAAAGTAATGTCTTTGCTTTTGAATATGCTATCTAGGTTGGTCATAACTTTCCTTCCAAGGAGTAAGCGTCTTTTAATTTCATGGCTGCAATCACCATCTGCAGTGATTTTGGAGCCCAAAAAAAATAAAGTCTGACACTGTTTCCACTGTTTCCCCATTTATTTCCCATGAAGTGATGGGACTGGATGCCATGATCTTCTTTTTCTGAATGTTGAGCATTAAGCCAACTTTTTCACTCTTCACTTTCACTGTCATCAAGAGGCTTTTGAGTTCCTCTTCACTTTCTGCCATAAGGGTAGTGTCATCTGCATATCTGAGGTTATTGATATTTCTCCCGGCAATCTTGATTCCAGCTTGTGTTTCTTCCGGTCCAGCGTTTCTCATGATGTACTCTGCATATAAGTTAAATAAGCAGGGTGACAATATACAGCCTTGATGTACTCCTTTTCCTATTTGGAACCAGTCTGCTGTTCCATGTCCAATTCTAACTGTTGTTTCCTGATCTGCATACAAATTTCTCAAGAGGTAGGTCAGGTGGTCTGGTATTCCCATCTCTTTCAGAATTTTCCAGTTTATTGTGATCCACACAGTCAAAGGCTTTGGCATAGTCATAAAGCAGAAATAGATGTTTTTCTGGAACTCTCTTGCTTTTTCCATGATCCAGCGGATGTTGGCAATTTATCTCTGATTCCTCTGCCTTTTCTAAAACCAGCTTGAACATCAGGAAGTTCACGGTTCACATATTACTGAAGCCTGGCTTGGAGAATTTTGAGCATTACTTTACAAGCATGTGAGATGAGTATTAGGAAAAGCAATTATTTTTTGAGAAAGAATATTAGCTATTTGACATTTGGCAGAAATAGCAGATACTTCTTGAAGAAGACACTAATTATTACCACTAGTCTGTAAAAATATAGATTTTTCTTTGGAGTTGAGGATTCAAGAGAATTTATAATTTTTTAAGATACAGTAGTATCATCAAAGGAAATAACATCAAAGAATAACATAACTTTAACATATCTTTATCTAATATTTTAAGTGCATATTCACAGTAGCCGCATGAAAATGATGGGTTTAAGTTCTTGTGCACCAACCAAAATATCAAAGAAAAGTTTCCATCCTTGCTTTCCTGCTGGTAAGAAACATTTGATGAACTTAAATATGGCCCATTGCTTTTCTTTATTGTCATTATTTTGCAATTTATTCATCAGCCCCCAATAGCAATATTAACAGAATGTTGTCTCCATTTTACGCTGCCTTTCCCCCAGAATGATCTCCAAACCTGAAATTCCAAAAATGAGTTTATATCAGTTTGCTTACCCAACCAGGAAAGGACTGGTATCTAAGTTCACTACCGCCATTTCGGCTTACTGCCACAATATGATGCTATGGAAAATGGTCCTTCAAGATATAAGCACTGACATTCTATTAAGAGCTAAGAAGGTCACAGCGGTTCTTATAAGGAAACAGACTCTCCCCTTTGCTTTTTGATAACAATTCTGTAGCAGTGAGCCCGGCCTTCAGTCTCCCTTAGTGGCAGATTTTTGTTTCCAGATTTTCCAGTTCAAAATTCACCCATCTTTATCAGACGACCTGCAGCCCATTAACTCTGGCCGAATTTGCTTGGGCATGAGGTTCTTGAGGCCCGGATCACTTTGCTCTCTTTTTCGTTCCAGATTCCCATCTTCATAGGGTCAGACAGTTTTTCCTTCATCAACCAATCCTCAAGCCTACACCTGGCTCTCCAGACACACACACACACACACACACACACACACACACACACACACAAACACACAACTTTTATAATTAATCACGCTCTTTCTCGAGAAGATGGCAAACTCTACCCACATCCTCTCGATATCCCCAGCATCTCTAATTCATAAATTTGCTGCAAGAATGTGGTGCAACAGGCATTAGGATAAATACAGCAACATCACACAGTGAGAACCAAAGAACAAGATTTATTGGGGAAACACAGGAAACCAAGAGTCAGGAACAAGAGGCAAAGTACTTCCACCCTCTCATAATCTCAGGGAGAGGAGAATCAGTGCCAGGGTCAAGCTGCTCTAGTCCTGACACAATTGTTCTACCTTCTCAAAAGGTAAATTGAATTCCATTTCTTAGTAAGACAACAAGACTACTTGGTTGCCAGGCAGTCTGGGTTTAGACGCCGACTGTTTGAGGAAGGCCAGCTGCCTGGCATCTGAAGACCATGGATACCTGGAAAGTTGGAGCCTATCCTGTTAGGGAGTGTAAGGCACTGGTCCAATGGAAAACTGAGTTTAAATGCATCCCTTTCCCTCCAGGAAGAGGGGGAAACCCCAGTTCCAGCTACTCCTTTGCTAGGCAACCTAGAGAGACATCTCAGGATCACTTTTGAGTAGTTCTATTCATTGCCACACAGAGGATTAAGAAAAATATTTCATACATGTTAGTATAGTCTATAATTAAAGTTCTCAATAAATATTAACTATTATATTTAGTTCTATTTGACTACTATTCCTTTTATATAAACCATTAGGAATCTCATATGGGAAGACGATCAGAAGCAATTGATAGGGATGGACTTAGTCTTTTGGGATCCATTAGCAAAAAGAAAAATATATCTAGGAGTACCTCAAACCTCACCCTCAACTCTCTGTGTGTGAATTGGACTTAAACTTTACGCTAAACCAGATGGACTTAATATTACAATACATTCCATCCAAGAATAGCAGAACACATATTCTTCTCAAATACCCATGAATATTCTCAAGGATAGATCACAAAAACTAATACAGTTAAAATACCCATACTACCACCCAAGGTAATCTACAGACTCAATACAATCCCTATCAAAATTCCAATGGTATTTTTCACAGAAATAGAAGAAACAATCCAACATTTGTGTGGAACCATAATGAACCTAAATAGCCAAACCAATCTTAAAAGAACAAACTAGGAGGCACAACACTTCCTAACATTAAACTATACTACAAAGCCATAGTAATCAAAACTGTATGGTATTGGAATTAAAAACAGACACATAGGTCAATGGAACAAGAATAGAAAGCCTAGAAATAAACTCATACATATACAGAGAATTAATTTACAATAAAGGAGCCAAAACCATGCAATGACCAAAGGACAGTCTCTTCAATAAATGATCCTGGGACAACTGGATAGCCACATGCAAACAAATGAAATTAGACCTCTCAAAATACTTAAGTCAAAGTATTACACCTCTGACAATCATTAACTCAAAGAAGGATTGAAGACTGAAATTTCATGACCTGACCATAAAACTCCTAGAAGAAAACATAGGGGGAAATGGTTGTTTTGGATATGACACCAAAAGCACAGTTAAAAAAAAAAAAATGCAAAGACAACCTATGAAATAGGAGAAAATCTGTAAAATATATACCTACTAAGAAGTTAATATATAAAATATATAAGGAACTCATACACTTAATTGCAAAAAAAAAAAAAAAAATTATCCAATTTTAAAATAGACTGAGTACCTGAACAGATATTTTTCCAAAGAATATATACAAATGGCCAAAGGTACATGAAAAGATGCCCAACATCACTAGTCACTGCTGCTGCTGCTGCTGCTAAGTCACTTCAGTCGTGTCCAACTCTGTGTGACCCCATAGATGGCAGCCCACCAGGCTCCCCCGTCCCTGGGATTCTCCAGGCAAGAACACTGCAGTGGGTTGCCATTTCCTTCTCCAATGCACGAAAGTGAAGAGTGAAAGTGAAGTCATGCAGTCATGTCCAACCCTCAGCGATTCCATGGACTGCAGCCTACCAGGCTCCTCCGTCCATCAGATTTTCCAGGCAGGAGTACTGGAGTGGGGTGCCATTGCCTTCTCTGCCACTAGTCACTAGGAGAATGCAAATTAAAACTACAATGAAATATCACCTCATGTCTGTCAGAATGGCTATTATTAAAAAGCCAACACAAATAACATGTGATGGTAAGGATATAGAGGAAAAAGGAACCCTGTACACTACTAGTAGCAATGTAAACTGGTATAAACCATTATTTTTAAACATATAAGAGTTCTTCAAACATTAAAAATAGGAGTAACATATGATCCAGCAATCCCACTTCTGGGTATATATCCAAAGGAATGCAAACAGAACTGATATCTGCACTCCCATTTTCATTGCAGTGTTATTCACAATAATCGCAATATGGAAACAACCTAAGTGCAAATCGACAGGCAAATAGATAAAGATGTGGTATATATGATGTAGAATATATAATGGAATATTACTCAGCCATGAGAAAGAATGACATCCTGCCATTTGTGAGAAATTGGATGGACCTTCAGTGAAATGTGCCAGAAAAAAACAAATACTTCATGATATCACTTATATGTGGATTAAAAAGAAAAAAAGAGTAGAAAAATGGTCGACAGGGGCTAGGGAATGGAGAAATAGAGAAAGATTTATAAAAGGTTATCAAGGGAATTATTTGCCAGTCCAGTGGTTAGGTTCAATGCTTTCACTGTCATAGACCTGAGTTCAATCCCTAGTTGAGGAAATAAGATCCCACAAGCCATATGGTGTGACCAAAAAGGAGGGGAGGGAAATGGTTACAAACTTCAACTATAAGAAAAATAAGGTCTGAAGATCTAATGTAAAAACCTGGCGACTGTAGTTGATAACTTTGTATTTTATAGTTGAAACTTATTAAGAGAGTATAACTTAAAAGTTCTCATTCCCCCTAAAAGAATAAATATGTGAGGTGATGGTGTATTAATTAACTAGATGGGTGGGGAAGAGGGTGATATCCTTTCATAATGCATACACATATCAAATCACAACGCACACTTTAAATATCTTACAATTTTATACTTCCATAAAGGTGAAATTTTAAAAAGAAAGGCAAAGCAGGATAAGGGGAAACAATCATGGAAAGTGCTACTTAGAAAGGATGGTCAGGAAGCTCTGAGTATGTGATATGTGAGCAGAGACTTGAATGAAGTAAGGGAGTCAGTCTTGCAAAAAAATACAGGAAAGAGAATTCCCAGGAATTGCAAAAGATATGTCTCACGTGTTTGCCAAACAGCAAGAAAGTCAGTGTAAAGCAAGTGGTAGAACTGTAGGAGATTCTTTCTACAGGGACAGTGCGGGGAGCTAAAATGAGAGGCCTTATACTTCACATACTACAAAGCTTATTCTGAAAGTGATCATTCAGAATGTAGGATGATTCTATAACAGCTGTTCACAATCTTTCTGGCATCAGGGATAGGTTTCATAAAAGACACAATTTTTCCATGGACTGGGGGGTGGGAAGGCGGGTGGCACAGCGGGGGAGGATTGCAATGATCCAAGTGCATTATATTTATTCTGAATTTTATTTATATTATTATTACACCAGCTTCACCTCAGATCATCAGGCATTAGATCTTAGAAGTTGGGGATCGGTTTCCTATAAAACAAATTGCCTCAACTCTTTCTTTAAACAATGCTTTGAAAGAAAAGGTTAGTGATTTGTTCTGATTCCACATATCAAACAAAAATACCACGTAAGTAATAAATGCAAGTCACATAAGTATTTTAAGTTTTCTTGCAGTCATTTTTAAAAAGGTTAAAATGAATAGCTGAGATTTTAATCATGTTTAATTATCTAAAATATTATTTCAACATGTGATCAATATAAAAACTGAGATATCTTATTTTTTCTGTACAAAATAAAAACTGGCGTGCATTTTAACTCACAGCACATCTCAATCACATTAACAGCATTCAGCTCAGTAGTTACATGTGACTGCTGCTGCTGCTGCTAAGTCCTTCAGTCATATCCGACTCTGTACGACCCCATAGACGGCAGCCCACCAGGCTCCCCCATCCCTGGGATTCTCCAGGCAAGAACACTGGAGTGGGTTGCCATTTCCTTCTCCAATGCTTTTTCACTTTCACTACATGTGACTAGAGTCTACTATATTAGACAGCATTGCATTAGACAGCATTGATGTTGTTGTTCAGTCACTAAGTCATGTACAACTCTGACTCCATGGACTGTAGCCTACCAAGCTCCTCTTTCCATGGGATTTCCCAGGAAAGAATACTGGAGTGGGTTGCCATTTCCACATAGTTCTAAATTAGACTAAAGAAACACAACTACTGCAATGTGTGTACCTTAATTGAATTCTGATCAATGGTGTGGGAAAAAACAGCTATAAGACTTTGGAGGATAATGGGGAAATTTGAATGTGGGCTGGATGTTAGATGTATGACTGAATCAGTAATTTTCTTGAGTATGATAATGGTATTGTGACTATGAAAAAGAATGCCACTATTGTCAGGAAAGCATTCTGGAGTATTTAGGGATAAGTATCATGATATCTTCAACTCATTTCCAAATGATTCAGAGAGAGGCAAAGTAAATATGACAAAAATGTTTTATAAAAGTGGGGAGTGATGGGAAGCCACTGGAAGATTTTGACAGCACCTGATTTGCATGTTCAAATAATCTGATCGACTGCTCTGTAGTATGTCTAGCATCTATCCTGTAGGGAGACCAGTGTGACATGACCTAAATGGAAACAGTGAGAAATGTATTCAGGATATATTTTAAATATAGCATTAGCATGATTTGCATGTCTTCTTGAGAAAAAAAAAAAGGAAGACGACTTTCAACAGAGTGGTATAAACATACGTATTTATTTTTCCCATTCCACCATCTGCCTTGAAATGACCCCATGAATACAGAAATACCATGTGTGTGGTTTACATAAACATATTGTTGACATAGAGATGATAGCAGAGCATCATTTAGTTTAACAGGATTAGAGTGACGGTCAGGAGAAGATACAGACAATTACGACCCCTTGCCTGAAGAATAGATCATGATACTCAGCCACAACTTAGAATGGGGAAATCAAAAGGAGTCAGCAAAAGCAAGAGGAAAGGAACAGTTATAGACACTGAAAGGCAACCCTGAAAAAGCATATGATGGAAACCAAGAATTCATTCCATTCAAAAATTATCTTATTGTGCCCCCACCACCACCACATTTACCACATTAGGTGGCATTTAATCAGAAAGGCTGTTTTCCAAGGCAGCAATCACAAAACTTCCCACTGAGCATTTCTTGATCAACACCTGATGTCTTGCTCATTTGCATAACAATTAATGTTCAAGTGGATTATCAGTGAAAAGTAGTATCAAACATATGTGGCCTGTCTAACATATATAGAAACACTCCTCATTCTGGCGTGAGAGGTGTAAGAATCAAAAAGGTATGGAACCATAATTTTAGTGACAATGCCAAGATTTCTTTCCTAAATGGACTTACATCCTTTTTTTTTTTTTGACCTGGAAGTACCAAAATTCTGCTTCTGCTGTCACATCATCAATAAACTTTTATGCAAGGTAGCAGTAGAGCATCTGAAATGGCAGTGAGCTGGGACTTCATGAGCTTATAGAACATATGGCACAGGTGTCTTATTCTAGCAGGTAGAATATATGCCTACCTGCTAATGTCTGCTTAATAAACCTCCATATGACTGGTACGATTTGGTCACTGCATTTTCATTACAACCTGGACAAAAGGTTGTAGGGAAAATGCTAACCCTGTAGTCATTAAGGTTTTTTAGGGACTGATTATCTACCAAAATAACCTGAAAGCTGAAGGTGACCAAATTTGCTTTTATCAGGTCAGAACCCTTGTACAGCCCAATTCTCTCATTCACTTCATTTCAGTTCAGTCACTCAGTCGTACCTGACTCTTTGCGACCCCATGAATCGCAGCACGCCAGGCCTTCCTGTCTATCACCATCTCCCGGAGTTCACTCAAACTCACGTCCATCGAGTCAGTGATGCCATCCAGCCATCTCATCCTCTGTCGTCCCCTTCTCCTCCTGCCCCCAATCCCTCCCACCATCAGAGTCTTTTCCAATGAGTCAACTCTTCGCATGAGGTGGCCAAAGTACTGGAGTTTCAGCTTTAGCATCATTCCTTCCAAAGAACACTCAGGGCTGATCTCCTTTAGAATGGTCTGGTTCGATGTCCTTGCAGTCCAAGGGACTCTCAGGAGTCTTCTCCAACACCACAGTTCAAAAGCATCAAATCTCTCGTTACACACTATTAATTATTTTCTTAATTTATTATAACTTGTTTCCTTGCACAGACCATTTCCTTGTTACACACTATTAATTCATTTCTTAATTTATTATACCTTGCTTTCTGCATCTATAAAAATGAGAACCTGAACTAAAGTGTTTAAGAACAAATATCAACAAGACTTTCTTGTCTGTTAACAGCTGAGAGATGTATGCATACACCCACCAAAATAAGAAGAGACAAAACAATCATTATTTTAAAATAACAATTTACTCCTCATAATATAACAAATTCATATGAAAATGATTATGAGTCCCTATAGTTTCAGCAAAGAGAGAATATACAAAATAAATGTTTAAAATCTATAGCTCTCCTATCAAGTTAGCAATTAAATAAAATACATCAATAAAGATAAAATTAAGATATGTAGAATATTTTTATGAAAAAGTTCTATTCCTCTTTACCAAAGTAGGAGAACTTTAATAAACTGAGACATGCTGTATTCTTCAAAAAGAAAATTTTTAAAATAAACTTTCTTTAAAAACTTAAATACAGATATTTCAGACAACTTCCTGTATTTTCTCTGGCTTATAATAAATTGATTTCAAGATTTATTTGAAAAATGACAGCTTAGTAGATCAAGACATTTCCTATTTTAAAATAGGTAATAGATAAAGAACTGCTATGCCAGGCATTGAAATGTTATCAAGTAATAATTATTCAAACTATTGGTTTGCAGATGATTGAAACAAAATGGACAGTCCCAAAACAAACAGGTGGGCATTTCTAATTTTGGCAATAGGGTGATAGATCATTTAGCTAATCAAATGATGGAACACAGTTCATTACTCAGCTTGTTAACTGAACACAAAGTGGTCAACTAAGACATTTTCTGTAATTTCTGAGCTTTTTGTTGGTAAACACTATTCCTTCACAATATTGAGTCATCTATGTGAACAACAAAATTTTATAATCTGTTGTTCTGCCTTTTGGGCTTCCCTGGTGGCTCAGACAGTAAAGCATCTGCCTGCAATGCGGGAGACCTGAGTTTGATCCCTGGGTCGAGAAGATCCCCTGAAGAAGGAAATGGCAACCCGCTCCAGTATTCTTGCCTGGAAAATTCCGTGGACAGAGGAGCCTGGTAGGCTACAGTCTATGGGATAGCAAAGAGTCAGACACGACTAAGCAACTTCACTCACTCACTCACTTTCTGGTTTCTTCATTACCCCTTTCTACAGATGTCAAAAAGTGAAGATAGTGGTCATGTCCAATGCCAGTTAAGGTGGTAACTTCGTACTGCTGGGCTTTTCTGATCAACCCAAACTGAACCCCATTATCTCTGTGACCATTTTGCTCTTCCATATCATGACTCTGATAAACAACACAGCAATTATCCTGCTTAACTTTTCTGGACAGCCGATTTCTTACACCCATGACTTGTTCCTCAGTAACCTCACATTTTTAGATATCTGTTACACAACTAGTATTGTTCCCCAGAAGTTGATAAATCTGTGCGGGCCAAACAAATTAATTACTTATGCAGGTTGTATCCTACAGTTCTTCTTTGCCTTTGACTTCGGTGCAACAGAAAACCTTTTATTGGTTGTCATGGCCTATGATCACTATGCAGCAGTCTGCCAACCCCTGCACTACCTGGTTATCATGCACCCTCAGTTCTGTAAGAAGATGGCAGCAGCATCATGGTTGACTGGCATGTGTGGCGCCCTGGCTATGAGCGCTTTTGGCTTTTCACTGCTGCTATGTGGTCACATACTCGATAACTGCTTTTGTGAGATGCCTGTCTTTCTTAAGATAGCCTGTGCATACACCGAAGTAATGGATGTTACCATTTACACACCTGGAGTAATTTACCTTGTTTTGTCACTGTTTTTCATTCCTGTCTCATAGGGAATCATCACTCAAGCTGTGACTAAGATCAAGTCAGGCAAGGTTGGAAGGTTATTAAGGAAGGCAAGGTGATTAACACCTGTGATGCTCAACACCTGTGGTGCTCATCTCACTGTGGTCAGCCTCTTTTATGGCAGTGTCATCTACATGTACTTGCAACCAAAGAAAGGTTCCATGCACAAAGCTGATAAATTTCTTATCCTCTTTTTTTTCCATTCTAATTTTTATTTAAATTTATTTATTTTAATTGGAGGCTAATTACTTTACAATATTGTATTGGTTTTGCCATACATCAACATGAATCCACCACAGGTGTTCACGTGTTCCCCATCCTGGACCCCTCCTCCCACCTCCCTCCCCGTACCATCCCTCTGGTTCATCCCAGTGCACCAGCCCCAAGCATCCTGCATCCTGTATCAAACCTGGACTGGCAATTCGTTTCTTATATGATATTATACATGTTTCAATCCCATTCTCCCAAATCATCCCACCCTCTTCCTCTCTCACAGAGTCCAAAAGACTGTTCTATACATCTGTGTCTCAATTGTTCTCTCGCATACAGAGTTATCATTACCATCTTCCTAAATTCCATATACATGCATTAGTATACTGTATTGGTGTTTTTCTTTCTGGCTTACTTCACTCTGTATAATAGGCTCCAGGTTCACCCACCTCATTAGAACTGACTCAAATGTATTTTTTTAACGGCTGAGTAATACTCCATTGTGTATATGTTTACACCATTATCACCCCAAGTCTTAACCCACTAATATACACTCAGGAATACAGATGTCAAAGGGGCATTAAAATGCCTTTTTATAAGAACCCAACATAGGAGCACCCCACATGTAAAGCAAATGTAACAAGTATGAAAGCGGAAAAAAACAGTAACACAGTAATAGTGGGAGACTTTAATACCCCCACTCACACCTATGGATAGACAAACCAAACAGAAAATTAGCAAGGAAACACAAACCTTAAATGATAAAATGGACCAGTTAGACCTAATGGATATCTATAGGACATTTCACCCCAAAGCAGTAAATTTCACCTTTTTCACAAGTGTACACAGAATATTCTCCAAGATAGATCACATCCTGGGCCATAAATCTACCCTTGGTAAATTTTTTAAAAATTGAAATCATGTCAAGCATCTTTTCTGATCACAATGCGGTAAGATTAGATGTCAACTACAGGGAAAAAAAAACTATAAAAAATTCAAATATATGGAGGCTAAACATCATGCTTCTGAACAACCAACAGATCACAGAAGAAATCAAAAATGAAATCAAATATGCATAGAAACAAATGAAAATGAAAACATTACAACCAAAAACCTATGAGATTCAGGAAAAGCAGTCTAAGAGGAAGGTTCATAGCAATACAAGCTTACCTCAAGAAACAAGAGAAACATCAAATAAACAACCTAACTTTAATAAAGCAACTAGAAAAAGAAGAAATGAAGAACCCCAAAGTTAGTAGAAGGAAAGAAATCATAAAATCCAGAGCAGAAATAAGTGGGAAAAAAACAAAGGAGACTATAGCGAAAATAAACAAAACTAAAAGCTGGTTCTTCAAGAAGATAAATAAAATAGACAAACCATTAGCCAGACTCATTAAGAAAAAAAGACAGAAGAATCAAATCAACAAACAAGAAATGAAAATGGAGAAATCACAACAGACAACACAGAAATAAGAAGGATCATAAGAGAATACTATCAGCAACTATATGACAATAAAATGGACAACTTGGAAGAAATGGGCAAATTCTTAGAAAATTGAACCAGGAAGAAATAGAAAATCTTAACAGAACCCATCACAAGCATGGAAATCAAAACTGCAATCAAAAATCTTCCAACAAAAAAAGTCCAGGGCAAAATGGCTTCACAGGTGAATCCTACCAAACATTTAGAGACGAGCTAACACCTATCCTACTCAAACTCTTCCAGAATATTGTACAGGAAGGTAAGCTCCCAAACTCATTCTATGAGGCCATCATCACCCTAATACCAAAACCAGACAAACATGCCACAAAAGAAGAAAACTACAGGCCAATATTACTGATGAACACAGATGCAAAAATCCACAGCAAAATTCTAGCATACAGAATCCAACAACATATTAAAAGGACCATACATCATGACCAACTGGGCTTTATCCCAGGGATGCAAGAATTCTTCAATATTGACAAATCAATCAATGTTATACACCACATTAACAAATTGAAAGATAAAAACCATATGATTATCTCAATAGATGCAGAAAAAGTCTTTGACAAAATTCAACACCCATCTGAAGAAGGCAATGGCAACCCACTCCAGTGTTCTTGCCTGGAGAATCCCATGGACAGAGGAACCTGGTAGGCTGCAGTTCATGGGGTTGCTAAGAGTCGGACACGACTGAGTGACGTCACTTTAACTTTTCACTTTCATGCATTGGAGAAGGAAATGACAACCCACTCCAGTGTTCTTGCTTGGAGAATCCCGGGGACGGGGGAGCCTGGTGGACTGCCATCTATGGGGTCGCACAGAGTTGGACACGACTGAAGCGACTTAGTAGAAGCAGCAACAGCAACACCCATTTATAATTAGGGGAAAAAAAAAAAAAACCCTCTCCAGAAAGCAGGCATAGAAGGAACATACCTTAACACAATAAAAAGCATATATGACAAACCCACAGTGAACAGTATCCTCAATGGTGAAAAATTGACAGCATTTCCTTTAAAGTCAGGAACAAGAAAAGGGTGCCCTCTCTCGCAACTACTATTCAACATAGTTTTGAAAGTTTTAGCCACAGCAATGAGAGAAGAAAAAGAAATAAAAGGAATCCAGATTGGAAAAGAAGAAGTAAAACTATCAGTTTGCAGATGACCTGATCCTCTACACAGAAAACTCTAAAGACACCACCAGAAAACTACTAGAGCTAGTCAATGAATACAGTAAACTTGAAGGATATAAAATTAACACACATGATCCCTTGCATTCCTATACACTAACAGTGAGAAAACAGAAAGAGAAATTAAGGAAACAATCCCATTCACCATTGCAATGAAAAAAATAAAATACTTAAGAATAAATTTACCTAAAGAAATAAAAGACCTATATATAGAAAACTACTGATCAAAGAAATCAAAGGTGACACAAATAGATGGAGAAATATACCATGTTCATGGGTCAGAAGAATCAGTATAGTGAAAATGAGTATACTACCCAAAGCAATCTATAGATTCAATGTAATTCCTATCAAGCTACCAATGGTGTTTCTCACAGAACTAAAATAAATAATTTCACACTTTGTATGTAGATGCACAAAACCTCAAATAACCAAAGCAATCTTGAGAAAGAAGAATGGATGGAGGAATCAACCTGCCTGATTTCAGACTATACTACAAAGCTACAGTCATCAAGACAGTATGGTACTGGAAAAAAGACAGGAATACAAATCAATGGGATAAAATAGAAAGCCCAGAGATGAATCCACACACCTATGGACACCTTATCTTTGACAAAGGAGGCCAAAATATGCAATGGACAAAAGACAATCTCTGTAACAAGTGGTGCTGGGAAAACTGGTCAACCACCTGTAAAAGAGAAACTAGAACACTTTTAACACCATACACAAAAATAAACTCTAAATGGATTAAAGATTTAAATGTAAGACCAGAAACTATAATACTCCTAGAGGAAAACATAGGCAGAACACTCTCTGACATAAATCACAGCAAGATTCTCTATGATCCACCTCCCAGAGTAATGGAAATAAAAGCAAAAATAAACAAATGGGACCTAATTAAACTTAAAAGCTTCTACACAATGAAGGAAACTATAAGCAAGATGAAAAGACAGCCTTCAGAATGGGAGAAAATAAGAGCTAATGAAGCAACTGACAAAGAATTAATCCCAAAAATATACAAGCTGCTCATGCAGCTCAATACCAGAAAAATAAATGACCCAATCAAAAATGGCCCAAAAAACTAAACAGACATTTCTCCAAAGAAGACATACAGATGGCTAACAAACACATGAAACCATGCTCAACATCACTCATTATCAGAGAAATGGAAATCAAAACCACAATGATGTACCATCCCATGCCAGTCAGAATGGCTGCTATCCAAAAGTCTACAAACAATAAATGCTGGAGAGGGTGTGGAGAAAAGGGAACCCTCTTACACTGTTGGTGGGAATGCAAACTAGTACAGCCACTATGGAGAACACTGTGGAGATTCCTTAAAAAACTGGAAATAGAACTGCCATATGACCCATCAATCCCACCGCTGGGCAGACACTGAAGACACCAGAATTGAAAGAAACATGTGTACCCCAATGTTCATTGCAGCACTGTTTACAATAGCTAGGACATGGAAGCAACCTAGATGTCCGTGGGCAGACGAATGGATAAGAAAGCTGTGGTAAACATACACAATGGAATATTACTGAGCTAATTAAAAAGAACACATTTGAGTCAGTTCTAATGAGGTGGATGAAATGTATTCACTGTATTATACAGAGTGAAGTAAGTCAAAAAGAAACATACCAATACAGTATATTAATGCATACATATGGAATTTAGAACGATTGTAACAACCACCCTATATGTGAGACAGCAAAAAAGACACATATAAGAACAGATTTTGGACTCTGTTGGGAGAGGGTGAGCGTGGGATAATTTGAGAAAACACCATTGAAACATGTATATTACCATACGTGAAATAGATGACCAGTCCAAGTTCAATGCATGAAACAGGGCACTCAAAGCCGGTGCACTGGGACAACCCTGAGGGATGGAATGGGGAAGGAGGTGGGAGTGGGGTTAGCGAGAGGGGAGACACATGTACACCCATGGCTAATTCAAGTTAATGTATGGCAAAAACAACCACAATATTGTAAAGAAATTAGCCTCCAATTATAATAAATAAAATAATTTTTAAAATAAAAGATGATATATAGTAGAATCATCTATAGGATTTTATAAGCCACATGGTTATGCCACCTGCCAAAGCAATGAATTGTATTTGCCAAAAGGCTAGTGCTCAGCCAAGATTGAAAACAAGTGCCCTACAAAATTAGAAAATCTAGAATAGGATGTTCAGAAATTTGAGTCAGTCCATCACATCATGTACTCTAGTTTTTGCTAGGGTTAACATTTTGTAGTGTAGTGACAAAATTGAAGATGAAAAGAAAAAAGCAGATATAGTAACTTTGATGGAAGCAAAGATGTTGGAAGTAAAAAAGACATTTGAAGTATGGTCCTGGAAATGGCCACTGAAAGTTTGCAGTGGAAAAATTCACTAGCAAATAATTTCATATCCAAACAAACTGTCTTTTATATGTGAAAGAAACATAAGTTTTTCTGATATGAAACAGCTCAGATAGTAGACAATTCATGTAATTTCTTAAATTTTTCAGAATTAATGCAGCCAAGAAAAAGATCAATGAAAATGTCAAATAACTCAGAACCAAGAGACTAAAGAAAGAATTGTTAACAGTGTGTGAAATATATTACTGATTGATACTCAGAATCCACTTTAGCTGCCATCTGTCTGGGTTTTTGTACAATAAGGGCTAGAAAGTAAGAACAATTACATATATTCATGTAAGAATCGAAAGGAAGAGGCAGGTAGAGACCATTTTCTGCAGTGTTCTTTTCTAGAAAGTGAAGATGTAAACATGCCAGTATTTCATCTCTAGATTAATGGTTGTCAAGATGCAGATTGGATGGCAGTGTCAGCCAGATTCTCTGTTGCAGTGTGCTTAGTGAATTTAGTAAAGACTAGTTACAAAAAAAAAAGCTTGAACTAACACTATGTTTAATCATGAAATAATGAATATTTTCCTCCTGAATTCAGGAACAAGATAAACACAAATTCAATTTAAAACTGTAGTAGATTTTAATTAGTTTCCATTTGTTTATTTTTGCTTTTATTTCCAGTATTCTGGGAGGTGGGTCACAGAGGATCCTGCTGTGATGTATGTTGGAGAGTGTTTTGCCTATGTTCTCCTCTAGGAGTTTCATAGTTTCTTGTCTTACGTTTAGATCTTTAATCCATTTTGAGTTTATTTTTGTGTATGGCATTAGAAAGTGGTCTAGTTTCATTCTTTTACAAGTGGTTGACCAGTTTTCCCAGCACCACTTGTTAAAGAGATTATCTTTAAACTATTGTATATTCTTGCCTCCTTTGTCAAAGATAAGGTGTCCATATGTGTGTGGATTTATCTCTGGGCTTTCTATTTTGTTCCACTGATCTATATTTCTGTCTTTGTGCCAGTACCATACTGTCTCAATGACTGTGGCTTTGTAGTAGAGCCTGAAGTCAGGTAGGTTGATTCCTCCAGTTCCATTCTTCTTTCTCAAGATAGCTTTGGCTATTCGACGTTTTTTGTATTTCCATACAAATTGTGAAATTATTTGTTCTAGCTCTGTGAAGAATACTGTCGGTAGCTTGATAGGGATTGCATTGAATCTATAAATTGCTTAGGGTAGTATACTCATTTTCACTATATTGATTCTTCCGATCTATGAACATGGTATATTTCTCCATCTATTAGTGTCCTCTTTGATTTCTTTCACCAGTGTTTTATAGTTTTCTATATATAGGTCTTTAGTTTCTTTAGGTAGATATATTCCTAAGTATTTTATTCTTTCCGTTGCAATGGTGAATGGAATTGTTTCCTTAATTTCTCTTTCTGTTTTCTCATTATTAGTGTATAGGAATGCAAGGGATTTCTGTGTGTTGATTTTGTATCCTGCAACTTTACTATAATCATTGATTAGTTCTAGTAATTTTCTGGTGGAGTCTTTAGGGTTTTCTATGTAGAGGATCATGTCATCTGCAAACAGTGAGAGTTTTACTTCTTCTTTTCCAATTTGGATTCCTTTTATTTCTTTTTCTGCTCTGATTGCTGTGGCCAGAACTTCCAAAACTATGTTGAATAGTAATGGTGAAAGTAGGCACCCTTGTCTTGTTCCTGACTTTAGAGGAAATGCTTTCAATTTTTCACCATTGAGGATAATGTTTGCTGTGGGTTTGTCATATATAGCTTTTATTATGTTGAGGTATGTTCCTTCTTTTCCTGCTTTGTGGAGAGTTTTTATCATAAATGGATGTTGAATTTTGTCAAAGGCTTTCTCTGCATCTACTGAGATAATCATATGGTTTTTATTTTTCAACTTGTTAATGTGGTGTATTACATTGATTGATTTGCAGATATTGAAGAATGCTTGCATCCCTGGGATAAAGCCCACTTGGTCATGGTGTATGATCTTTTTAATGTGTTGTTGGATTCTGATTGCTAGAATTTTGTTAAGGATTTTTGCATCTATGTTTTAGTTGTGGCATCTTTGTCAGGTTTTGGTATTAGGGTGATGGTGGTTCTCATAGAATGAGTTTGGAAGTTTACCTTCCTCTGCAATTTTCTGGAAGAGTTTGAGTAGGATAGGTGTTAGCTCTTCTCTAAATTTTTGGTAGGATTCAGCTGTGAAGCCGTCTGGACCTGGGCTTTTGTTTGCTGGAAAATTTCTGATTACAGTTTCAATTTCCGTGCTTGTGATGGGTCTGTTAAGATTTTCTATTTCTTCCTGGTCCAGTTTTGGAAAGTTGTACTTTTCTAAGAATGTGTTCATTTCTTCCACGTTGTCCATTTTATTGGCATATAATTGCTGATAGTAGTCTCTTATGATCCTTTGTATTTGTTATCTGTTGTGATCTCTCCATTTTCATTTCTAATTTTATGGATTTGATTTTTCTCCCTTTGTTTCTTGATGAGTCTGGCCAATGGTTTGTCAGTTTATCCTTTCAAAGAATCAGCTTTTGGCTTTGTTGATTTTTGCTATGGTCTCTTTTGTTTCTTTTGCATTTATTTCTGCCCTAATTTTTAAGATTTCTTTCCTTCTACTAACCCTGGGGTTCTTCATTTCTTCCTTTTCTAGTTGCTTTAGGTGTAGAGTTAGGTTATTTATTTGACTTTTTTCTTGTTTCCTGAGGTATGCCTGTATTGCTATGAAATTTCCCCTTAGGACTGCTTTTACAGTGTCCCACAGGTTTTGGGTTGTTGTGTTTTCATTTTCATTCGTTTCTATGCATATTTTGATTTCTGTTTTGATTTCTTCTGTGATTTGTTGGTTATTCAGCAGTGTGTTGTTCAGCCTCCATATGTTGAAATTTTTAATGGTTTTTCTCCTGTAATTGAGATCTAATCTTACTGCATTGTGGTCAGAGAAGATGCTTGGAATGATTTCAATTTTTTTGAATTTACCAAAGCTAGATTTATGGCCCAGGATGTGATCTACCCTGGAGAAGGTTCCGTGTGTGCTTGAGAAAAAGGTGAAATTCATTGTTTTGAGATGAAATGTCCTATAGATATCAATTAGGTATAACTGGTCTATTGTATCTTTTAAAGTTTGTGTTTCCTTGTTAATTTTTTGATTAGTTGATCTATCCATAGGTGTGAGTGGGGTATTAAAGTCTCCCACTATTATTGTGTTATTGTTAATTTCTCCTGTCATACTTGTTAGCATTTGTCTTACATATTGTGGTTTTCCTATGTTGGGTGCATAAATATTTACAATTGTTATATCTTCTTCTTGGATTGATCCTTTGATCACTATGTAGTGGAGAAAAGGGAACCCTCTTACACTGTTGGTGGGAATGCAAACTAGTACAACCACTATGGACAACAGTGTGGAGATTCCTTAAAAAACTGGAAATAGAACTGCCTTATGATCCAGCAATCCCACTGCTGGGCATACACACTGAGGAAACCAGAAGGGAAAGAGACACGTGTACCCCAATGTTCATTGCAGCACTGTTTATAATAGCCAGGACATGGGAGCAACCTAGATGTCCATCAGCAGATGAACGGATAAGAAAGCTATGGTACATATACACAATGGGAGTATTATTCAGCCATTAAAAAGAATACATTAGAATCAGTTCTAATGAGGTGGATGAAACTGGAGCCTATTATACAGAGTGAAGTAAGCCAGAAAGAAAAACACCAATACAGTATACTAACGCATATATATGGAATTTAGAACGATGGTAACAATAACCCTGTATACGAGACAGCAAAAGAGACACTAATGTATAGAAAAGTCTTTTGGACTCTGTGGGAGAGGGAGAGAGTGGGATGAATTGGGAGAATGGTGTTGAAACATGTATAATGTCATATATGAAATGAGTCGCCAGTCCATGTTTGATGCATGATACTAGATGCTTGGGGCTGGTACACTGGGACGACCCGGAGGGATGGTACGGGGAGGAAGGAGGGAGGAGGGTTCAGGATGGGGAACATGTGTATACCTGTGGTGGATTCATTTTGATATATGGCAAAACCAATACAGTATTGTAAAGTTAAAAAATAAAATAAAATAAATTTTTAAAAGATATTTAAAAAAAATAATAAAACTGTAGTAGAGACTGTAACAAGAATTAATAAATGAAGTTGAATTGTGGCTAGAGACGAGATGAAAATTAAAAACTGAAGAGTATTTCTATATGAGCAATAAACAATTGAAAATTGAAAGTGTAAAATAATATCAGTTACAATAGCATTTTAAATAGAATAAATTTAAATGAATGATGTACAAGACCTCTACTTTGAAAACTACTAAATATCACTAAGAGAACTCAAAGAAGGCCTAAATAAATATGGAGCTAGACCATGTTCGTGCATTGGAAGACATAATATTGTTATAATGTCAATTTTCCCCAAACTGATCTCCAGATTCAAAACATCTCCAATTAAGTAGGCAGAATAATGGCTCCCCCAGAGAGGTCCTCATTCTATCCCTTTGAACTTGTGAATATATTATGTGATGCAGTAAGAAAGAGTTAAAGTTTTAGATGGAATTAAGGTTGCTAATCAGAAACCTTAAAATAGGGAGAGTGTTCTGAATTATATGGATGGATGCAATACAACCAGAAGCATCCTTAAATGAAGGAAAAAGGATGCAGGAGAGTCAATGTGATCAATGTGAGAAAGGCTAGACTGGCCGTTCCTAGCATGAAGAGGGGAGGAATCCGTACGCCAATGACCATGGCAGCCCCTAGAAACTGGAAAGTGCAAGAAAATGAATTCTTCCTAGTGCCTCCAGAAAATAATGCAACCCTACCAACACCTTGTGATTTTCTCAGAGATATCCATTTTGGACTTCCAATCTCCAAAAATGTAAGATTATAAATTCATGTTATTTAAAGCCACTAAGTTTCTGGTAGTTTGGAGCAGCAGCAATAGGAAACCAATAAATCAACCAATTTTTTTAAGAAATTCACCAGCTGATTGTAAAACCAACATGGAAATACAAAAACCTACACTATCCCCAAATCTTCTTAGAAGAACAAAACTGGAGGAATGACATCACCTGATTCCTAGATTTACTATAAAACTGCACCAATCAGGACAGTGCAGTATTGGCCTAAGCATACAAATAGGTCAATAGACAGCTCAGAAATGGATGTATAGGGTCAACTGACTTTTTGCAAAGGTGTCAAAATTTAATAAGAAAAAGATAATCTTTCAATGAATGGTGTTGAAATTACTGGATATTCTACGGAAAATACTGAAGTTCAACTTCTACCTCACACCATACAGAAAACTTTAACTTGAAATGAATCCCTGACTAAAAATAAAAGCTAAAATTATAAAGCTTCTAGAATAAAATATAGAGAAATATCTTCATAAGCTTAGAGTAGGTAAAGACTAATCATAAAAGAAAAATTCATGTGTTGAACTTTTTAAAATTAAAGCTTTGTCTCTTCCAAAGACACCACTAAGGAATCAGAAAAGCAAGCCATAGTCTAAGGTTCCTGCATATTCAGGATGATCTGTGTAATCACCAACAGACAGCACTGCCTTTGTGAAACTCTCGGAGTCCAATGAGACGTACCAGCACATCACTGGAGCAGAGACAAATACAAGATGGACACACTGATGAGGTTAAGAAGAACAGTTTTACTTTACTACCTACCACCTCTCCTCCAAGGTGTCACAGCTCAGTGCCAAAGGAGACTTCCTTAGCCTGTGATTTCTCCACTGGGAGAATGTGAGAGTACCTGAGTGAGCAACCGGCTTCCCTAGCTGTGCAACAAAGACACTGACAAACAAACCGACTTCTTTCTCACCGTATTCAGTACACTGAGATGTGCTGCAAGACCCGGGGAGTGGTGACCGTGAGGAAGGAAGAGCCTGAAAAGCAGCAGCTAGGACTCTTGGCAATGCACCCCACTCCAGTACTCTTGCCTGGAAAATCCCATGGACAGGGGAGCCTGGTGGGCTGCAGTCTATGGGGTCTCACAGAGTCGGACAGGACTGAGCGCCTTCATTTTCATTTTTCACTTTCATGCATTGGAGAAGGAAATGGCAACCCACTCCAGTATACTTGCCTGGAGAATCCCAGGGACAGGGGAGCCTGGTAGGCTACGGTATATGGGGCCGTACAGAGTCAGACACAACTGAGGTGACATAGCAGCAGTAGCCAGACTCCTGGAGGGCAAGAAAAAGATGCAGTTCATAATAAATGCATTGCAGACTCCATCAGCAAAAAATGACAGAGGACAAAAATAAATAAAAGTATGAAAAAGACATTACAACTGCTACCACACAAAATACAAAGGATCAAAAAGACTACACCAATAAATTGGAATACTTAGAAGAAATGGTTAATTCCTAAAAACTAAAACCTACTAAGATTGAATTAAAAAGAAATGGTATCACTGACTCAATGGACATGAGATTGAGCAGGCTCTGGGAGTGGCTGATAGACAGGGAAGCCTGGCGTGCTGCAGGCCATGGGGTCACAAAGAGTCATATACGACTGAGGAACTGAACTGAACTGATCTGACTGGTAAAAACTCTAAACAGACCAATTAGTAGAAAAGACATTAAATCATATATGACAAGCCCACAGCAAACACCATACTCAATAGTACAAGGCTGTAAGCTTTTCCTCTAATATCAAGAGCAAGACAATGATGACCACTCTTGCCACTTCTATTCAATATAGCTGGGAAGTCCTAGAAAAGGAAAAGAAATAAAAAGCATCCAAATCAGAGAGTGAGAAGTAAAACTGTCTCTGCAGATGACATGATCTTTGATATAGAAAATCCTAAAGACCTAATAAAAAAAACTCCAAGAACTGATAGACAAATTCTGCAAAGTTGCACATGCAAAAAATTTAGACATTCCACACATATGTATGGGAGTGTGTTAATGTATAAATTATATCCTAATGTAAGTATTTGATGAACACAGAAATCAAGACCATGATTCCCCTGGGGGTCAGGCAGGAAGACAGACTGGACAGTGTAAAGCCATATAGCCAGCTCTAAGCTATTAGTAAATTTTCAGCTCTTGAACAGAAGGGCAGGCTGACACGTGTTCACGGTATTATCTTTAATTCATTGAAAATGAAACAATGATTATATGGCTCATGAACCTAGAATTTTAGTTATTCCATGATTTTTAATCAAATATCTTATTTCCTATGGACACAATATCTAGATAATTGCCTGTATTTCTCCAATTTGATATCTTACCTGTTGAATAAGCCAAATTTCAATTAAATGTGTTATTTTAAAAAATATGGTTTACATTACATTTATAATATTCAATAGTAACCTCAGTGCAATATATAAATTTACCTCTGAAATTAATTTCCATGGAAGAAATCTAAACAGAAAATGGATAGACCGCAAAGTCTTAAGGGAACTTTTCATAAAATTGTTGTTTAGATAAGATTCTGACCATAGTCAAAGATTTGTTAATCACCTCTGTGGGGCACCAGTCCCCAAGGTCTAAATCATATCCACATAGTAGCCTTTAAAATTGCACACAAATATTTCCCTGCTACATCATTACGATTCTTGTAGTATACGCAGACCAACATAGCACTCTCTTTGTTTAATTAGGCAAAAATCTATCTACAAATGCATTTAACAAAAGTATACACTAAAAGACTACAAATATACTATCAAAAATACATTTAACAAAATCTAATTCTTCAACTCTTCAACCAGTCCTGCATCTAGTTTTTCTCCAACATCCACATTAGATGGAGACCTCTATTTAATCTCAGTTCAGCTGTTGTATTTAAACATGAATGTGATTGTTATGTTATTAATAGTATAAGAAACTGGTGGCTATTCCCATATTTCATAGACTCAGTGACTTGCCAAACAATTTTTTCTAAATTTCAATTAAATGAAGGATCATCAAAGTGCACACAGGAGTACATCTGGACTACTTAAGAGCATGACAACTGTGAATTCTACCCTCATGAAAGTATAATTACCTTCTAATATTTTTTTCTTCTGGTAAGTATTCGCTGCTATCTCCAACAGAAGACATGGAGTAGAAAACAGATCCCAGGTAGCACAGATGTTAGATCTCAGTCTAACATGAAAGCAAATATGTGACAGATATGTGAGATAAAAATAAACCCTAATACACTAATTCCCTCTCAGGAATGAAGATTATATTAAATTTCAACAAGAGCAGTTAGTGAATATTTTAACTTAGTAAATGCTCTCTATGCTGAGCATCTTACTAAACAGTTTATATGTAATATATCATTTAATTATCCTCACAAACCATTCTATGAAGCAGGTGCTCTGCTGCTGCTGCTGCTAAGTCTCTTGAGTCGTGTCTGACTCTGTGCGACCCCATAGACATTAGCCCTCCAGGATTCCCCGTCCCTGGGATTCTCCAGGCAAGAATTTTGGAGTGGGTTGCCATTGCCTTCTCCAATAGCAGGTGCTCTAGAATAACTATTCTACAGATGAGGAAACTCAGGCTTAAAGACAATAATTAGCTGCTTCAGCTCACACAGTGAGAAAGTAGCTGAAGGGTGTTCTAATACCATGACAGATGGTCTGAATCTAGAGTCCGGAGTCTTAACTACTTTTACACTGTATTTTTCTGCTTTGGCTTTGTATGGTTACAGCAATGTACATCTTACTTTATAGTTATAAAAGATCCATTTAATATCTCAACGATGAAATTTTATGTATCTAGTTTTATCTCCATATCATTGTGTACACTCAAGTTATGTTTAAATATGTCTGGTTCATTTGTCTTAGATTTCACTGAAGAAAGCAAAATGTAAAGTTATGCTACATTATTAGAAACTAAAGTTCATACTATGAAAAATGAAAGTGAGTTTTAATTAAAATATAGCATGCTTCTTTTTAACATCTATTTCTTCAACTCATGTTCTAAGTCTCTTTTTTATATCATATTGACTTTTAAATTTAAAATGATATCTAAATTTTGAGACTTCAAGGCTTAAACCAAAATTTTAAAAAGCATAAGATGAAGTCTTATATTTGGGTTCACAAGATTAAATTACATAAAGTATAATTTTTGACAGCACTTAGAACAAGGGGCCTTATATAATCCAAAGTTTAAATTAAGACTGTAATGTTTTCCACCTTCTAAAACCAGCTAAAATATTTTACAAACATTGTGTAAATCATAGACTGTCACTATTCTCTTCAACAGTGTAGCACACCTGGTGCACTGTGTTTACTTCTAAACTCACTATTCTGAGGCATTTCATAAACCATGGTGCATCCAATGGATTGCAACCAGAAGAGCATAGTAATTAAAAATCGTTCAGTGACTTATGCACTTGGTCTGGGAACATAAATTTAAGTGTATATTTAACAACAGATTCTAATATTAAAAGAGACTTAAAAGACATATAAAAATTCTTAATGAACAAAATTAAACAATAGTGTCTACAGATGCACATTTGAGTATTTAAACTAGTAAAATACAAGGAGGTGGTTACTATAAACATCAAGATAGTGGATACTAAAAAAAAAAAAAAAAGATAGTGGATATTTTCAAGGACAGAGAAGGGTTATGACTGGAATGAGGCACAAAGAGAAGCTCCCAGGGTGGCTGGCAGCATTCTGTTTCTTGACCTCCGTGTCAGTTACAAAAATATTCACCTTAGCTGACCTAGCTTTTATTTTTCTTTCTATATATATATGTTTTATTTTATAATAAAACTACCTTTATAAAGCCATGTCAAATTATTCTGTATTTATTTCCAGAAAAAAGAAAAAGAGCCAGTGCCTGGATATTACAGAGGCATCTTTGAGTTCTACATAAGTAAGTAAGAGACACTGATTAAAGGAAAGAGGCTGCTTCATGTGCAAATGACTTTCCTGTTACTGAATTTATGAAAATAGGAGTGGAAGTGAATCTTCCTGTGGAAGGATTTCCTGTGCAGGATAGAAGACTGGATTCATGGTGCCCGAGGTTCATTTCAACTCTAAAATTCTGTGGCCTTTTAATTCCCAAAACTATCCCAACCTGAAGTGGTGAAAAAAAGTCAAGTGCATTCTATAATCAAGTCATTTTGGAAACCAAGTCCTCTCCTCCTTCTGAAGCTTATTGGTTCAATCTGTACACTGTATTTGAAAGTAATTTTGTGTATATAAATATGCTTGGGCACTTAAAAAATCATGCCAAAAAAAGTATTTAAGTTTTCCAGTTTAGTTATAGACCACATGGTGAATCATCAGCATGAAAGACAAAGGAAATGAGGGATAGATAAACAATGATTTCAGGGTAGGTGAATATAGTTTTTCATTTTTAGAATTAACAAAGGATTTCTGCGTTTCATTGGAAATCTTTCCACAGAAGGATTCACTTCCAAGTGTCTTCACAAATATTAACCTTCACAATACCCCTTCACATAACATATAGAGAACCTAGTATACAGACAGGTTAAATAAATTGCCCAAGGACACATTGCTTCCAAGTCATGAAGCTGGAATTTGATCCCAACCCCTCCGAATCAAGAAACTGTGCTCTTAAGCACTATGCTTAACTTGGTCTGACATCTACTCCATAAAAACTGGACACTCATAATTAAATTTCCATTTTATATTGAGAAAAACTACATCTCTATCTCATACTACTTAGTAATAACAGTTCTCTCTTCATGATTATAATATGTAATTTCCAACTAAAATGCTTATAACAATGATATACTGTAGGTAATTTATCTTTACCTTATCTCACTATATCTGTAACTAATAGGTAATTATTCCTTGGCCCCAAAGACACTATAAATGTAAAGTATACATTTAGGCCTGAAGTTCATGGTCAAGGATTATATACATTAAAAAATTCATAAATAAAAACTAAAGATATGATACTGTATCTAGTCATAGTAAGACTGATATAATTTTATCCCTTATCTATATTCTTTTAGAGTTGAAATTAAGTGATAGTTTTACCTACAGAGTTCCAAAGCAGCCAGAGGATAAACTCATGCAGTTAATAAATACCATGGGGAAAAACAACTCATTGATTGTTTAGTAATCTGCTTTTTGATTCAATTAACTGCCTTGTTAATTTTGCTGAATGGCCAGGTAAAAAGGAGCTAACACAGATTGCTGCCATGTGTATGTGGGGACCAAAACCTTTTGGAATTAATTCAACTTTTAACTCTGCAACAAATCAATAAGGCTACTTAAATGGTGTAATAACATTCATAAAGGTGTTCAAAGAATTATACAGCCTCTGTACATGTGAATAAAGTTTAATAGTACTAAGGACTTTTATCTGCCATCAAAAACACATGCACAAAAAAAGGGCAGGATAGTAAAGAACATCAAAATTAATACAAGAACAACAGTGTAATGTTAAAGAGGGGGAAAAGAGGAGGAGGGTGCTGGTTGTGATGATAATTATGATTACAATTATAACGATTGAGATGTAGACGTTTGAAAGTGAATATAGAAAGTGATTCTCTTAGCAAAAGTAGAGCTTACCCCAGGAAAATGTCACTTAACTTTCACCTTAAATTCAACAGCTTTGTAAGAAAAATATTTGTGTGACTCAGTGGTCAAAGCATTCTGGGGAATACCCTAGCAATCCAGTGGTTAGGATCCACGTTTTAACTCTCGGGGTCCCAGGCTCAATCCCTGGTCAAGGAACTAAGATACTGGAAGCCACATGGCATGGCAAATAAAAAATAAATAAAACCACTATGGATATAATGAAATAGGTAGAGATTTTGGAAAATGAACACAGCAGATATGTTAAGAGGTGTTCCAAAATGGGAGAAAGCATGCAAATAAGTGACCTTTGGATATTCACGACAAACTTCAGAGGTTTTTAGTTCTACCTAAGGCTGACACTATTTTTTCTTCCCATGGTATAGCTTCCTAGTTTCTCAAAAGGAGCAATGGGAACCAGCAATGGAAGTTCCACAACAGACTTCATCCTTCTGGGCTTTTCTGATCGGCCCCAATTGGAACACATCATCTCTGTGGTTGCCTTCATCTTCTATATTATAACACTGGTAGGAAACACAACGATCATTCTTGTATCTTACCTAGACACCCAGCTCCATACGCCCATGTATTTCTTCTTATCCAATTTGTCTTTTGTGGACCTCTGTTACACAACTAGCATTATCCCCCAGATGCTGGTAAATCTATGGGGTCCAAAAAAGTCTATTACATATGGAGGGTGTGTGCTCCAGTTCTTCTTTGCCCTTGACATGGGAGCCACAGAATGTCTTCTCTTGGCTGTAATGGCTTAAGACCGCTATGCTGCTGTCTGTCAACCTCTTCATTACACAGTAATAATGCACCCTGAGCTTTGCCAGAAGATGGTGTTGATTGCCTGGTTAGGTGGTCTTGGTAGTGCCTTAACTGTTTGCTCTTTGACTTTGAAGTTGCCAAGATGTGGGCACCAGGAGGTGGATAATTTTTCCTGTGAGATGCCAGCATTGATCAAGATGGCTTGTGTCTATTCAAAAGTAATTGAAGTTGTTGTCTTTGCTTTTGGAGTGGTATTTCTTCTGGTACCTCTGTCACTAATTCTCATCTCATATGGAGTCATCACTCAAGCTGTCATGAGAATCAAGTCAGCAGCAAGGTGCCGAAAGATTCTTAATACATGTGGTTCCAACCTCACAGTAGTATCTCTGTTTTATGGAACAATCATTTATATGTACACGAAGCCGCAAACTAGCACCTCACAAAATGGGAAACTCCTTAGTCTCTTTTATACCATTGTCATACCCAGTTTTAATCCTCTGATACACACTTTGAGAAACAAAGATGTAAAGAGTGTAATAAAGAGAATATTGTGGATTAAAAAATGGCTGGCAAAGTCATGAATTAGATGGAAAAATCATAGTGTAGAGAGCTAAAGATATAATATTGACCTTGCCCAACAGAAGACGAATCAAATCATTTATTCAAAGAGTATTTCTTGGGTGTTTACCACAACCAAGAATTGCACTAGGTACTGACTCTGTAAATAAATAGAAGTAGGGATAAATGATAGCACCCCACTCCAGTATTTTTGCATGGAAAATCCCATGGACGGAGGAGCCTAGTAGGCTGCAGTCCATGGGGTCGCGAAGAGTCGGACATGACTGAGCGACTTCACTTTCACTTTTCACTTTCATGCATTGGAGAAGGAAATGGTAACCCACTTCAGTGTTCTTGCCTGGAGAATCCCAGGGATGGGGGAGCCTGGTGGGCTGCCGTCTATGGGGTTGCACAGAGTCGGACATGACTGAAGCGACTTAGCAGCAGTAGCAGCAGCAGGGATAAATGATAAGGAGACAGATAAATAAATATACATAAATAAAATGTAATTCATGCATTCAAAAGCTTCAAGATTAATCAGGGACTACAGATAAATAATCATAAAATGTGGTAATAACAACATACAAAATATTGAGAAATTATTTATCATAAGCATCTATTCTAAAATAAGATTGTACTGACTTTTTTTCTTCCCAGACATATCACTTTTATTAGAAATAACAGTCTTTCATTCACCTGATTCTGCCAAAGGAGACATTGTGGTGGAGACTAACAGCTCATCAATATCTATTCCACCTTCTGCCTCAAGTTTTAACAGAGTAGAGGGCTACTACACTGGGGCTTTCCTGGTGGCTCAGTGGTAAAGAATCCGCCTGCCAATGCAGGAGACACAGGTTGGATTCCTGGGTTGGGAAGATCCCATGGAGAATGAAACGGCAACCCACTCCAACAGTCTTGCCTCAGAAATCTGGTGGGCTACAGTCCATGGGGTTACAAAGAGTCAGACACAACATAGCAAATAAACAACAACTACAAGTTGACCATTTATAATGAAGTCAATATAAAAGGTTATTCCTTATTTAACAGTATCTGATTCCACTCTCACTTTATAATGTTTCTTTCTTTTCTTGAATTATAGTGGTAGTAGACAGCCATTTGGAGGAAA
The DNA here is from genome assembly GCF_003369695.1 of Bos indicus x Bos taurus. Classification (NCBI taxonomy): domain Eukaryota; kingdom Metazoa; phylum Chordata; class Mammalia; order Artiodactyla; family Bovidae; genus Bos; species Bos indicus x Bos taurus. The sequence goes on from NC_040098.1 coordinate 31,038,643, forward strand.
GGTTTTGATGTTCTTACTTGACAAAACAAAAATTTAGTAATCATACATTTAATCCCATTTTTACTTTATTTTACTGGTAAATACATTCAAAATCTGGGGATCTCTATGCTGGAGAATAAACTTATTTACAAGTTGATCATTTCAGAGATTGAAAAACATCTCTGTAAATGAAAGAGTCTTCACATATATAGTGCCACTGCTATGTCATTTCAAGTGCAAACGAATCCACCATCTGCCTGAAGTATCAAATATTTGGGGAAAATTGACATTAGGCTATTTCTCACCTGCACTTTCAGTTCTGTTAAACAAAGGCAAACCTTTGTTAGGAAAAACAATTCCTTTGTGAGAGAATAATATTAGCTATTTGACATTTGTAAGGAACAGCAGATACTTCTTGAAGAGGACACCAATTATTACCACTAGTCTGTAAAAATATAGATTTTTCTTTGGAGTTGAGGATTCAAGAGAATTTATAATTTTTTTTAAGATACAGTAGTTATCATCAAAGGAAATAACATCAAAGAATAACATAACTTTAACATGTTTATCTAATGTTTTAAGTGCATATTCACAGTAGCCACATGAAAATGAAGGGTTTTAAGTTCTTGTGCGCCAACCAAAATATCAAAAGAAAAGTTTCCATCCTTGCTGTCCTGCTGGTAAGAAATATTTCATGAACTTAAATATGGCCCATTGCTTCTCTTTATTGTCATTATTTTGCAATTTATTCATCAGTCCCCAATTGCAATATTAACAGAAGGTTGTCTCCATTTTGCACTGCCTTTCCCCGAGAACGATCTCCAAACCTGAAATTCCAAAAATGAGTTTATATCAGTTCTCATACCCAACCAGGAAAGGACTGGTATCTAAGTTCACTACTGCCATTTCGGCTTACTGCCACAAGGTGGTGCTATGAAAAATGGTCCTTCAAGATAGAAGCACTGACATTCTATTAAGAGCTAAGGAAGTTTTGCCATACAATATTGTAAAGTAAAAAATAAAATAAAAATAAAAAAGAGCTAAGGAGGTCACAGCGATTCTTATAAGGAAACTGACTCTCCCCTTTGCTTTTTCATCACAATTCTGTACCAGTGAGCCCGGCCTGCAGTCTCCCTTAGTGGGAGATTTTTGTCTCCAGATTTTCCAGTTTGAAACTCACCCATCTTCACCAGAGGACCTGCAGCCCATTAACTCTGGCCGAATTTGTTTGGGCATGAGGTTCTTGAGGCCCGGATCACTTTGCTCTCTTCTACATTTGGGATCGCCATCTTCATCAGTTCAGTTCAGTTCAGTCGCTCAGTTGTATCCGACTCTTTGCGACCCCATGAATTACAGCACGCCAAGCCTCCCTGTCCATCACTAACTCCGGGAGTTCACTCAGACTCACGTCCATCGAGTCAGTGATGCCATCCAGCCTTCTCATCTTCTGTCATCCCCTTCTCCTCCTGCCCCCAAACCCTCCCAGCATCAGAGTCTTTTCCAATGAGTCAACTCTTCGTATGAGGTGGCCAAAGTACTGGAGTTTCAGTTTTAGCATCAGTCCTTCCAAAGAACACCCAGGGCTGATCTTCAGAATGGACTGGTTGGATCTCCTTGCAGTCCAAGGGACTCTCAAGAGTCTTCTCCAACACCACAGTTCAAAAGCATCAATTCTTCGGCGCTCAGCTTTCTTCACAGTCCAACTCTCACATCCATACATGACCCCAGGAAAAACCATAGGCTTGACTAGACAAACCTTTGTTGGCAAAGTAATGTCTCTGCTTCTGAATATGCTATCTAGGTTGGTCATAACTTTTCTTCCAAGGAGTAAGCATCTTTTAATTTCATGGCTGCAGTCACCATCTGCAGTGATTTTGGAGCCCAAAAAAATAAAGTCAGCCACTGTTTCCACTGTTTCCCCATCTATTTGTCATGAAGTGATGGGACCAGATGCCATGATCTTCATTTTCTGAATGTTGAGTTTTAAGCCAACTTTTTCACTCTCCTCTTTCAGCTTCATTAAGAGGCTTTTTAGTTCTTCTTCACTTTCCACCATAAGGGTGGTATCATCTGCATATCTAAGGTTATTGACATTTCTCCCGGCAATCTTGATTCCAGTTTCTGCTTCCTCCAGCCCACCGTTTCTCATGATGTACTCTGCATAGAAGTTAAATAAGCAGAGTGACAAGATACAGCCTTGACGAACTCCTTTTCCTATTTGGAACCAGTTTGTTGTTCCATGTCCAGTTCTAACTGTTGCTTCCTGACCTGCATACAGGTTTCTCAAGAGGCAGGTCAGGTGATCTGGTATTCCCATCTCTTTCAGAATTTTCCACAGTTTATTGTGATCCACACAGTCAAAGATTTTGGCACAGTCAATAAAGCAGAAATAGATGTTTTTCTGGAACTCTCTTGCTTTTTCCATGATCCAGTGGATGTTGACAATTTGATCTCTGGTTCCTCTGCCTTTTCTAAACCCAGCTTGAACATCTGAAAGTTCATGGTTCACGTATTGCCGAAGCCTGGCTTGAAGAATTTTGAGCATTACTTTACTAGCGTGTGAGATGAGTCCAATTGTGCAGTAGTTTGAGCATTCTTTGGCTTGCCTTTCTTTGGGATTGGAATGAAAACGGACCTTTTCCAGTCCTGTGGCCACTGCTGACTTTTCCAAATTCGCTGGCATATTGAGTGCAGCACTTTCACAGCATCATCTTTCAGGATTTGAAATAGTTCAACTGGAATTCCATCACCTCCACTAGTTTTGTTTGTAGTGATGCTTTCTAAGGCCCACTTGACTTCACATTCCAGGATGTGTGGCTCTAGGTCAGTGATCACACCATCATTATTATCTTGGTCGTGAAGATCTTTTTTGTACAGTCCTTTGTGTATTCTTGCCACCTCTTCTTAATATCTTCTGCTTCTGTTAGATCCATACCATTTCTGTCCTTTATCGAGCTCATCTTTGCATGAAATGTTCCCTTGGTATCTCTAATTTTCTTGAAGAGATCCCTAGTCTTTCCCATTCTGTTGTTTTCCTCTATTTCTTTGCATTGATCGCTGAGGAAGGCTTTCTTATCTCTTCTTGCTATTCTTTGGAACTCTGCATTCAGATGCTTATATCTTTCCTTTTCTCCTTTGCTTTTTGCTTCTCTTCTTTTCACAGCTATTTGTAAGGCCTCCCCAGACAGCCATTTTGCCTTTTTGCATTTCTTTTCCATGGGAATGGTCTTGATCCCTGTCTCCTGTACAATGCCATGAACCTCAGTCCATAGTTCATCAGGCACTCTATCAGATCTAGTCCCTTAAATCTATTTCTTACTTCACTGTATAATCATAAGGGATTTGATTTAGGTCATACCTGAATGGTCTAGTGGTTTTCCCTACTTTCTTCAAGTCTGAATTTGGCAATAAGGAGTTCATGATATGAGCCACAGTCAGCTCCTGGTCTTGTTTTTATTGACTGTATAGAGCTTCTCCATCTTTGGCTGCAAAGAATATAATCAATCTGATTTCGGTGTTGACCATCTGGTGATGTCCATGTGTAGAGTCTTCTCTTGTGCTGTTGGAAGAGGGTGTTTGCTATGACCAGTGCATCAGAGGGCAGACACACTGAAACCATACTCACAGAAACTAGTCAATCTAATCACAGTAGGACCACAGCCTTGTCTAACTCAGTGAAACTAAACCATGCCCGTGAGGCCACCCAAGATGGGCAGGTCATGGTGGAGAGGTCTGACAGAATGTGGTCCACTGGAGAAGGGAATGGCAAACCACTTCAGTATTCTTGCCTTGAGAACCCCATGAGCAGTATGAAAAGGCAAAATGATAGGATACTGAAGGAGGAACTCCCCAGGTTGGTAGGTACCCAATATGCTACTGGAGATCAGTGGAGAAATAACTCCAGAAAGAATGAAGGAATGGAGCCAAAGCAAAAACAATACCCAGTTGTGGATGTGACTGGTGACAGAAGCAAGGTCCGATGCTGTAAAGAGCAATATTGCATAGGAACCTGGAATGTCAGGTCCACGAATCAAGGCAAATTGGAAGTGGTCAAACAAGAGATGGCAAGAGTGAACGTCAACATTCTAGGAATCAGAGAAGTAAAATGGACTAGAATGGGTGAATTTAACTCAGATGACCATTATATCTACTACTGCAGGCAGAAATCCCTTAGAAGAAATGGAGTAGCCATCATGGTCAACGAAAGAGTCCGAAATGCAGTACTTGGATGCAATCTCAAAAATGACAGAATGATCTCTGTTTGTTTCCAAGGCAAACCATTCAATATCACAGTAATCCAAGTCTATGCCCCAGCCAGTAACGCTGAAGAAGCTGAAATTGAATGGCTGTATGAAGACCTACAAGACCTTTAAGAACTAACACCCAAAAAAGGTGTCCTTTTCATTATAGGGGACTGGAATGAAAAAGTAGGAAGTCAAGAAACACCTGGAGTAACAGGCAAATTTGGCCTTGGAATATGGAATGAAGCAGGGCAAAGATTAATACAGTTTTGCCAAGAAAATGCACTGGTCATAGCAAACACCCATCTTCATAGGGTCGGGCAATTTTTCCTTCATCAACCAATCCTCCAACCTACACCCAGTTCCCCAGACACATGCACACACACACACACACTTTTATAATTACACTCTTTCCTGAGAAGATGGCAAACTCTACCCACATCTTCTCGATATCCGCAGCATCTCTAATTCATAAATTTGCTGCAAGAATGTGGTGCAACAGGCATTAGGATAAATACAGCAACATCACACAGTGAGAACCAAAGAACAAGATTTATTGAGGAAACACAGGAAATCAAGAGTCAGGAACAAGAGGCAAAGTACTTCCACCCTCTCATAATCTCAGGGAGAGGAGAATCAGTGCCAGGGTCAAGCTGCTCTAGTCCTGACACAACTGCTCTACCTTCTCAAAAGGTAAACTTGAATTCCATTTCTTAGTGAGACATCAAGACTACTTGGTTGCCAGGCAGTCTGGGTTTAGACGCCAACTGTTTGAGGAAGGCCAGCTGCCTGGCACCTGAAGACCATGGATACCTGGGAAGTTGGAGCCTATCCTGTTAGGGAGTATAAGGCACTGGTCCAATGGAAAACTGAGTTTAAGTGCACCACTTCCCTCCAGGAAGAGGGGGAAACCCCAGTTCCAGCTAGCTCCTTTCCTAGGCAACCTAGAGTGAGATCTCAGGATCACTTTTGAGTAGTTCTATTCATTGCCACACAGAAGATTAAGAAAAATATTTCACCCAGTGATTAGTATAGTCTGTAATTAAAGTTCTCAATAAATATTAACTATTGTAATTAGTTCTGTTCGACTATTATTTCTTTTATATAAATCCATTAAGAATCTCATATGGAAGGAGTATCAGAAGCAATTCACAGGGATGGACTTAGTCTTTTCTGAATCCACTAGCAAAAAAAAAAAAAAAAAATCTAAAAGTACCTCAAACCAATTGTGTAAATTGGACTTAAACTATGCACTAAACCAGATTTAACATTTACAAAACATTCCATCCAAGAATAGCAGAACACATATTCTCAAACACCCATCAATATTTTCAAAGATAGATCATAAGAACTAATATTGTTAAAATACCCATACCTACCACCTAAGGTAATCTACAGATTCAATACAATCACTATCAAAATTCCACTGGCATTTTTCACAGAAATAGAAGAAACAATCCAACATTTGTGTGGAACCATAAAGAATCTAAATAGCCAAACCAATTTTGAAAAAACAAACTAGAAGGCATAACACTTCCTGATATCAGACTATACTACAAAGCCACAGTAATCAAAACTGTATGGTATTGGAATAAAAACAGACACATAGGTCAATGGAACAAGAATAGAAAGCCTAGAAATAAGCTCATACATATACAGATACTTAATTTACAATAAAGGAGCCAAAACCATGCAATGACCACAGGACAGTCTCTTCAATAAATGATGCTAGAAAAACTAGATAGCCACATGCAAAAGAATGAAACTAGACCTCTCATAATACTTAACTCAAAGTATTACATCTCTCACAATAATTTACTCATAAAAGGATTAAAGACTGAAATTTCATGACCTGACCATAAAACTCCTAGAGGAAAACATTATGGGAAATAAATGTTTTTTTGAATATGACACCAAAAGCACAGTTTTAAAAAAAAATGCAAAGACAACCTATGAAATAGGAGAAAATCTCTGTAAAACATATATCCACAAAGAGGTTAATATATGAAATCTATAAGGAACTCATACACTCAATTGCAAAAAGCAATTATCCAATTTTAAAATGGACTGAGTACCTGAATAGATATTTTTCCGAAGAATACATACAAATGGCCAAAGGTACATGAAAAGATGCCCAACATCACTAGTCATCAGGAGAATGCAAATTAAAACCACAATGAAATATCACCTCATACCTGTCAGAATGGCTATTATTAAAAAGCCAACACAAATAACATGTTAGTAAGGATATAGCAAAAAGGGAACCCTGTACACTACTAGTAGCAATGTAAACTGGTATAAACCATTATTTTTAAAAGTATAATGAGTTCCTCAAAAATTAAAAATAGAAGTACCATATGACTCAGGAATCCCACTTCTGGGTATATATCCAAAGGAATGAAAACAGAACTCAAAATTATACCTGCACTCCCATTTTCATTGCATTGTTATTCACAATAGCCACAATATGGAAACAACTTATGTGCCAATCAACAGGTATGAATGGATAAAGATGTGGTATATATGATGTAGAATACATAATGGAGTATTACTCAGCCATGAGAAAGAATGACATCCTGCCATTTGTGAAAATAGGGATGGACCCTCAGTGAAATGTGCCAGAGAAAAATTTCATGATATCACTTACATGTGGATTAAAAAGAAAAAAAGAGTATAAAAATGGTTGACAGGGGCTAGGGAATGGAGAAATAGAGAAAGATTTATAAAAGGTTACCAGGGGAATTATTTGCCAGTCCAGTGGTTAGGTTCAATGCTTTCACTGTCATAGACCTGAGTTCAATCCCTGGTTGGGGAAATAAGATCCCACAAGCCACAAGGTGTGACCAAAAAGGAGGGGAGGGAAATGGTTACAAACTTTAAGATACATAAGGTCTGAAGAGCTAATGTTAAACCTGGTGACTGTAGTCGATAACATTGTATTTTATAGTTGAAACTTATTAAGAGAGAACTTAAATGTTCTCACTCCCTCTAAAATAAGAATAAATACGTGAGGTGATGGTGTATTAATTAACTAGATGGGTGAGGAAGAGGGTGATATCCTTTCATAATGCATACACATATCAAATCACAATGTACACTTTAAATATCCTACAATTTTATACTTCAATAAAGGTGAAATTCAAAAAAGAAAGGCAAAGCAGGGTAAGGGGAAACACTCATGGAAAGTGCTATTTAGAAAGGATGGTCAGGAAGTTCTGAGTATGTGATATGTGAGCAGAGACCTGAATGAAGAGTCAGTCTTGCAAAAAAATATAGGAAAGAGAATTCCCAGGAATTGCAAGATATGTTTCACGTGTTTGCCAAACAGCAAGAAAGTCAGTATAAAGCAAGTGGTGCAACTGTAGGAGATTCTTTCTACAGGGACAGAGCTAAAATGAGAGGCCTTATACCTCACATACTATATTCTGAAGGTGATCATTCAGAATGTAGGATGGTTCTATAACAGCTGTTCCCAACCTTTTTAGCACCAGGGGTAGGTTTCATAGAAGACACAATTTTTCCACGGACTCGGGGGCAGGGGGCAGGGTGCAGAAGGATTGCAATGGTTCAAGCTCATTTATTCTGAACTTTATTTCTATTATTATCACATCAGCTTCACCTCAGATCATCAAGCATTAGATCTCAGAGGTGGGGACCCATTTTCTATAAATCAGATTGCCTCAACTCTTTAAACAATCAATGCTGCTGCTGCTGCTGCTGCTGCTGCTGCTAAGTCACTTCAGTCATGTCTGACTCTGTGTGACCCCATAGATGCAGCCCACAAGGCTCCCCCATCCCTGGGATTCTCCAAGCAAGAACACTGGAGTGGGTTGCCATTTCCTTCTCCAACGCATGAAACTGAAAAGTCAAAGTGAAGTCGTTCAGTCCTGTCCGACTCTTAGCAACCCTATGGACTGCAGCCAACCAGGCTTCTCCATCCATGGGATTTTCCAGGCAAGAGTACTGGAGTGGGGTGCCATTGCCTTCTCCCATGAAAGAAAAGTTGAGTGATTTGTTCTAGTTCCACATATCCAAAAGAAATACCACATAAGCAATAAATGCAAGTCGTATAAGTATTTTAAGTATTTTAAGTTTTCTTGCAGTCATTTTTAAAAAGGTTTAAATGAATAGCTGAAATTTTAATCATTTAACTAATTCATATATCTAAAATATTTCAACATGTGATCAATATAAAAACTGAGATATCTTATTTTTTTCTGTACAAAATAAAAACTGGTATGGATTTTAACTGACAGCACATCTCAATCACATTAATAGCATTCAGCTCAGTAGCTACATGTGACTAGAGTCTACTATATTAGACAGCATTGCATTAGACAGCATGTTGTTCAGTCACTAAGTCATGTCTGACTCTGTGACCCCATGGACTGTAGCCTACCAAGCTCCTCTTTCCATGTGATTTCCCAGGAAAGAATACTAGAGTGGGTTGCCATTTCCACAGTTCTAAATCAGACTAAAGAAACACAACTACTGCAATGTGTATACCTTAACTGAATTCCGATCGATGGGGAAAAAACAGCTATAAGACTTCTGAGGATAATGGGGAAATTTGAATGTGGGCTGGATGTTAGATGTATTATTGAATTAGTAATTTTCTTGAGTATGATAATGGTATTGTGACTATGAAAAAGAATGCCACTATTGTCAGGAAAGCATTCTGGAGTATTTAGGGATAAGTATCATATTTCCAACTCATTTCCAAATGGTTCAGAGAGAGGCAAAGTAAATATGACAAAAATGTTTTATAAAAGTGGGGAGTGATGGGAAGCCACTGGAAGATTTTGACAGCACCTGATTTGCATGTTCAGATAATCTGATCAACTGCTCTGTAGTCTGTCTGCATCTATCCTGTAGGGAGACCAGTGTGACATGACCTAAATGGAAACAGTGAGAAATGTATTCAGGATATATTTTAAATATAGCATTAGCATGATTTGCATGTCTTCTTGTGAAAAAAATAGGAAGACGACTTTCAAGAAAGTGGTATAAACATAGGTATTTATTTTTTCCATTTCACCATCTGCCTTGAAATGACCCCATGAATACAGAAATACCATGTGTGTGGTTTATGTAAACATACTGCTGACATAGAGATGATAGCAGAGCATCATTTAGTTTAACAGGATTGGAGTGAGGGTCAGGAGAAGACACAAACAATTAAGACCACTTGCCTAAAGAATAGAGCATGATACTCAGCCACAACTTAGAACAGGGGAACCAAAAGGAGTCAGCAAAAGCAAGAGGAAAGGAACAGTTGTAAACATTCAAAGGCAACCCTGAAAAAGCATATGATGGAAACCAAACATTCCAATCAAAAAAAATCTTACTGTGCCCCACCACCACCACATTTACCAGACAAGGTTCCAATGACCTTGAATCTATCAGTAAACAAGAGACTAAGTTTTTTGTCCTCATGGAGTTTATATTCAAGGAAAGGGATAACACATATAATAAACATTATAAATGAAGTATGTATTAGAAGTTATTAAGAGGCATGGGAAAAAGTAGGGTAGGATAAAAGCAATTGAGAATACCAAGAGGCAGGATACAATATTAAATAAGGTTAAGTTCCCCCAAAAAATAAGTGTTCCTTGGTGTCAAATGTTACAGGGAGGTAAATACGGATATGGCTGAGAAAATAACACTGGACTTAATTTTTTACTTTCACACTCAGAAAGTTTCTCTTCAATATGTGTTCTTCTCTTATGTTCACTGGGATCTGTGTTCACTCTAAAAGCTTTCTCATACTTTTCACATTTATATGGTTTCTTTCCTGTATGGACTTATAGGTGTACGTCACGTTTTGAGCTTGGATGAAACCTCTTCCTACACCCTACATCCAAAGAGTTTCTCCTCAATATGTACTCTTCTGTGGTGCCTTAGGCCTAAGCTATAACTGAAGGCTTTTCCACACACTTGACACTCATAAGGCTTCTCCCCATTGTGGGTTCTTTTGTGTTCAGTAAGACTTCCCACCCAAAGCCTTCCCACACAGGTTACAACCATATGGCTTCTCCCCATAGTAAATTATATTTGATTTCACATCTGCAACTGAAAGCCTTCCCACACTCAGCACACTGGTAGGGTTTTTCTCTTTCTCCAACGTGGATTCTTTTGCATTTGGTAAAGTCTGTACTCCCACTGAAGACCTTCCCATTTCTGCACATTCACAGAGCTTCTCTCCAGTGTGGATCCTCTGATGCACTGTAAGGTAGCATCTAAACTGGGATTGCCAGTCAGAGCACTCATAAGACTTCTCCCCACAATGGATTTTCTGATGCATGGTAAGGCAGCTCCTGGTCTTAAGGGCTTTCCTACAGTCACTGACTCAGAGGATTTCCCTCCATTGTGTATCCTTTTATGCAGAGAAAGGACTGACCTGTTACTGAAGGTCTTCCAACATTCATTACATTCCAAGGGTTTCTCCCCATTATGGATTCAGTGGTGTTTAGACAGGGTTGAGATTTTCTTAAAGGATTTCCCACAGTCCTCACATTCATAGGTCCCCCTCCAGTGTGAATTCCCTTGTGTTTATTAAAATAGAGCTGAGCTCCCACTAAAGGCTTTGTAACACTAGTCACACATACAGTTTCTCCCCACTGTAGATTTTTTATAGTGTTGGATTAGGGCAGAGTTCCAGCTGAAAGCGTTCCCCCACACTTTTATATCTGCAAGGTTTCTCCCCAGTGTGGATTCTTTTATGTACAGTGAGGGCTGAATCACCCTCAAAGCTTTTTCCATATTCAACACATTCAGTTTCTCTTTGGCATGCATTTTCTCATGAAGAGTAAGATCTGACTACTGACAAATGTTTTTACAACCTGTGAAGTGAAGTGAAATCGCTCAGTCGTGTCTGACTCTTTGCGACCCAATGGACTGTATGTAGCCTACCAGGCTTCTCCATCCATGGGATTTTCCAGGCAAGGGTACTGGAGTGGGTTGCCATTTCCTTCTCCAGGGGATCTTCCCGACTCAGCAATCGAACCCGAGTATCCTGCATTGCAGACAGACGCTTTACCCTCTGAGCCACCAGGGAAGCCCTTTACAACCTGTACTACACTCAAAGAAACTTCCCATTTGAAATTTTCTCATACTTGGCATATTCTGAGCTTATGCACAAGTCTTCCTCTAAATCCTTATCTTTTTGTTCTGAAATGAGGATTTTCTTACCTTTGTCTTTCAGCTTCCTAGAATTTCTATTCTTATTCTTTAGTGTTTCTGTAGATTTTCCACTTTGATTTTTATGAGTATTTGTCAAGATGACCCTTTGTCACTTCTCATTTTCAAAAGATAGTTTTTCAGTTGATTCCCTACCTCCAATCTTGATCTTATCACTGGACACTAAAATAGAGAGAGAGAAGAAGAAGAAGAAAGGAGGAAAGGAGAAAAGAGGAAAAGAAGAAAGGAGAGAGAAAAAAGAAAATGCCACTTGTTTATTGCACTCATGTGGCGGGGAATGGATGGTGATTATATGGAAGAAGAAAAATGAGCTATGGTGAGACATTTTCTAAGCCTAAACATTGTTTAAATATTAGGGACATGACAACAGACAAAATTAAGAAACACCAGGAGAGAGCTATCCAAGAAAGATAAAGGAAAACGAAAATGAGTTGAAGCAGAAAACAAAAGGAAATAAAATACATGATAAAATAAAATGGAAAATCTTAGGCACATAAAGAGGGATTTTTTCATAACCTCAGAATACCCTCCAAACTGAACAAAATGAGACTAAAAGACAGGTTACATTTGCAGTGATCCCACCAAGGAGGCTCAAGAACAAGAGCAACTCAAGGAATCTGTTTAGCCCAGGCCTAATGTCACACATCTCACTTTGAACACATTCTCTTTTGAATGCTAGGTTATTTTCAGTATTTTCTTTCAAACTATATCTCTGAACTCCTCTTCTCTATATATAAGTCACTGAACACCCCTCCTATAGGAAACCTCCCAATTAACTCAATCCAACCTTTGTCATACAACGACTGAGTTTGTCTCTGAGTTCTCTTAAAAATTACTGTTCATGTGTACTAGTATGTGAGTTGCTGTATACACTATTTTGTTAAATCTTAATTAGGTCATATATTCGTTTTGTCTCCCAAACAAGAATGTAAAGAATACGCAGAATCTCTGGCATAGATTCTACCTATTCTAGGAATAATTTCTTCATCAAAATTCAAAATAAAGTTACAGAAGTCCCCTACATACAAATCTTCAAGCTGTGAATCTTCAAAGATGTGAGTGTGCCCAGAGAAAGGACAAAGACAAGAGGAAGAAGTAACTCAAAAACTGAAGACATTCAAAACAGGAAATGGCAAGAGGATCCTGAGGAGGCATTGTTAGTTTTTGAGGCATAAGACTCAAATGTAGAATGGTTTACAAAGGATGCAGCAGTCATTCAGAATGCAATCCAGTGCCACTATGTCATCTATGACAAGAAAAAAAGCTATGACGCAGACATCATGGAATCATTTTTCAAGAAAGTAGACAGAATTGAGCAAAGCAACAAACCAGAACCAGAACCTGTGCCATCGATGTCAGGTGTGAGTGAAACTGCAGCCTGCCCTATCTCCTATCGCTGACAATCCTTCAGCTCTACCAGTTTCCACAACCTCTCCCATCTCCAGTCAGTAGTTCTTGCCTGTTCACTCAATGCCTGTAGGAGACAGGCCTACTAAAAGGCCTGGCAAAAGAATTAAACAATCTTGCTGAGAGGACATGACTCAGTATGTGACTCCTGAAGGAATCCAAGAAGGAACAAAAATCATCTTGCAAGCAGGATGTATGCCTGGGGATGAAAAGCCATCAACAGATTGTTCCTATCTTTGGCGGCTAGGAAGCACATAAAGATTAACTGGATCTTTGTCCTTGAGGCAGAAAAACAAGGATACAAAAATGTTAAATGTTAACTACATAGGATTATCACTGAAGGCCATGTGGCCTGCTATGCTCATATAAACAGTCTCAAAAAGTATAGTAAAGCAGACTTGAGATCAGTTTGGGCACCTTCACCTCGTGATGGTGTCGGTCCCCTGATCCCTGCTGTAACTTTCTTGAGTGTTTCTCATTCTTTCATCATGCAGCACTTTCAGGAACCTGTACTGTCGAGCTCTCATCTCCCATCACTCCTGTGACCATCTCTCTACTAAGTGAATCATGTAACCATACCCAGTACCGTCTCTCTCCGGGTAGGACATCCAGGGCCTGCTGCTCAGGATAGGCCTCCTCAAGGGAGCAAAAGCCCTGTGAACCCCATCAAAATAACTGCCTTCTCCCAGTAACTGACATTTTGAGCCAAGAGGCAGGAGCCGCTCTGCATTTTTTGTCCACTGGCAGTATGGCTTTAGAGACCAGTTAAGTTTAGAAGCTCCACTCTGCATTTTAGGTTACTGGCCTGAAAGAAAAGGGCAGGGGAAAAAAAGAGAGAGAGGGAAAGTCATGAATGGGAGCAGTACCACATCAACAAAACTCACAAAAGAGCCGAGCAGCCTGACGGGAAAGAAAGTGGCAAAGAGGAAGTTAAAGCTCTAATCAGAGATTCAGAATTCGTGAGGAAACTAGTGTTGAGGTTAATAGCACCATATCGTTTAGGTTTTTTTCCTCACCTTAGCAGGTATGCGACTGTACGTAAGTTTTTAGTATAGCTGGGCTTCAAGTTGCTTATCTAAAAACTGGGGGAGTGATAATACTTACCTCATTGGATTGTTTGAGAATTAAAGGAGTTAATACATATACTGCACTTAGAACCAAGGCCGACCCAAAATAAATACTATATTAACCAGTTTGCCAAATAAAAAAAATTTAATTGTAATATTAAAGAACAGCCTAAAGAAGGACGAGCAAGGGCGGGGCGGGGACGTGGGGGGGTGGAAACATGAATAGAAAAAGTAAAGATAAAATAGGCTTCAGCAGGCAGGCCCTCCTACATCCCATCCCACCTCAGATCGCAGGCCCGGCCCCAGAAGGCCTGAAAGAGGCTCCCGCCAGAACCCCGGCAAGGGCCTAACAGACCTGCCCCGCGACCTCTGCATCTTCCCGAGTCTTGCCGGTCCTGTCTTCGCCGCCGTGGGGCCGAAGAAGCCCAAGGACCTCCTCAGAAGAGGCCAGAAAAAAACCCATCCTTACCTCAGAGTCCAGGGGCTGAGCCCGGAAGTGCAGATAGCGCCTTTCCAGTCCGTGGTCTCTATGGTAATGCGCGGCTTGCCCTTCTAGGACCTCCGGAGGACTCTTCTCTTTGGTCCAACGTTGCAAACCCTGCGAAGCTGGACGGTCCCAGTCCCTGCTTACTAGATTGGGACTAATGCCACGTGGAGAACAGATGAGCTTAAATATGAAACTGATTTTCTTCAGCGTGTGAAGAGGGAAAACAACGAAAGAAAATGGAGCACCGAGTTAATCAGAATTACATGAATTTAAGCTCCACCAGGCAGAGATCTTTGTTTGTTTATGTAAACCAAGCTCTTAGAAGAGTTGCTGAAGAAATTCTTGTTAAATGAATGAATTGAAATGATTCTGAAAAGCTATTGCCGCAAAGCATCATTTACTAATATAAGTATTTGCCTCTTATTGGTAGTTTTATTTAAAAGAGAACTATGTGTCACATACATTGACATATGTTATAATTTAGGGATCATGAAAACTCGCAAGCATACATTATAAGTAACGTATGCTGTATTTTCAAAAATATTATATTTCTAAAATGTTATATTTTCTGTATTTTCCTTACATTATGTTTCAGTGTAATGATTAGCAGAAGAAACTTGAACAGAAAATATTTAACATATGTAAGTAAGCACAAAAGTTATATTTAAAAATTTGAGGAAATGGCAAATACTTTTTAGATTGTCCTTTCTTACACTGGAATATGAATTGGCTAGCGTAAAGTTATGGGACATAATCGTTTTAGAAGGAGAAACTCCAAGAAAATTATTTCAAAAAGACAGCCAATATAAACAAAATGAAATCCATAAACTCAAAGACTAAAAACAAATACTTGCTGAATTCTGAGCTGAACTGGAAAAATAATCAGAATAATAAACAAGATTATTGGAAGGAAAATGAAAAATACCTGTGACATAAGATAAACGAGCTAAAGATAATTTTTTCATTAAGGATAAATCTCAGAGTCATGAAGCTGAGCATGTACAAAGTCCATAATAACCCCTATGAAGCATTCTTGCCAAAAATACTCAACCTAAATCAAATCAAGCCTTTCAAACTTAAATATGTACAGAGTGAAACTATATGTATAAAATTAGCAAAACAGATAAATTATATTATAAAATGTTTATGGCTACCCACATATGTACTAACAATATTTAAATGCGCTTTGAAATAACAACATCAATATCAAGGTAGTAGCTAACCTGAAAGGAAGAGGAGAGGAATTGGAGAAGAGTAGACAAGGGGATATAATTATATCTGTAACATTTATGTCTTAAGATAGATGTTAAGTGTTTCTTACATCATTGTTTTGTAAGACTGAAATATTTGCTGTCTTTTTTTAAAAGCCCCTGAAAATGAATTTAGTAATTTCAACAGACAGAAGAGGGGCTATAGAATTACTTAACACCAATCAGGCTTCTGTTTCTCCATCAAGGATAGTAATCTTCAAATTGGGAATGGTAGGACAAACATTAATATGAGGAAAGTAAATTTCGGGACATACAAGGAGATAATGAAAGAATAACTACTTGCCTTAAATGAGTGCAAGTCTTCATATCCAAATAAAATGGCTATAAGGATTCAAAATACCAATTGCAGGTAGATTGACCACAGGGCCCCTGAAGGCCATTTTTAAGAAGTGTGACTCTTGGCTGAGATTGGCAAATATCCAAATTTTCAAAAACTAAAAAAAAAAGAGAGAGAGAGAGAGATGAACTGTGGAATTAGGCTGAAAAGCTTGACATGGATCCCTGGCAAAATTCCAGCATTAATTATTTTAGGAGACTTTATGAGCTTAGCATTAACCAAGAATAATGTAAATGAATTATATCTCAATCGGGCTAGATTATTTAAGTCATAGTCTGAGGATCTGCTGTGTAAGGAAGGTATCTTCATGTCTGCAAAGGTTATAGCAAAGTCTCTCGTAAATGTACCCTGTGATATGTGTACTGGCCGTTAATACTGTTAAGAAGATTTATATCAGGAAGAAAGACTGTATCAACTCAGCCTGGAGGGTGAGTTGTCACGGTCTTTATAGACCGGCACCTGGGAACTGGAGTCTACGAAAAGAAAGACACAGGGGACCCAAGTCTCAAGTGAAACAAGGGTACTTTATTTGTAGCAGCGTGTGCTTTATATATCTCCATACAAGAAAGCTTTAAGCAGCAAAAATAAAGTTGAGCAAAAACAAAACTAGGCTGTCAGGGAATGTTCAGCTTTAAGGGATCCAATATGTTATTCTTTTCTTTTGTGTGCCGTTTCTCAAAGATTCTCTATTCCGTATCAGTTCCTGGAAAACAGGAATGAGCAGAGTTGCATGCAGTTCTTAGGACTGAGATCATGAGAAAGGGCACCTTCTTGGATTCCTTTCAGTGACTCCCTTCAGTGACCTTGAAAGTGAAAGTGAAGTGGCTCAGTCGTGTCTGACTCTTCGGGACCCCGTGGACCATAGCCTACCAGGATCCTCCGTCCATGGGATTTTCCAGGCAAGAGTACTGGAGTGGGTTGGCATTTCCTTCTCCAGGGTATCTTCCTGACCCAGGAATCAAACCTGCATCTCCCGCATCGTAGGCAGATGCTTTACTGTCTGAGCCACCAGGGAAGTCTATTCAGTTATGCCCCTCTTACTCAGGATATGGAATGCTTTCTGGCCCTTTGAAGATCGTTATTTGCTTGGCTATGTTTTTGCTCAATTTTTTTACTGCTTAAAGCTGCCTTGTATGAAGATATATAAACATGCTTTTCTGCAAATAAAGCACCCTTGTTTCACTTGAGACTTGGTTCCCCTGCGTCCTTCTTCTCGTCAACTCCAGTCCCCAGGTCCCGGCCTACAAAGACCGTGACACTAGGCGAATAACAATTGTCACAGGGGCCAGAAGACAATCCATATCCTGAGTAATAGGGACGTGACTGAATAGATTACATTAAAGTAAAAGATCACTGAAGGGAATACACGCATGCACTCTGTCTCATGACCTCAGTCGTGAGAACTGCATGCAGCTCTGCTCATTCCTGTTTTCCAGGAACTGATAAGGAACAGAGGGTCCTTAAGAAACAGCACACAAAAGAAGAGAACAACATGTGGAGTCCTTAAAGTTGAACGTCCCCTGACAATTCCCCCTTTTTTATTATTTTTGTGAAAAAGGCCCTGACCAACTGAGTTTATTTAGTTTGAACAATTTTAGTTAAAAGGCATCGGTATATTACAAATATAATTACCAGGACAATTATCAATGTTACAGTTCCAGACCCAATACTATGAGTAATGCTTCGGAACCATCCTCGAGGGTCTAGCCCAGATAATTGATCAGCTAGCTGTTCAGCTAAAGTTTCCAAATTGTTGGAAGAGGGCAGACTCTTAGAGAAGGCTCTAAAGATTTTTTTTTTTAATAATTGTACATTTAAGGAAGCATTATCATGTTTGTCTTGCAAGTGAAATTTGATTTGTTCCCAATTATAAGCACTATAGTTGAACCGAACAGGAGTGATACAATTGAGTAGAATTCCAATCACATTTTAGTAATACTTGTTTTTGTAAATCTACTAATTGATCTCTGACCCACTGGATGACTGTTCTCAGTTCCTGTATTTTATCTTGAACTTTTTCACCTATCTGAGCCTGAGTGGCCCACATAGTATGAGCATCTTTGGTCCAATTTTGAATGAAGTTTTGTGTTTGAATTGAAGTTTGTAAAGCGATGCCTGCTACAGTGGCAGTAGTGCAAATGGCTATTAATCCCAAAATGCCAAGAATTAGCCATCCAATGAATTGTTTAGATCACCAGAGTAATTTATTGAGTAACCGGGAGGCAAGTCCTGCCATGAGACCCTCCTCTCAGGGTCGTTGGAGATCTACTGGCAACCACAGACTGCATCAAGATCAAAGAATCAAAAGGGATTCATTTTTTATACAAATAGAGGAGTTAAGACAAGTATATAGTTTGCAATCTATAGAAGTTACAGAACTTATTGAACTGTAAGTTCCATATGGCTATAACAAAAGGAAGAGGAACATAAGCCTGTATGAAATATAAATGATTATAATGAAAGAAATAGTCACTATGAGTACGACTGGTCCTTGTGAAGTATCCAGTCCAAGTTCCAACTTCTTTGGTGCTCACAGCAAGTTTCTAGATGTCCCTTTGTTCAGGCCCAATCCGTTTATTGAGAATGATTTGAGGGTGAGGAGGTGCCATTCCACCGTCAAGCCAGCCAAGAAGTCCTTTGTCATGGAAATGTTCCATCGTAGTTTTGGTAACCTTCCATGCTACTTGAGTAGCATAATCCCATATAGTGCAATTAATGTCATCTGAGTGGTTAGATAACCACGTACCATGGGGTCCCCAGTCGGCAATGGTGTAATTGGCCACAAACATTAATTTCCCTGATTTAGCTTGACATCTATCCCAATAAACAGGAGTATATTTAAAGTTCTTATAAGTAAACCCCTTGCATAATGACTTTTGTCCTTTTCCTAGAGTTTTAGTAGTGTTGACATGGTTCTTATAGAAAGATAGGGCAGTAAACAGTCCAAGCAATGTACAAAAGTTCTTTTTTGGAGGCAGGACAAAAGCCCACATTTGTCAACTAACATTAATACATAATTCTGTTGGACCCATGCATAAAGGAAGGCTTTCATAACCTAGAGAAATATTAATTATTCTTCCTTCTTCCTCAGGATGAGAGGGCCCCTCCAAGCTCCAAGGAGGAGGCATATGTACTGAGTCATTGGTGGATACAACCGGTCCTTTATCTGTCCATTCTACAACCTGCAATAAAGGGGGGTTAGATATATAGGCCCAATAAGTATGCTTAATCAAATCAGCTTGAGTGGGGGAAGCAAAAGCAAGCATAGCAACAAAAATATTTTCAGGATTCCAAGGTATTCCCTGTTGAGAAACCAGATTTTCAGCTTGATTAGTAAGGGTTTTTATCTGTCCCCAAATAGGGAGGACATGAGGTTGATGATGTCGAGGGCAGTGCTTCTTGGAGATTTTTAGAGCCTCCATTGCCTGTATTGAAATTTCTTCCTCCTGGGGATTTTGTCTTTTTTTTTTTTTCTATTTTGAATACTGGAGGCTCCCTTGGGAGAATCTTCCGAAGAGGGAGCCAATTGATTTTGTTGGATCCACCTAGAGAAATGCAAGCATACCCCTTTCCCTGTAAGATTAATTTTCCAGATTTCCATTGTTTAGTTAGCCTGTCTTGATACCAAATGTGAAGTCAAGTGGGCCTTAGAAACCATCACTATGAACAAAGCTAGTGGAGGTGATGGAATTCCAGTTGAGCTATTTCAAATCCTCAAAGATGATGCTGTGAAAGTGCTGCACTCAATATGCCAGCAAATTTGGACAACTCAGCAGTGGCCACTGGACTGGAAAAGGTCCGTTTTCATTCCAATCCCAAAGAAAGGCAATGCCAAAGAATGCTCAAGCTACCACACAATTGCACTCATCTCACACACTAGTAAAGTAATGCTCAAAATTCTCCAAGCCAGGCTTCAGCAATATGTGAACCGTGAACTTCCAGATGTTCAAGCTGGTTTTAGAAAAGGCAGAGGAACCAGAGATCAAATTGCCAACATCCGCTGGATCATGGAAAAAGCAAGAGAGTTCCAGAAAAACATCTATTTCTGCTTTATTGACTATGCCAAAGCCTTTGACTGTGTGGATCACAATAAACTGTGGGAAATTCTGAAAGAGATGGGAATACCAGACCACCTGACCTGCCTCTTGAGAAACCTGTATGCAGGTCAGGAAGCAACAGTTAGAACTGGACATGGAACAATAGACTGGTTCCAAATAGGAAAAGGAGTACATCAAGGCTGTATATTGTCACCCTGCTTATTTAACTTCTATGCAGAGTACATCATGAGAAACGCTGGGCTGGAAGAAGCACAAGCTGGAATCAAGATTGCTGGGAGAAATATCAATAACCTCAGATATGCAGATGACACCATCCTTATGGCGGAAAGTGAAGAGGAACTAAAAAGCCTCTTGATGAAGTTGAAAGAGGAGAGTGAAAAAGTTGGCTTAAAACTCAACATTCAGAAAATGAAGATCATGGCATCTGGTCCCATCACTTCTTGACAAATAGATGGGGAAACAGTGTCAGACTTTATTTTTGGGGGGGCTCCAAAATCACTGCAGATGGTGACTACAGCCATGAAATTAAAAGACGCTTACTCCTTGGAAGGAAAGTTATGACCAACCTAGATAGCATATTCAAAAGCAGAGACATTACTTTGCCAACAAGGGTCCATCTAGTCAAGGCTATGGTTTTCCCTGTGGTCATGTATGGATGTGAGAGTTGGACTGTGAAGAAGGCTGAGCGCCGAAGAATTGATGCTTTTGAAGTGTGGTGTTGGAGAAGACTCTTGAGAGTCCCTTGGACTGCAAGGAGATCCAACCAGTCCATTCTGAAGGAGATCAGCCCTGGGATTTCTTTGGAAGGAATGATGCTACAGCTGAAACTCCAGTCCTTTGGCCACCTCATGCGAAGAGTTGACTCATTGGAAAAGACTGATGCTGGGAGGGATTGGGGGCAGGAGGAGAAGGGGATGACAGAGGATGAGAAGGTTGGATGGCATCACTGACTCGATGGACGTGAGTCTGGGTGAACTCCAGGAGTTGGTGATGGACAGGGAGGCCTGGCGTGCTGCGATTCATGGGGTCGCAAAGAATCGGACACGACTGAGCGACTGAACTGAACTGATACCAAATGGGCAGAGGAAGAGAGGTGCCCTTCAATTCCTCGAAATGTTTTTCTGATCTTGTCAAGATATCTCCTTGTGATAAGTTTAAAAAATTTAAAACAAATAAAGCTGTATTAACAGTCATTATAGGATTAAAGAATATATTGCATTAGAATCTAGTAAAGTCTGCTCTGGATAAGGAAGATAGAAGTGTTCCTGTGTATTCCCCCTTTTTTAATTTTTTTATTTGTAGTCTCAGTGTGTGATGTGCTCATTCAACTATGTTCTGTGTTTGTGAATTATAAGGAATACCTGTAATATGTTTAATAGGAAATGATTGTAAAAATTGCTTGAATTGCCTAGAAACATAGGCAGGACCATTGTCTGTTTTTATAGAACTAGGAGTTCCCATTACTGCAAAACAAGCTAATAGGTGAGTTAATGTGTCGTGTAGCCTCACCTTGAAGAGGTGTGGCCTAGATAAAAGAAGAATTTGTGTCAAGACAGACATGCAAGAAAGAAAATGGAGAAAGTTCAAGGCAACGAGTTACATCCATTTGTCACAGTTCATTGGGTTGTAATCCTCGAGGACTGATACCTTGTGCAATGGGTCAAAAATGTAGGGGTCTACAAGTAGAGCAATTATTGATTTTCTTGGCATGGTGGTATGGAATTTTTCAAATTTGGTGTAAGGAGTCAGCATTATTGTGCAATAGAGCATGTTGCTCCTCAGGAGTAGCAAAAGAGACGAGTTTATCAGCTTGTTCGTTACCATGAGTCATGGGGCCAGGAAGGCAGGAATGTGTTCAAATCTGGGTAATATAAATGGGGGAAGTGCGGCTCCTAATAAGAGACTGTAGTTCGAGAAAAAGCTATTGAATAATAGGTTGATTGGAATTTATAGTAGAGGTTTTTATATTTCTTAATATAAAAACTGAATATAAGGAGTCAGAAACTATATTAATAGGGTAAGGATATAGGTGAATAACCTGAATAAGAGCATATAATTCATTTTGTTGAGCAGAATGAAATTTAGTATAAAAGACTTTATAGTCTTTGAGAGACCAGAATGAGGTTTTGGGGTTTTTAGTCCCATCTATATAGAAAACATCAGCTTGAGGTATAGGTTGTGATGTAACAATGTGAGAGATAATAAATTAAGTATTTTTGAAGAAATTCCAAAGTTTGTTAGAGGGATAATGAAATGAAATTTCTCCAAAATATTCCAAGAAGGCTATTTGGAAATCGGTAGAAGTTTGTAATGCATTCTTGAATTGAGATTTATTAATAGGTATTACAGTTTTATGAGGATCGGAGCCAATTAGAGTCTTAGCTCTATTTCTTCCTTTGATAATGATTAGAGTGATCAAATCAAGAGAGGGTGTAAGTGACCTTGTCCCTCTAAAGTGAGTATATATCCATTCTATTGGGTATTCTTGTTGGGCAAGAAGTCCTGTGGGTGAATGGAGAAAGGAGAATATAAACAACTCTAGAGGTAATTCAAGTCTAATATGAGTAAGAAACTGCTTTTGCAATTTATTTTGTACTAAACAGAGATTCTTTTGTGCCTCTTGTGAAAGTGAACAAGGGCTATTTAAATCTGGATCTCCTTTCAAAGTATTAAATAGATTAGTCAGTTGATAACTTGCAATGTCTAAAGAGGGTCTAATCCAGTTTATGTCACCTAAAAGTTTTTGAAAATCATTCAAGGTTGATAATTTACCAACATGAATCTATGTTAGTTGGGGAGTAATATGTTGTCTATTAACAATAGATCCTAAGTAATGGTAAGGTGTAGAGGTTTGAATCTTTTCAGGGGCAATGATTAATCCAGAGTCTTTTAAGCATCATTGAGATATGTCAAACATCTGTTGAGTTTCTATAACAGATGGAGCTGAAAACAATATATCATCCATATAATGAATGAAAAGAAAGTTAGGAAATTGTTTTCTCACAGGTTCAAGGGCTTTGGCTACATAATATTGACACATGATGGGAGAATTCATCATTCCTTGAGGCAACACAGTCCATTGATACCGTTTATGAGGCCCAATATGATTAGGATAAGGAAGAGAGAAAGCAAATCTCTCTGTCTAGAGGGTGTAAGGGCATAGTAAAAAAGCAATCTTGTAAATCTGTAATAGTAATATGTCAGTTCTGAGGAATAGTGGTATGTGATGGAATTCCTGGTTGCAATGCACCCATAGGTTTCATAGATGCATTAACTTTTCTAAGGTCTGTTAAGAGACGCCATTTGCCAGATTTCTTTTTTATTCCAAAAATGGGAGAATTCCAAGGGGAATAAGATTCCTCAATATGTTTTAATTTCAATTGTGTATCTATAAGTTCCTTAGTAGCCTCTAAGGGGCTTTTGTAAGGGGCCATTGCTCTGTCCAAATAGGCTAGTCATTTCTGGCTTCTTCTCTGATTACACTACAGGAAATAGCAACTTCCAGTCTAGCTGAAAAATCAGCATAGGCTTCATTAGGCCCTTGTAATATCTTAGTAGCTACCTTTAGGTTCCCCTTGAGGAGTAATTCAATCCCAAGCTTCAAGGGCAACTTCTTTCAATTGCTCATGCAACAAAGGAGGGCATTGTATTTGAGCTTTCACCTCATCAAATTGCCCTGTACCGGTTAACATTTCAAAAGTAATTTGGTTTGGGGGAGTGCCAGCTCGAGCACTAGAATTGGCACGATCTAGGGCTACATCATTAAACCACATTGTCCACTAAAATCGAAATTGCCTTCATCGGGGAACCAGGGATTACGTTCAACCACCGTTTGGAGACAAGCCTCTATTCATTGACGTGAAACTGAAAGTCCCTGAACCTTAAATAAATGGTGAGGTAAAGTAGAAAAGTGGTGGGGCTTTCCAGCCGTTTGTCCCATAACCCCGCACTTACTGACCTCCGTAGGTCCTAACAGTCACTCCGTCCACCTGCCAAGGGCGTTCACCAGGTTCTTGTTCAGGCGCCTCTTGTCACGGTCTTTATAGACAAGGACCTGGGGACTGGAGTCGACAAAAAGAAGGACCCAGGGGACCCAAGTCTCAAGTGAAACAAGGGTACTTTATTTGTAGCAGCGTGTGCTTTTTATATATCCATACAAGGAAGCTTTAGGCAGCAAAAATAAAGTTGAGCAAAAACAAAACTAGGCGTATAGTAACAATCATCACAGGGCCAGAAGACAATCCATGTCCTGAGTAATAGGGACGTGACTGAATAGATGACATTAAAGTAAAAGGGCACGGAAGGGAATCCACGCTCTGTCTCATGACCGCAGTCCTGAGAACTGCGTGCAACTCTGCTCCTTCCTGTTTTCCAGGAACTGATAAGGAACAGAGGCCCCTTGAGAAACAGCACACAAAAGAAGAAAACAACATGTGGATTCCTTAATGTTGAACGTCCCCTGACACTGAGGAACCATGTATTGCATCTTTCCTGCAGCCTCTTGCTCAATGCCTTTGTGTAGTATTCCCTGAACTCAATTTCAGAATTAGGTACTTAGGGATCAGTCTAATCAAAACCCAATTTCCTTTAGAGGAGAAGGATACATTTATATTAAATTGGAGAATTGAAGAAAATTTTTAATATGATGATCATTATTTAGCAATTATGAGCTATGCACTTTCATATATAATATATTGTATTTTCATCCTCACAATGTTGTTGTTTAGTTCTTCAACTCTTTTGCAACCCCATGGACTATAGCCCACCAGGCTCCTCTGTCCATGGAATTTTCCAAGCAAGAATACTGGAATGGGTTGCCCATTTCCTTCTCCATGTATGAACCAGCATCTCCTGCATTGGTAGGTAGATTCTTTACCACTGAGCCACCAGGGAAACCCTAACCTTACAATGAGCTGAGATTAAAGAATTTATTACAGTTTTACAGATGCAGCAACTGAGATGCAAAGCAGTTAGATGACTTGCCCAAAATATCAAGCTAGTGAGTGGCAGAGCCAGGAATCAGGTCTTCAAAACATAAGACTGATGAACTTTCCATAGCACTGTTTTGTAACTAATGTGCCAAGTACTTTCAAATCTCTTTTATTTTTGAATAGATAGAAGCCCTGATAGGTCTGAAAGACTGCTTTTTATCAAAATAGCCCCAGTATGAGATCCAGGACTCTGGAGTCATTCGTTTCTTTTCTAATTTTATCCTCCTTTGTAGTTTTAGACAGAATTTTAATCTCTTGGGCCTCAGGTTTCTCAAGAGTGAATGAATGAATCTTACCTTGGTCAAAACTAGGGTCTCTTTCAGACTCGCAGTTATATTATTTGAATCATGAAATTTGATGCCAGGTAATGTGTTAAATGATTTCCGTATATTGTCTCCTTGGACCTTGCTTAGGTTCTCATGTACCTGATTACCAAGTAATTTAGTATGAATTCAATCTCATAATGAAGTTAATTTTATTTGATTTTGATAAGCTGTAAAAGAAGTTATAACCATTCACAAAGCTATGCAATCACTCATCCCACTGAAAGGAACCAAGACTCCTTGGAGAAATGGCTAATTCCAGGTCTGGAGCAGGAAATAGAGAAAATGATCCTGAAATATCTTGTCCTGCCAGAACTAAAAAAAAAAAAACTATCAAATATTCAGAGTTAGATGAAAAGAACACAGGAAACAAAATAAAGGGACTCCCACTGGCCAAAGATGGAATCACTTAAACATCAAAAATAAAATATAATAATGACTGCAATTAAGACTCATTTGACAAAAATAAGCTCAAAATGGATTAAAGATCTAAACGTAAGGCCAGAAACTATAAAACTCCTAGAGGAAGACATAGGCAAAACACTCTCCGACATAAATCACAGCAGGATCCTCTATGATCCACCTCCCAGAATATTGGAAATAAAAGCAAAAATAAACAAATGGGACCTAATTAAAATTAAAAGCTTTTGCACAACAAAGGAAACTATAAGCAAGATGAAAAGACAGCCTTCAGAATGGGAGAAAATAATAGCAAATGAAGCAACTGACAAAGAATTAATCCCAAAAATATACAAGCTGCTCATGCAGCTCAAAACCAGAAAAATAAATGACCCAATCAAAAAATGGGCCAAAGAACTAAACAGATATTTCTCCAAAGAAGACATACAGATGGCTAACAAACACATGAAAAGATGCTCAACATCATTCATTATCAGAGAAATGCAAATCAAAACCACAATGAGGTACCATTTCACCCAGTCAGAATGGCTGCTATCCAAAAGTCTACAAACAATAAATGCTGGAGAGGGTGTGGAGAAAAGGGAACCCTCTTACACTGTTGGTGGGAATGTAAACTAGTACAGCCACTATGGAGAACAGTGTGACGATTCCTTAAAAAACTGGAAATAGAACTGCCATATGACCCAGCAATCCCACTACTGGGAAGACACACCGAAGAAACCAGAATTGAAAGAGACATGTGTACCCCAATGTTTACATTAGCCAGGACATGGAAGCAACCTATATGTCCATCAGCAGACGAATGGATAAGAAAGCTGTGGTACATATACAGAATGGAATATTACTCAGCCATTTAAAAAGAATACATTTGAAGCAGTTCTAATGAGGTGGATGAAACTGGAGCCTATTATACAGAGTGAAGTAAGCCAGAAAGAAAAACACCAATACACCAATACACCAACGCATGTATATGGAATTTAGAAAGATGGTAATGATAACCCTGCATGCGAGACAACAAAAGAGACACAAATGTATAGAACAATCTTTTGTACTCTGTGGGAGAAGGCGAGGGTGGAATGGTTTGAGAGAATGGCATTGAAACATGTATATTATCATATGTGAAACAGATCGCCAGTCCACGTTCAATGCATGATACAGGGTGCTCAGGGCTGGTACACTGGGATGACCCAGAGGGATGGGATGGGGAGGGAAGTGGGAGGGGAGTTCAGGATGGGGAACACACGTACACCCGTGGCAGATCCATGTCAATGTATGGCAAAACCAATACAATATTGTAAAGTAACTAGCCTCCAAAAAATAAATAAATAAATAATTTAAAAAAAAAAAAAAAAGACTCCTTTGAAGGGAAAAAAAAAAAAAAACTCCTTGAATGTTTTTTAAAAACCTGTGAGTTAATGATGCTCAAAAAGAGAAAACAATAAGAAATATTAGTTACCAATTACTGCATAATAAACTACCCCCAAATTTAGAGTCAAACAGCAAATATTATCTCACACAGTTTCTACAGGTCAGGAACCTGAGAGCAGCTTGAAGATTGGTTCTGGTTCTGTCTTAAGGTTGCAGCCGATTTGTTGACCCAGGTTGCAGTCATCTGAAGGCTTGGCAGAGAGCTGACAGTTCCACTTCTAAACTCACTCATATGGCTGTGGGCAGAAAGCTTTAGTTCCTCCCCACCTGGGTCTCTCCTTAATGTATGGCAGCTGGCTTTCCCCAGTGTGAGTGATCTGAGACTATGGGAGGAAAAGAGAGACCAAATGGACACCACAGTTTCTTTTATTACCTAATATTAGAAGTAACATCGGAGAACGTAATGGCAACCCACTCCAGTACTCTTGCCTGGAAAACCCCATGAACGGAAGAGCCTGGTAGGCTGCAGTCCATGGGGTCGCTAGGAGTCGGACACGACTGAGCGACTTCACTTTCACCTTTCACTTTCACACCTTAGAGAAGGAAATGGCAACCCACTCCAGTATTCTTGCCTGGAGAAGCCCAGGGACAGAGGAGCCTAGTGGGCTGCCGTCTATGGGGTCGCACAGAGTCGTTCACGACTGAAGCGACTTAGCAGCAGCAGCAGCAGAAGTAACATAATATCATTTCTGCCATACTCAATCGGTCACACAAACCAATTGGTATAATATGGGAAGAAGCTACACAAAAGTATGAATACTGGAAGGCAGTGCTCATTGATGATTATTTTGAAGAATAGTTAATGTGTAATAACAGCAGCCATGGCACCTAGGGCACGGCTGTTTACCCTGAAAATTGGCAGTTAAATAGAAAGGTAAACATTTATTTTGTCTTTTCTGTTAGAACTCACATTTCAGAATAACCAAACAACCGTGAATTGATAGGTTAAAGAGATAAAATCCTTCTTTTAAAAGGAATTCCAAATCATAAATATGAAAAAAAAAAAAAACTGAATTAGAAAATCCCGGTTTTGCAATAAAATACTTGATTCAGGCAAAGATCATCAGTGGATGAAACCACCAGATGAAAGGTTGATGAACTTTACCTGGAAGGATCCAACTATTGGAAAGATCCAATCGATGTCAGCCTCACAGAGAGTGAAATTATCTGACTTTATATGCCTCCTAATGTAAAGCAAACGGAAGTAGGTAGCACCACGTAAAAATAATGCTTACCCATAAAGGTAAACCAAACTAAACCTTTAGAGCTAACATCTAGTTAACAAATACAAGGCTAGAGAAACAGATTAAATGGGGATGGACTTAGACCAAGCCAGCATGTGGAATATTCAGGACAAATGACCAAATGTGTACGATAGGGGAGAAAGTGAAAGATGGAGGAACTATTCTAGATCTAAGTATAAAAAGAGTTAAGACAAATAACCAAATAAAGTACATAGACTTTAGATCTTGATTCAAAAAAGCAGCATATTTTATCTATTTGGGAAATTCAAATATGGACTCAGTATTAGATGGTACCCGGGAGTTATTTTAATTTTGATAGGTGGGATAATGACATTGTGGTTCTATTTTAACAGATGCATTCTGAAGAAAGTAAAACAAGAAATAACACATTTGGGCTGCGGTTGCGGAGGGTTTCTAGGGAACTCCTCAACCAGCGAGTTGATGATTTCCTAGAAAGTCACCGGAAATGATTATTGAAGGACTAGGAAGTGGAGCTAGAATAGGTTCCTTTATTTTGTCATTTCTAGAGGAGAATATCGGCAGGAAGGTCTGTGTCGCCAGCCAACATGGGATGGGACTGTAGCTGACGGGCTCCCAAGCTGCCACTGGGGTCTCCAAACCCACCGAGGGGCGGCTGGAAGGAGGCCGACACCGCCACCTGCTTCACTTAAATCATAGTATTAATACACCTCCTCCCAGGGGCCCGGAACGGCGGGCGGGGGTGGGGCGGGGCTTTGGGGCCAGGTTCCCCAGGATCTGGAGTCCGCCGCGGGCTTTTGCCCCACCAGGGCTTTTTCCTCCGCCTCCCCCGCGCTCTTCTTGCTCTCAGCGGCCCCTTACTTTTTTTTTTTTTCCTCATTTATTTTCCTCCGCAGCATCCATTCGTGCGTTCTTTCATTTGGCCAATTTCTAGCTGAGCGACTGCTGGTGCAGGCACTGTTTTAAACGTTGGGAATAGGTCAGTGAACAAAATAGACAAAAAGTCCGTGCTCTCAAAAGCCTAGGAGCTTACATTATAGGGAAAGGAAGACCTACAATAAACAATGGAAAGTATATAATTAACTTATGCACCTTGTTGGAAAGTGCTGTATAGGTGAAAGCAAGGCATGTCGGGATTGGAAGGAGGGGGTAGGCTGTAATTTTAAATAGGGCACCTAGAGTAGGTTTCCTAGGGAGGATTACATGCAAGCAAACAGTTGAAGGAGGCAAGATTATTCATCTTGAGGATAGCTTGAGGTAGAGGGAACAGCCAGTGCAAAGTCCCTAAAATGGAACCGTGCCTAAAAAGGAAGAGAAAGATCTGTGGGACTGAAGGGGGTTGAATGGGGGGGAGAATAGTAGGAGAGGTAATAGCAACCCTGTAGACTTATATGCCACTGTAAGGACTTTAGCTTTTATTTTGAATGAACAGAGGCGATGCAATGAGATTCTTTAGGGCCTTATATGCTACTCCTTATTTTGAGTAAGATAGACGCTTAAAAGCAGAGAGCTGAAATAATCCAACTAAGTTTTAAATAGCCCACTTTATTGTATTGAGAAAAGACAAATAGAAGACAAAAGACAAGGACAGAAGCAGGAGACCAGTTTGATGGCTAACACAATACAGGTCAAGGCAGGCAATGGTGGCTTGGGCCAAGATGGTGGCAGGAGAAGTTGTGTTCTGGATTTCTGGATATATTATCATCTTCAATTTGTTCCTCTTCTCCCTCATCTCTCATAGATACTCCAGATTCTCAGTGATTCCTTCTTTTCACTTTGGTCACATCCCTCTATTCTCTCTTCCCTTCATCAAATATACAGGAAAACAAGGTATGGGATCACCTCTAGCTTATTACTGCTGATAAACCCCACATCTAGGGCAGTATTGATACATCAAACCAAAAAGCAGCTGCCCTGTGGGTCAAGAGCAGTCTTTTGACTGGTATCACCAAGGCTATATCCCTGAAGGGAGGCTGATATCCACTGGAGCCACTTCAAAACTGGTTATCTGGGCAAAGCCAGGATTGACTTTAGGAGCTGGATCCAACCAGCAGAGAAGAAACTGGGACAGTGTTAGAAGACTGGAAAAGAAAAGAAAGAAAGAAGACTGGAAAAGAAGACATGCAGCAGGTAAAAAGAGGAGAATCTGCAGTATATCACAAGGAGAAAGAAGTGAGTCCAGGAAAGGAGGAAAGCATTGGAAGTGTGGTGAGGTTGGATTGACTGTGAGGAAGTTTTCTCCTTCAAAATACTTTTTCTGGATTACCTGGTGATGTTTTTAAGTTATAGAATAATTGGATGCCATTTCTGTTTTTCATAAGGTATATCAGAGACTGAGCCCATGTTTTTCTCACCCTTTTTGGTAGTTTGGAGAGTTGACTTCCATGAATAGAACTTTATAGTTGGTTGCATAACCAACCAATATGCAGCTTCCCATAAATTTTCTGTCCCTCCATAACTTCTCCAAATGTTTTCTATTCCTTGCAATAGATCGTGATATCAGATGAGAGTCCAGGATCACCAAACCAGCTTTGCATCCCTGATAGCATGTTCCTACAGGAAAGAGGTAATGTACACAGGGTATTGTGGCAGGAGTTATGGCAGCTAAAACTGGGGCAGGGACACAGACTAGGTGAGAGATGCTTCCTGGGGCCTGGAAATTTGCTCATTATTGAGTATTTATAGAAAAATCTATTATTTCTATACTAGGCTTCGCCTGGTATTGACAGGAACTAAATTATTCAGTTTCTGCCCTCATCGTAAATCAAATTTGGAAAAAAATAAAAATTCATAAGAAAAGATTCTTCAAAGCAGTTTATGGAAGATAGTGAATGTATTCATCCACTTATTATATGTTCAACTCAATATATATATGACAAGTAGCTTACATATGTGTATATAAACATTTGCACATGTTAAACTTGTATAATTTGGTAACGTCTCCCCAACCACAGTTTTACCAACATGTAAATTTTGATTGTATGTCATTTTATTTCTGTACATCTGTTAACCCTGAGATTTTTACATTTTAGTATAACTGAGAAATAGAAGATAAAGCCATGGCAAAAGAAGGAGCAAAGGTTTTGTTGTGAAACTCTGGGAAAAATAAAGAAGGGGAAATGTGGGACTGGGCTTTAGATATGCGCTTCGGTGGCATATATGAAGAGAAAAGTGGATAAGATTTGTATGCTGTGCTAAGTCTCTTCAGTCGTGTCTGACTCTGTGCAACCTTATGAACTGTAGCCCACCGCGCTCCTCTGTCCATTGGATTCTCCAGGCAAGAATACTGGAGTGGATTGCCAGTCCCTTCTCTAGGGGATCTTCCCCATCCAGGGATGGAACCAGCATCTCTTACGCCTAACCAGCATTGGCAGGCGGGTTCTTTACCGCCTTGTATAGACAGAGGCTGTTAGACAGAGGCTATTAGACAGAGGACTAGGCACCTGGACACCCCTAAAATAGGCTTTTAGGATGATACATATTACGTGCAAAGAAAAAAAAAGGTAAAATGAATTTCTAAGCATATTATTGGAACTTCCAGAAGAGAAATCTTGAAATTTCTACTGTAAAGTAATCATAAAGGAAAACTTAATACTATAGAACATATTTATCACAAATTTAAGAGGTAGAAAATAATAGATATTGCTTAACATGGTTGTTAATTTTATTTCATTTTTTTAAAGTTTAAAAATATATATAACTTTATGGTTCATATCCTACCTGAGTATTCCAGTCCTTTTTCTCAAAAGATATTGAATTATCTTCCTATAAGTGATTTTTAGAGCCATAAAGTTTACAATTACTTAGCATAATATGTAAATGAGTTAATCTCATCCTGGATAATATCTGTACATTGCTTTAACTAATAGTTTTGTCATGGGCTGAATGTTTCTATCCCCTCAAAATTCATATGTTGATGCCCTAACCCCCACCCCAGTGTTATGATATTTAGGGGTGAGGCTTTGGGAAGTAATCAGTTTTAGATGAAGTCATGAAGTTGGGACCCCAATGATGAGATGAGTGTCCTTAGAAAAGGAAGAGACTCTCACCCATGTGTGAATTCCCCCAAGTTCATTTTTAACTGATCTTTCAAATTCAGAAACTAAGAAATAAAGTTTAAGAATCACTACAGTGAAGAGAATTCCCTCGCACTCCAGTCGTTAGGACTGCTGCTGTTGCCTAAGTTCAACCACTGATGGAAGAACTAAGATGTCACAAGCCGAAATGCACAGTTCAGTTCAGTTCAGTCTCAATCTGTCCGACTATTTGTGACCCCATGGATTGCAGCATGCCAGACTTCCCTGTCCATCACCAACTCCTGGGGAAAAAAATCACTACAATGGTTACCAGGGGCTGAGGAGAAGGAAAAATAGAGTTGTTGTTTTGTTGTTTAATGGGTATAGAGTTTCAGTTTTGCAAGATGAAAAAGTTCTAGAGATCTGTTATGATTTTCAGTTCAGTTCAGTCACTCAGTCGTATCCAACTGAACTGCAGCACACCAGGCCTCCCTGTCCATTACCAACTCCCGGAGTCCCCCAAACCCATGTCCAATGTGTCAGTGATGCCATCCAGCCATCTCATCCTCTGTTGTCCCCTTCTCCTCCTGCCCTCAATCTTTCCCAGCATCAGGGTCTTTTCAAATGAGTCAGCTCTCTGCATCAGGTGGCCAAAGTATTGGAGTTTCAACTTCAACATCAGTCCCTCCAATGAACACCCAGGACTGATCTCCTTTAGGAGGGACTGGTTGGATCTCCTTGCAGTCCAAGGGACTCTCAAGAGTCTTCTCCAACACCACACTTCAAAAGCATCAATTCTTCTGCACCCAGCTTTCTTTACAGTCCAACTCTCACTTCCATACATGACCACTGGAAAAACTATAGCCTTGACTAGATGGACTTTAGTTGGCAAAGTAATGTCTCTGCTTTTTAATATGCTGTCTAGGTTGGTCATAACTTTCCTTCCAAGGACCAAGCGTCTTTTAATTTCATGGCTGCAATCACCATCTGCAGTGATTTTGCAGCCCGAAAAAATAAAGTCTGACACTGTTTCCACTGTTTCCCCATCTATTTGTCATGAAGTGATGGGACCAGATGCCATGATCTTAGTTTTCTGAATGTTGAGCTTTAAGCCAACTTTTTCACTCTCCTCTTTCACCTTCATCAAGAGGCTTTGTAGTTCCTCTTCACTTTCCGCCATAAGGGTGGTGTCATCTGCATATCTGAGGTTATTGATATTTCTCCCGGCAATCTTGATTCCAGCTTGTGCTTCTTCCAGTCCACCGTTTCTCATGATGTACTCTGCATATAAGTTAAATAAACAGGATGACAATATACAGCCTTGACGTACTCCTTTTCCTATTTGGAACCAGTCTGTTGTTCCATGTCCAGTTCTAACTGTTGCTTCCTGACCTGCATACAGGTTTCTCAAGAGGCAGGTCAGGTGGTCTGGTATTCCCATCTCTTTCAGAATTTTCCACAGTTTATTGTGATCCACACAGTCAAAGGCTTTGGCATAGTCAATAAAGCAGAAATAGATGTTTTTCTGGAACTCTCTTGCTTTTTCCACGATGCAGCGGATGTTGGCAATTTGATCTCTGGTTCTTCTGCCTTCTCTAAAACCAGCTTGAACATCTGGAAGTTTGCGGTTCGTGTATTGCTGAAGCC
The DNA here is from genome assembly GCF_003369695.1 of Bos indicus x Bos taurus. Lineage (NCBI taxonomy): Eukaryota > Metazoa > Chordata > Mammalia > Artiodactyla > Bovidae > Bos > Bos indicus x Bos taurus. The sequence continues at coordinate 31,072,738 of NC_040098.1, forward strand.
TGGTTTGGAGAATTTTGAGCATTACTTTACTAGCGTGTGAGATGAGTGCAATTGTATGGTAGTTTGAGCATTCTTATGATTTTAGTGTGGTACATTTGTTACAAGCGATGAGCCAATATTGACACATAATTATTAACTAAACTCTAAACTCCCTAGTTTGTATTGGAGAAGGAATTGGCAACCCACTCCAGTATTCTTGCCTGGAGAATCCCAGGGACTGAGGCTGCCATCTATGAGGTTGCACAGAGTCAGACATGACTGAAGCGACTTAGCAGCAGCAGCAGCAGCAGCAGTTTATATTAGGATTCATGCTTTGTGCTATACAGTTATATGGGTTTCTACAAATGAATAATACTGTATATCTGCTATTAAAGTAGCATGCAGACTATTTTGATGCCCTAAAAATTCTGTTCCACATATTCATCCTCTGCCCCCCATTGTGAATATTTTAACACTATTGAAATACTTAGAAATAGTTAAAATGGTAAATTTCCTTTTATATTTTTTACCACATTTAAAAACAGTGTTTAACGTAAGGAACACTTAGGAAAAAAAGCCACTACAAAGTAACAAAACTTTTGTAATTTATGAAGAAGATATGGTAAAAATCCAAATGGGATGCATATGGAGGAGAGTTTGAGTTAAATAAGAGTATGCTTTGTCAAAAATTTAAGATTTAAACATTTTACTGTATATAAATTTTACTTTAAAAATAATGTAAACAAATATTCAACTTTAGTTAATGATATGTGTCATAGTGTTAGGGGTGATGTATGCTTATGTCTTCAACTTACTTTGAAATGCAACAAAAAATAAAATGAATTTATAGATAGTTAGATGGACAGATACGTGATAAAGCAAATATTGCAAAATGTTAATAGTAGAATGTCAGTGGTGAGTATATGGATGTTCCCTATATAGTTCTTTCAACTTTTCTGTATATTTGAAAATGTTCATTATAAAATGGTGATTGAAAAAAAAAATTGGGAGGTTAAAGTTTATTGATATTATAAGGAAAGAACTGTTATGGAACATTTCAGAACAAAGCGTGTATCTGCTGTGAGCTCTGTGCCTGCCAGGTGGTTGGTTTCCCAACCAACCAACTTTCTGAGACAAAGAGTTATAAAGTAACAGACTTTCAGAGGAGATAGTGGGGAAACTGTGTGGAATCCACAATGATTGAACACAGACCTGTTTTGATCAAAAGCTAAGGGTGACATAGACCAAAGAAGAACCTTCTTGGCATATTTCTGAAGAAAAAAGCCAATTTTTTCCTAAATCGAGGTTTTGGTGAAATTGAAGTGAGAGTTTTGGGGTCCTGAGGCCAAGGGATGAACCTAGAGTCTTACCAATAAGTGACTTCGGACCAGAAAGGAATGGTCTTAAACTGGGGAGTATGTTGATAACTGTAAAGAAAGATAAACCACCATAAACACTGAAGCTACAGAAAAGCCACGTTGGCCTGCAAGGAATAAAACAGGGCCCCATTAACCCGTAATGTGAAACTGTACTTTTTTCCCAATCCATATGGATCATACTTGGTCATTTGTACACTCTGAAAAAGTTTCTTCTGCATTTTAAAAAGTGGTGTGTGTTATACTATACTGGAAGGGCAGTTGGGGGCGGGGAGCAGAATTGCTTAATACTAGGGAATTAACAGGAAAAAGACTCAGAATCAAAGCGGGGAAGTGATTTTCTCTAATAACAAGAGAAAAAATGTTTCTAGTGAACTAAGTGGAGGTAGACCAACTAGTAAGTTACATAAGGAAGTAAGCTTTGGACCTATCCCTTTTTATTTATATTTATTTATATTTCCTTTAAAAAAATACTTATTTGGCTGCATTGGGTCTTAATTGTGGATGCGGGGTCTTTCAGCTGGTAGTTGCAGTGTCCAGGGTTCGTTGCTCTGTGGCAAGTGGGATCTTAGATCCCTGACCAAGGATCGAATTTGTGTCCGAACCACCAGGGAAGTCCCTCTGTGGATATTTCTGATGCATACCTCTCCTTTTTTCCCCTCCACCTCCACCCCAAGTCTTTCTGGACAAAATTACTGCAACATTCAAATACAGGAAGCCAAGCTATCATATTAAGCTGGTAGTCAGTGATTTGGGCCTCTTAGGTCTTCTAGGATTAAGGGAGACAGAGTAAAGGATTTAGTAGGTGAGAGAAAAGAAGACTGCACTTACAGTTGGCTTGGCTGCTAGCCAGGTCATGATACCTCACACTGGAAACTGAGACTAGAGGAATATCAGAGAAAGAGGATAGTGTAATGCAGTCAACTTACCCCCTAGATCAGAACTTCATAAGCTTCTAGGTTGAGGCAGGAGAGGATGAAAGTAGGCTTCATTAACACTGTGCTGAATTGACTCTAGGCTTATTTCCCTTCTCTCAGCTCTACCATTTCCTCAGTGCCCTGCCTTAGCCAGAGATGGAAGCCAAGGAAACCTGCCAGGAGCAAAACATACAGTGATGAGCCAGCCTCAAGTGAGCTAAGGCCCCTTCCTTCCTTCCTGAAAATATATCACTGTCTCCTAAATGTGGCCTTGTCCTCACTCCCAAGTCCAGGTGCTCCCTCTCATAAGGGGTGCTTTTTTGGATGACAGACCATTTGTGGATTGTTTGTTTGTTATTTTTTGCTACTGAAAGCCTATGCTCCTTTTCACCTTGTCCCCAGATAAACACCGAACAGTAACAGCCTTTCACTTCTGTAAACCTTCTCCCTACAAATTCTTTTCTTCTGCCTCTGTTTCCTGAGGGAACTATGAAATTTCCTCCCACAAAAGCAGGAACATGTTGTTTCAGGAGTCAGTGACATTTGAGGATGTAGCTGTGAACTTCAGTCATGAGGAGTGGCAGTGTCTGACCCACGCTCAAAGACACCTCTATAAAGATGTGATGTTGGAAAATTATGGGAACATGGTGTCACTTGGTAAGAACGTTCCCTGCACTTGGCTTAGTACTTTCTCCCTTCCTTTTTCTTTTCATTGCTTTGTTGATGAGTATGGGGTCTCATATTGAAAATCAGAGCCCTTGTTCTTTATCATCAGCATCTTCCTCCCAAATTAGTTTTGAGTTGTCCCTGTTTACATAGCAAGATGTAACTTAGTTGCTGTTTTCTGATTCTCTGAAATGAAACTCTCTCTGAATAGAACAGAAATGCTTAGCTTCTGTTCTCCCTAGATTCTTGCCTCCTTAAGCCTCTCATTTTCTATTAAATGCTCTGTATCCATCACCTAGTCATGAACTCCTTCCTAGTGGCTGAAAGCAGATTAGCCTTCCTCTACAAACTCCCATTCTCCTAAAAAGAACAGGGAAAATATAACCAACCAACAGTTTTCCAGAAACTCTTTCTTTGCCTTTGTGAGTATTGACTTCTGAGAAAGTCCTTCAACCTGTTTCATTTACAGGTTACCAGACCCCTGAATAAACCCTTTTCTCTGCCCAAATAAACATTTCTTTCCTATTTTCATATGCAAACAGAGGGATCAAGGTAAATGTTAGGACAGTTCTTTGTTGCTATACACACTTATTCCTTCTTCCTCTGTACAACCAGGATTTTCATTTTCTAAACCACCTTTGATCTCCCGTCTGGAGCAAGGGGCAGAGCCCTATGTTCAGGATCGACAGGACTGGGAGTTCCTGAGCTGCTCCTATCCAGGTGAGTGCTAGAGAAGCTGTCTGTCCCCTTGTGTGTTCCACGTGACAAAATGATTATAGAATGTTCTTAGTGGTGGGCCATCCATCCTCAAGGGCCCAGAGGGAATCTATTTAGGAAATCTTAAAGGCAGAGAAAACATACTATTTGGGTAATTATTCTGTCATTATCTAATTGGCTCTTTGCAACATATCTAATAGAATTTTTTCGATTTCTTGCAAAAAGGCTCTGACAATTTATCTGCCCTCTGTGTATCATTTACTGCAATGCTCAGAGAACATTGCTTTTCTGCCTCTGCATTTCAGGGGGTTTTGTTAGTTTGTTTTTTCTGGACCTTCCCTCTTTCAGAGCCCTGAGCCTTTGACCCTTGTCTTTTTCTATTCTCTCTTGTTGTGAAGCTGGATGCCTGCCACACTGACAGTGCTAACCTTTACCTCTTTCCTGGGCAGCAGTCTCATGTTTCTAACTCCTGATTTTTATTTGAATATTGCATTGTCATCTAGGAAGCAGCATATCTAAAGACAAACTCATCTCTCCCTCCAAGGCTGTCTCTTCATTAAGCTCTCCCTATTTCTATATCTGGTTCTACCTCTTTCTTACTTTTCTTTCCATTCCCTGAACCTCTTATGTAGTGAGTCATGAAATATTACCAGCTCTTCATTTAAACTATTTTCTACATTTATCATTCAAAAAAAATTGTCCTTTGCTGACACGGCAACTCCAGCTTCCCTATCCAAATACCTACTCTTCTGTCCTACCTTCCATCTAAAAAGCATAATTGGGCAACTGTTATGTGCCAGCTATTACATAAGGTTCTACAGATAGACAGTCAGATAAGATATGGGCCCTGACTTCCAGAAGCTTGTTTTCTAGTGGGGAAGGCAGATAGGTAAAGAAGTAATTTGGCAAAACTAATACAATTATGTAAAGTTTAAAAATAAAATAAAATTTAAAAAATAAATAAAAGTATCTTTATGGAAAATTAAAAAAAAAAGAAGTAATTATACAGTCCAGTATAATGGGAGTTACTGAGATATATAAATAAGGATAAGCACCTGATATACATAAACAGAGAGGAAAAACACCTAAATCTGACCTGGGGACCAAAAGACTGCAGGAGGAATGACAACTGAACTAAGTTATGTGGAATAAGTGAGGTCATTTCGTTGAAGGAGGGGAGAGTCCTTCTAGGCAGAGGGGAATAAGAATGTGAACTGTGAATAGTTCAGTATGACCAGAGCAAAGGACTTGTAGTAGCCAGTGGAGACACTACAGGAGCAGTGGACAGGGGCAAGATCATGACTGAATGAGTTTTTGGTAATCTACAGACCTTGAACTTTATTCTTATACTAACAGGTAAGATGATTAAGTACTTATTTCAGTGTTGCAGGTGCTTTACATACATTGACTCATTTCATTATCATGGGTAACCTAGACCCCATTTTGCTGATAAAAACAATGGGTCACAGAGAGAAGTTACATCATCCTCCCAAGTTGGCACAGTTGTTAGGTGTCAGAACTAGGACAGTGAGCTGGGGCTCTTGACTGTACATTTTACTTCCTGTCTGGTTAACTATGGAGCACCATTGAAGTGTTTTAAGCTAAAAAGTGATGTGATTAGATTTGATTTTTAGAAGGAATAATCTAGAAGCAGTGTACAAGATGGATTAGAGAGGAAGCAGACTAAAGGACTTTTGAGGGGTATTGAAGTTAGCTAGTGAGAATGCACTAGAAATAGAAATGAAGAAGGGATAGAGTTAGGAGATAATAAAAGATAGATTTGGACTCTGGTTGCCAATAGTAAAAATTAACTCAAGCTAGCTTAAGCAAGAGAAAACAAATTTACTTATTATTCAGGGTGTCAAAGAACTTAAGAGCAAGTATACAGGAGGCTTAAGAAGGGCTGGAATGCCATCAGGCCCTGCTCTCCAGCTGTCTTCTCTGCTACTCTGTGGGTCTGCTCCATTCTTCTTTCTTGGCAGATCGATCTCTGCTTGTCAGTCCCAGTGACAGAGCTTTCCATCCCCTATACAGCACCCATATCCCAACACCACTCAAATTTAAGTGCTAAAGATCCAGCCGTCTTCAGAGCCGGGCCTTACCTGCTTTCACATCATGATTCCAGAGTTCATGAGGAGAGAATCTGGTCTGGTTTGGATCAGGTCTTCCCCAGATCTAACCTGTCCTACCCAAGTGGGCAGAGGTACACCACAGAAATATGGCTCTCCAAGGTCCACTGTCAGGAACAAAGCAGACATATCCTTACAAAGGGGGCTGCACTGGCACTTGAGCGCCACCTCTGCAGCTCACTTCACCTGTAACATTTGTAAAATGTTAGTGAGTATTAGAATGAGTTGAAAATGATTTCCAGTTTCCTGTTTAGGGGCTTAAGTGTATGAAGTTAGAGTTTGCGAAACTAGGAGATTCTAGAACATGGATAGACTTTGGAAGGATTTATGTCAGGTTTACTCAGTTTTGAATATCTTCGTACTTTTCAGTGTTTCAGCCTCCTTTGACCTTTGCCATAATGTTAGCAATTCTTCAAGCGTGAGAAAGTCATTTACTCTTCCAACAACTTACCATTGCTTCCCCTGTCCAACTCACTTATCTCCTTTCCTCTATCTGACAATTTTATTTTCTTGTTTAAGTATCAGCTGCCAAGACATGGCCTGAGAGTGAGAAGGCAAGATCAGAACAGGAGGTTTTTGAAAATGGAGAAGTATGCTGGGTGAAATTTAAAAGTCTCCTAAAAGTTGTTTCCCAGGATCCAGAGGTTGGAGAAGTTTGTGTACAAGATGTCAAATTAGAGAATCAATGGGAAATGCCTGTGAGAGAGAAATGGAGAGAAGAGAAAGAAAGCTGTGATAAAGTGACTTTCAGGAAAGGAAAGAACCAGAAGGGACTTATAAAACACTTCAGTCCAAACTCAGAATGTATTCTGTATGGAGTTCTTACAGAAAAGAAACAGCATGAATGTACCCGATGTGGCAAAAACTTCAGTTGGCATTCTGACTTAATTCTCCATGAGCGAATTCACTCTGGCGAGAAACCCTATGTGTGTAATGAGTGTGGGAAAGCATTCAAGACCAAAAATCAACTTTCCATGCACCAGATAATCCACACAGGGGAGAAACCCTTTAACTGTACCCAGTGTGGGAAGGCCTTCAGTAGTAGATCCGCTCTTTGCCGACATAAAAAAACCCACAGTGGGGAGAAGCCACACCCGTGCAGTGACTGTGGGAAGGCCTTCAAGACCAGGTACTGTCTCAGGATGCATCAGATCATCCACACAGGAGAGAAGCCTTACGAATGCAGTGACTGTGGGAAGGCCTTTCAGTTTAAGCATTCCCTCATCATCCACAGCAGGAGCCACACTGGGGAGAAACCCTATGCATGTGAGGAGTGCGGGAAGGCTTTCAGCGGGAGTTCAGACCTCATCAAACACACAAGAGTCCACACTGGGGAGCGACCTTATGAGTGCAATGAGTGTGGGAGGGCCTTCAGCTGGAGCTCAGACCTAAGCAAACACAGAAGACTCCACACTCAGGAGAAACATTGTGAGTGCCCTCAGTGTGGAAAAGCCTTCAGCAACGAAGCAGAGCTCACCAAACATAGAAGAATCCACACCAAAGAGAAGCCTTATAAGTGTAAGGAGTGTGGGAAAACCTTTCATCATAACTGTAAATGCCGGGCTCATGAACGAGGACACACTGGGGAGAAGCCCCATCGATGTGGGGATTGCGGGAAAACTTTCCAAGATCAACACTGCCTTACCATCCATCAAAGAATCCACACCGGAGAGAAACCTTATAAATGTTCAGACTGTGGTCGAGCTTTCAGTGGGAAATCAAACTTGACCAATCATCAAAGAATCCACACCGGAGAGAAACCTTACAGGTGTGAGGTGTGTGGAAAGGTCTTTCATCAGAGCTCAGTCCTGAGACAGCATGAAAGAATCCACACGGGTGAGAAGCCATTTACCTGCCATGAGTGTGGCACGTCTTTCCGTCAGAGTTCGGCCCTGATTGGACACAAGCGAGTTCATACTGGAGAGAAACCTTATATATGTGAGGAGTGTGGAAAAGCTTTCAGAGTGAGCTCAAATCTTACTAGACATAAGAAAAGAAAACATAGAGTGTGGGAAACCCACAAACGTGGAGAGAGTGGGAAATCTCTCCAGTAACTGGTTCTCAGACCTTTTCATTCATCAATATTTTGACCACCAACACCTGAGAGTACTGATTCTGGTGTTTACACTTTATCATTTCTTCTTCTACTTCTTATACTGATCACTCTTGTCTCCTGTGTTGGTTCTTCCTGGTTCCCTGACCCCTCTAATTGTGAGATCTCTCAAGCCTTTGTCCTTGACCTTCCCATTCAGTGTTTCTTTGGTGAGCACATTCACTTCCAAGATTTTGTCTATCAATAATAGTACTGCAATACTACATACTAGTGCCCTACACATGCCAGGCACTATTCTTTACAGTTTTAAATAATTTAATCATACAACGTCCCTGTGGGATGAGGAAATTGAGGCATTAAAAAAATTAAGAAACCTGTCACGGATCCTGTAACTGGTAAATTCTAAACAAATGCCTGCTGAATGCTCAGACTTCTCTGAGCAATTTCTATAATCCTGTACCACATTTCTTGAATGTGAGGCTATACCTCAGTTTAGCACAGAACATTTTTTTGATTAATAAACATTGATCACTTTTAGTAAGTTTTTTATTTTTTTATTTTTTTGGCCACAGTTCTCAGTTCCCTGACTAAGAACCAACCCTGTGCCCCTTAAGTGGAAGTAAGGAGTCTTAACAACTAGACCACCAGGGAAGTTCCAGCAAATTTTAAATTAAAGCTTAAATGGTACTCTTCTATATAGATTCAGAATTTCTGAGATTCAGCAGAGGAAGGAAGACAAGGCAAAGGCAGATTTTTTAAATTACAAATAAATAGAAATCAAGTGTGAGCTTTCCAGGTGTTGCAGTGGTAAAGAATCCACCTGCCAATGTAGGAGATGCAAGAGATGCAGGTTCAGTTCCTGGGTCAGGGAGATCCCCTGGAGCACTACATGGCAACCCACTCCAATATTCTTGCTTGGAAAATACCATTGACAGAGGAGCCTGGTAAACTACAGTCTATGGGGTTGCAAAGAGTTGGATGTGACTGAGTACACACTGAGAAGTCAAGAGTACACAGCTCAAGTGGAAGTTTACATATGGAAGAGCATGAAGCCTGTCCCACTTTGTTATAAATGTACTAAAAGGTCTTCAAGGTGTTGATTTCTTAAATATTTGTTTTATCTATCTGCATGACATATGAAATGCTCTTTCACAAGGATTAATAAATGTATATCTTTTCAAGTCTTTCAGTGTCTCTTAACATCTATCCTTTCTCTTTCAAATGTTACAGATTCTTACTGCAGACAGAATTAAATATACACATGCAATAAGGCTAAGGAAATGGCAACCCACTCCAGTATTCTTGCCTGGAAAATCCCATGGACAGAGGAGCCTGATGGGCTACAGTCTGTGGGATCACAAGTGTCAGACACGACTAAGCAACTAAACCACCACGTTCAATAAGGCTACTAAGATAGAAATTGAAAATCCTAGAAGAGGATGCAAGTGTGTGTCAGTTAACATAATGACCATAATTGAGAATTAAATTTAGTTCTAAGTTCCCTGACTGGTCAAGAAAGAGATGAGCAGTGGGTTACCCAGTATTTGTCAAAGGTGTTTTACAAGCTAATTTTTTTTAAAACTAACACGTTTAGGAAATGCTGGCTAGGTGGGGATTTTTCTTCCCTTAAAGACTTCTCAGGGTTTATAATATGCTGATGTCGTTTCTAAATCTTAAACAAAGGAACTGTAAGAAGCATTGCTTTCCCAAAGGGAAGGACAAAAAGAATCCTGTTTGGAGGAGCACCTTCATGCCCTCTTGTTGCACAGAAAACATTTTGGGAAATGGTTACACCTTAGCTAATTGGACAGAGTCCAAGATATACAATTTCCTAGTAACAAATTCCAAAGGGAATTACATGGCTTATTACACAATAGACAGATTAAACACTGGTCTTCAGGTTCAGTGTCTACAGTATATTAGAGCATGTTCCTTATATAGGCATTTCTTATATAGTTTGTTGAAGAAAACTGAGATGAAAACATTTCGGCTCTAACTCTAAAATTGCTTCTATGGAAGATGAAACTCTGTATATGTGGTTTTCAGATGATAGATACAGTGTGACTTAAGAACAGAGTTCAGGATGTGTCTGGAGAATTCAGAGTGCTTTTCCAGTCTTTTTTAAGTATGAAGACCCCTTATTTGATGATGAAAACTTTTCACCAACACCTCATGCATACACGTACTACAAGTAGTTGTACTTTAATGCTGATGGCAAAGTGTTGTCATGTTCTCCAGAAATCTGAGGTTTCATTAATTACAACAGCGTACATGCTTTTGTAAAATGTATATACATGTTCAGGATGTTTATTTCACCTGCAAATTATGACGTGCATTTAGATTTTGGACTCAAAAGTCCTTAGCCTATGATGAGAACCCTCAAGTGCATCCTTTCATGTCGCTTCTTTAGTCCATCTTCTAACAGAATCTGGCAAAGTTTCAATTCCAGTTAAATTCTGGACAATTCTGGAGTGTTGCTGTTTTGTGTTATTGACTGCACAGTCATGTCTTTCAAACACTGATTAACTGAAGGAGGTGGCAAGCCTGACATCCCATTGTGAAAGTTGAGCAACCTCTGTATTGGGCCCAGATAGAGTAGACTTCATCCTCATGAGTCCATCTTCAACATGACTGTTGTCTCCCTAAAATAGTCCTATGATTGTGACACCTGGCTTTATTTGTTTTTATTGAAGTATAGTTGATTACAATATTTTGTTCACTTCAGGTGTACAACTGCCTTTAAAACTCCCAACTGACTCTCAGTCCTGCACTAAAAACCCCCAAATTACTAGCTCAAACTCCAGGAATCTTTTGATACTTCTTTAACACTGAAAATGAACATTATGAAAAAACGCTTAAGAAGTTTAGGATATTTTACCTGTGGAAAAGTCAGCACATTTTAAAAGAATCCTAAAGTGGGGTGACAGAAAAGGCAATGGCAACCCACTCCAGAACTCGTGCCTGGAAAATCCCATGGACGGAGGAGCCTGGTAGGCTGCAGTCCATGGGGTCGCTAAGAGTCGGACTCGACTGAACGACTTCAATTTCACTTTTCACTTTCATGTATTGGAGAAGGAAATGGCAACCGACTCCAGTGTTCTTGCCTGGAGAATCCCAGGGACGGGGGAGTCTGGTGGGCTGCCGTCTATGGGATCGCATAGAGTCGGACACGACTGAAGCGACTTAGCAGCAGCAGCAGCAGCAGCAAAGTGGGGTGAATGCTCAGTTACTCAGTTGTGTCTGACTCTTTTTTAGACCTCAGGGACTGTAGCCCACCAGACTCGTCTGTCCATGGGATTTGCCAAGCAAAAACTGTAGAGTGGGTTGTCATTTCTTCTTCCAGGGAAATTAGGATAGACTCGACTCTGCTATATAGTTGTAAATTTCGGAAAATGTTTGTATGCCCTCAGGTCAAGAAAAGATTTTTCAAACAAGGAGCCGAAAAAAGACGATTTTGATACTTTTCTCCATTCCCATCCTATAAGTATTTCCAAATTAGAGAAGGACACGAAGGAAGTGAGCTGAGAGAGGCTGGAGAAAGGATAGTGACTATTTTCAGTATAAATTATTCCCTCGGAGGCACTGACAGGATCTATATTGAATTGCAGGGCATTCCCAGGAATCTAACATCCAGTCATTTGTTTGTAATAAGGATTGTATGCATAAAAGCACTTATTGTTTGTGTTATTGATTGTTGCATCCTCAGGGCCTAGAATGATGCCGAAAATATACTGGCCGCTCAAACAGAATGAACAACAATGTATAGACTAAGAGATTATTTGAGCGCATGTTTTCCGTTGAGCATTGTTTTGGGGTAGTTACCTATGGCCCTTGGGTAAACAGAAGTCAAAATGGGGGAAGATAAGGACTGACGTTGTAGAATATTAGAACTGCCCACTTCGGGCATGAAGAAAAGTCGTCTAACATCACGCAATCTCACAATAAAGAAAACAGCCCTGGCAGCGGTGGGATTCGAACCCACGCCCCCGAAGAGACTGGAGCCTTAATCCAGCGCCTTAGACCGCTCGGCCACGCTACCTCTTCCGGCGCTTGTTTCTTCCTCATTTTTACTAAGAGTGATAGTCTTCCCTTTACGGTTCCGTCACGTTCCCGTTCTAGGACATTTATCTGGCGTTCTCCTCACCAATACTGCCATAGAATTCTGCCTGGCATTCAACCACCACCCAGCCTGATCCCTAATACCCTATTTCCCCACAGTTGGGAGCAGCGGGGAAGGAAATCAGGGGATCCGAGCCGCCCGCCCGTTTGTAACCAACCCGGGAGGAAAGAGCTGCAGGTGGTCGTGTGGGTTGCAGGTCCACGGTGGACGGTGATGTCCCCCGCAGCCGCGACACAGCTGAGAGTCCAGGAGTGGTTTTGGATGAGGGGAAGCTAGGGGGGAAAGACAACCCGACGAAAGGAGCACAGAGCCCAGTTCTCAGGACGAACGCGGTCTCTGCAGAAATGCCCCCAGGACCAAAGGCACTGGGCGGTTCATTTTGAAACGCCAAGGTTTGAATCAAAACTATAAAGAGAGGCGGGTTCCATCCCTGGGACGGAAAGATCCCCTGGAGAAGGGCATGGCAACCCACTCCAGTATTCATGACTGGAGAATCCCATGGACAGAGGAGTAGCCTGGCGGGCTACAGTCCATGGTGTCGCAGAGTCAGACATGACTGAAGTGACTTAGGCTGCATACATGCATTATCCTTAGCTGCAATAATTTATCAATTACCAGGTGTTATTTTCTAAGGAGATTACCTTAGGAAAATCTCTAAGAAAAAGGGTTCTCAACAGAGCAAAAGCAACATAGTCACCCCCTACTCTTCCTAAAGCTTCTTTCCCTAGTTTCTCCGTATATCCCAAGCTAGGAGCCTCTTTTCTCATCTGCTGTGTCATTTCGAGCCCTCTCCGTGGTTCTCCCTCTCGGTCCCTCACAACACCAGTAGACTCTCCTCCACTATCAGTATTATTAATATGTACTCCCACCAGTCCTGGATGGCAATATGGACATAATTTGATGGAAACTGACCACTTTGTGACAAGTTTAACCCTCAAACACAAAGAGCAATGATATCCTCCTGCTAGGTACTAACTAGTTTAATACTTCATCAGCATCATCTTGATCCATCAAAGGCATCAATTTAGAGACCAGTTTTCTCTTTCTGGGGTTTGCATTCCTACATGGTAAACTAACAAGGGGAAAAAAGAAAATTGAAGAAATAAATTGAGATAAACTGACTATATCAAAGATTGGGCATCAGGAGCCCACTCATTCATTCAACAAGTATTGATCCTGGGCACCTGGGCGCTAAGCTGTACACTGAGTATTCAGTAGAAACATTTGACCAGTGCTATCCTCACCCTCAGAACTACCAGGGAAGGCAAACATTCATCAGGTAATTATAACTCAGGGTTGTAAATAAAGGAAGGCTGCATCCACATTTAGTTGGAAGAGCTAACTTAGCATAGATCTGGAAAGGCCTGGTTGGAAGAATTTATGAATGCACTGAGGAATGTATGTTGGAGTGAGACAGACCTGGTGAGAAGTGTAATAAGGAAAGTTTGGGTGGAGGGAGGCCAGGGTCAAGATTGAACCTGCAACCCATTTCCTCCAACAGGCCCTCTCTCCTGGAGGGAAGACAGAGATTCATGAAGAAGTGAGAAATGCAAGCAGAGAGAAAGAGGTGAGGGAGAAATGATCTCCATGCAGAAGAAGAAAATTCAGGTAGCTTTCAAAGAAGAGTCCTTTGTCTCTAATCCAATCAAGTTTATGTGGAAAAGTTTTAATATTTAGAAGAGCATTAAACACATTTAAGGGTTCTACCCAGACTCCTCTCTAAAAAACAGATATTAAAAAGAAATGAAGCAAAAGATTCTTGCTACATAGAAAGGAGACAAAATATCATTAAAAGAAGATGTTGTTCAAGAGGTGTTTGCCAAAAAAAAAAAAAAAGAGGTGTTTGCCATCAGGCCTATAGGTTGATTTCCTCTGAAACATTAAGCAAAAAAAAACACAAAACAGCTTCAGTATACAGAGAAATTCAACAAACTACTACTTTTATGCTTAGAGAAAAATAAAATTTCTTATATAAATTGATATTACATAGGTGTTAAAATGTATTAACATAAGAAGACTGTTGGCAAACTAACAAAGGAGTGTCCCAGCTCAAAGAGGTTTTGAAATTTGGGGATTTATATTTGGGGGTTGGGGGAGAGCAGGAAATGTGCAATTAGTTAGAAAGAGTACTACTGTTTCATTTAACATGATCATAAAAACACCATCTGTTTGTAGAGTAAGGTCAGGGACACCATGATTTCTATTTGGAAATTTGTGAAGAGTTCAAATGCACACTGAACTTTTATAAGAAATGAGAAGGAAATAATAAGCAATACACCTGTGACTGTTATTTAGACAAACCAAGTAACAAAGCTTCGTGCCCCAGTACTGTCAGACAGAAGCTAGTTATCACAAAGGCATGAAACTGTCAAAAGTCAGGAGAATAACAGGATCCGCTTTTCCTCAAGTAGTTATCAGTAAATTTCTCAGGTGCGCATTCAGACATGCTCAATACTTTGCCTGTTTCTTAGTTTTTGACAGTTTTCCTTTAATGATCTAGCCTTCCCCTATTTTCTTTCTTAGCAAACCCCAGACAAATTGTAAATTCGTAGCTAAAGAGAGGTGGAGGCGCTGGGGAGATCAGGCAGTCCGGAGCTCGCCTAGGCCCAAGATTCAATTACCCTGCCAGTATTTCTGGCGATCTCCCTTCTCCCAAAGCAGTGAAACTAGAAAATCCACCAGAGAGAGTGCTTTTCAAAATTCCAGCTGCTCTCCCGGATTCAGAAACTCGCCCACAACCAGCGAATACAAACGTCCAGAAAATAGCTTCTCGATTTCTTTCATCTTCATTCGTAACTGTTTTTTCATTATGTTATGCTAATCTCAATCAACTCCTAAAGCTAATCAATTGCCTCCAAAATTTGCCTCTCACTGGATCATCCAATCGAATAGATTAAAATTTTGAGGCATTTAGGAATAGTGGACAGCTTTTTGATCAATGACAAGTAACTAACTCATTTACCCATTCTTTGTAAACCATTGAAATTTACATCATTTGTCATTTTGAGCTTAGAATATCAAAACCATTGCAGGGCTTCTAAACCGAAAATGTTTCATATGGAAATTAAAAGTTAGCTTGCATACACTTCTAAAGTTTCCCCTATGCGGGAACACTGGTAGTAAAATCAAAAACGAGCTATTTCTTCCCTGACCGGGAATCGAACCCGGGCCGCGGCGGTGAGAGCGCCGAATCCTAACCACTAGACCACCAGGGAAGGTGCTAGAAAGCTGTCAAGAAAAACCTACGAGGCTAACGCTTCTTAGGTACAAAGTGACACTGTGATAGGATCACTTTCGTTTTTACAAGGACCTCCTGTCCGCACCCGGAGAAGGCAATGGCACCCCACTCCAGTACTCTTGCCTGGAAAATCCCATAGAGAAGCCTGGTGGGCTGCAGTCCATGGGGTCGCGAAGAGTCGGATACGACTGAGCGACTTCACTTTCATTTTCCACTTTCATGCATTGGAGAAGGAAATGGCAATCCACTCCAGTGTTCTTGCCTGGAGAATCCCAGGGACGGGGGAGCCTGGTGGGCTGCCGTCTATGGGGTCGCACAGAGTCGGACACGACTGAAGCGACTTAGCAGCAGCAGCAGCAGCCTGTCCGCGCCAACCAATAAAATATGGAAGAGAGGAAGATGTGGCAACGCCGAAGAAGAAGAAATCGGAGCATTGTAGCTTCACAGTCTCTTTCCCTGCTCCAGACCTGTGGAGTTACTCAGGAATAAATTGTACATTTAACGAAGTCATTACAGCAGTTCTTAAAACATTAATTTGTAATTGTCTTCTCTTTCTCCTTATAAACTGGTGAGCCATTAGAAGATGAAAGTCCTTTTAAAATTTGTCTTTGACTTCCTCAGGCGCTTATCGTGATGTTTATCAAACGAATTCTTAATAAGTAGTGACTAAAAGGACAGAGAATAAAGCCATTACACATTATTTTAAAGGCTTGTGGGCGGAGCCGAAATAGCTCAGTTGGGAGAGCGTTAGACTGAAGATCTAAAGGTCCCTGGTTCAATCCCGGGTTTCGGCAGGAAGGCGATTTATTTTAGTGTTTATTAAAATACTGAATGTACTAATGTAAACAAAATACACACAGAACCAAAAAAATAGGAGACTTTTTTTCCTCAAATTCATAAAGGAAGACACAAGAGGATTGTGCAATAAGACGATTCTTTCAGTCGGAGAAGCCTAGGGATGGACTTCTACATTTAACTAAATGGAAATAGTTCCAAATGTGCTAAAGGAAAACCACTTTCCCTTCTTTTTTGTAATATTTAGTGTGTATCTTCTTTCTTGGTTCGGATTCTGTTCCATTTATGCTATGATCCTCTTTCTTCAAACC
This sequence comes from Bos indicus x Bos taurus, assembly GCF_003369695.1. Lineage (NCBI taxonomy): Eukaryota > Metazoa > Chordata > Mammalia > Artiodactyla > Bovidae > Bos > Bos indicus x Bos taurus. The sequence goes on from NC_040098.1 coordinate 31,089,039, forward strand.
TGCATCTTCTTCATTCCCATGGAATTAGTCCAGCAACCGTAAGCCAAAATCAAGGGGACTCCACTTTCTCCCGTTCATTTCTACTTAATGATGTCCCCTTTCCCCCTAATCTTATTCTCTGCCAGATTCTAATGCAAAGGATACTAGTCTCCCAGGTAGATATGAAAAAGAAAAGTTTAATATGAGGAATATCAATTACATTTTTTTCTCGACATCATTTTCCTTCAGTAAAAATTTATTGAATAAGTGGACTCCTATGTAATTCTGAAGAGAAAGAGAGAGGCAAGGCAGGAGAACTGAAGAAAGTTTCCTAGAAAATGAAGTCATCTGAGTTGAATTGAAGAGGTGGCTCCTGGCTGGAAGAGAGTACGTGGCAGGGTGCGTGGTAAACTGAGCCAGAGCCTTGAAAGAAAGAAGACTCATGATACTCCTGTGGTTTATTTTTTCCCTATCTCCTAATTTTCTGGTTCTTCACATATTCCAGCCTCTTGCTACTCAGAGGAAAAGTTTTCCCTCATTTCCAAGGTTAATTAATACTCCAGCTGAGCTTTTGACAACCTTCTCCTGAATTCCATTCTACCCTTGTGTCTTTGATCTCTCTCCCTCTTACCTGCCTCTCTTCAGACTACAAAATGCCTAATCCTCATCTTTAGACAAGAAGAGAACACATGCTCTCCTGTCTTGCCCTCAGGTTTCTTCCCCAGAGGCTTTCCTTCCACTCACCACCAAACTTGTGTCAGGAACAGTATTTGTCTTGGCTTCCTTGCCTTAATTGCTCATCAGCTTACTTCTGCCTTCCAATCCTAAGAAAACATTACCATCAGCCACTCAAGTTTCTAATGCTTTGGCTTTTCCCCCAGCCCTAATCTAAATTTTGTGCAGAATGCAAACTATTGACAACTCTTCCTTCTCGACACAGTCTTCCTTGGACCTTTTCTTCTCTGTGCTTTCCGGCTGCTCTGTTTCCATCTTCTCTCTCCCCAGCTTCTAAGGACTCTTTTCAGAAATGGCTTCTTCTCAGTGTTCTGACCTCTGTCTTTTTAAAATTCATTTTTAACTTTTAGATGATTGTAAGTTCACATTCAGTTATAAGAAATAATGAAGAAAGATATCATGTATGCTTTACTGAGTTGCCCCCAATAGTGACACATTGCAAAATTATAATGCAGTATCAGGAGCAGGGTATTGATATTGATAAAGTCAAAGTACAGAACATTTCCATCACCACTAGGGTCCTCAGGTTGCCCTTTTATAGATGCTGACCTCTTACTCCCCCCACCCCAACATCTGGCAACCACTAATCTGCTTTCCATTTCTACAACTTTGCGATTTCAAGAATGTTATATAAATAGAACCATATATACAATATAATCTATTGGGACTGGCTTTTTGCACTCACTGTAATTTTCTGGAGATTCATCCAAGTTGTTGAACCTTTCGTAGTTCGTCCTTCTTATTACTGAATAGTATTCTGTATATTATTCACCACAGTTTGAACATTCTCCATTGAAGGACATTTGGGTTGTTTCCAGGTTTCTACCAGTATGAATAAATATACTGTAAACACTTGCAGATAGTTTTTATGTAAACATCAGTCATCATTTCTCTGGGATATATGTTCAGGAGTGCAGCTGTTGGGTAGCATGGTACTTGCATATTTAGTTTTTAAAGAAACTGACAAAATGTTTCCCAAAGTGGTTGCACCTAACCCTAACCCTAAACCCTAACCCTAACCCTAACCCCTAATCCTGACCCTAACCCTAACCTATCAGCAACATATATAGCCTCATCAACCTTTGGCGTTGTTACTAGTTTTATTGTAGCTCTTCTGATAGGAATCTAGTAACATCTCATTGTGGTTGTAATTTGCATTTCCCTAGTGGCTAATGATGGAGAAGGCAATGGCACCCCACTCCAGTACTCTTGCCTGGAAAATCCCATGGACGGAGGAGCCTGGTAGGCTGTAGTCCATGGGGTCGCTAAGAGTCGGACACGACTGAGCGACTTTCCTTTCACTTTTCACTTTCATGCATTGGAGAAGGAAATGGCAACCCACTCCAGTGTTCTTGCCTGGAGAATCCCAGGGATGGGGGAGCCTGGTGGGCTTCCGTCTATGGGGTCTCACAGAGTCTGACACGACTGAAGCGACTTAGCAGCAGCAGCAGCAGTGGCTAAAGATGTTGAAAATATTTTCGTGTGTGTATTTGCCATCTATATATCTGCTTTGGTGAAATGTCTCTTCAGGTCTTCTGTCCAGTCGAGGAAGAACTTTTGCGTACAGGTTTTTGAGTGAGAAGTTCCTGAAAATAACTTAAAGTTCAGACCTGTTGCACATCTGTCTTGGATTATACACTTGTCAGGTAATGCAATATACTGAAGCAGTACTTACAAAATGCAATAGAGCCTTACTGTTTTGCGGAAGGCTGATTTGCAGAGTGCAGAAATCCCCGGGATAATAAGTCATTAAGAAGAGTTTCTTCCAGTTTGCCTGACTGCACCACCCTACCCCTGTGTGCAACATGTAAAGATAAAGCAAACAGGTAGTGTTAAAAAAAATAATAATAATAAAGTCAGGCCCAAAATGGAGTCATTTATGCTAAGCCTCATTGTCACCAAGCCCAGACTTAGCGTTTTTGCCCGCCTGGAAATGTAATGTAAAACCAGTCAATCAGGAATTACCTGATCAGTATTAGTTAGATAATCTAGCTCCTGCCATCCCCTAAAGGAAAGAAATTTAGCAATAACTAGGTTCATGCCTGGAGAATCCCAGGGATGGGGGAGCCTGGTGGGCTGCCGTCTATGGGGTCGCACAGAGTCGGACACGACTGAAGCGACTTAGCAGCAGCAGCAGCAATCATCTTTTTTCCCTAATATACCTTCCTTGTTCCTGCTCACTTCTACCAGAGCCTTCCATTTTATACAGCTCCTCGGAGCTCCTTCCTATCCGCTAGATTGGATGCTGCTCCACTGGCATCGATTTTTGTTCAAATAAAATCTTTTTTAAAATTTAAGATGCCTCAGTTTATCTTTTAACAGCAGTATGCGCCCTGAAGTCAGGTGGTTGACCGAGAATAATGCTGAGGAAAAAATGATTTTTTTTTTTTTTTAAGAGAGAATCCTGTAAAGGGAAGGTGAACAAAAGAGACCGGGTCTCGTCGGATGTCCGGGCAGAACTGCAGGCACTGCTCGCAGGCGCGGTCCCACCGCCGCCCAGCACGGGGAGTTTGACCTGCTCCGTGTCCGGCCTGGGCCGGGTCCCCCCCTCCTTAGACAACCTGGTACCCCCGGGCTCCCCCGGGAGCCCCATGTTGGTGCCGGGCCCAGTGCGGACGCCCGCTCTACACAGCGCCGGAGTCCCGAACCCCCGGGCACCCACGATCCGCCGGCCTCAGCCTCCCAAGAAGCTGGGATTACAGGCGCGCGCCACCGAGCCCGGCGCTGGGAGACGAGGCGCCGCGGGCCTGGAGGCCGCGGCCGGCTGCCCTGCAGTGATGCGGTGCGGGACCCACGCGGCGACTCCCTTGTTCCCAGCCCACTACCCCCTCAAGATTGCTGGAAGGGGCTCAAGAGACGCAGAAAGCAAGGGCAGAGATGTGAATATGCTTCTTTTATTGTGTTGTCCTGGGAATCTTTGCATAAACGGCCGTAAATGTATCAGAGGATGAGCGTTGAGCGTTCTTCGCAAATTTCAATGCGCGTACAAAATCACAGGGGGGTCTCGCCAAAATGCAGGTTCTAATCATATGGATCTGGGGGTGAGCTCTGAGATTCTTCATGTCTAAGAAACTCCCAGGTGTGGCCAATCAGCGGCCCGTGCGGCAAATTCTACACTCTTATTTAACAGTGACAGCTTTATATTAGAACATTATGGAGAAAAATAAAAGATACCCACAGTTGTGCCTTCCCAAACGATCGTAGGCATCTACCCCACCACCCCCGACCCCGTACCCTTTTTAGTCCCCGCCCTCCTGCATGCACAACTTTTTGCCTGGTTGAAACCTTGACATATGTACAGTACCATGTTGGATGCATTTGTTTGCTGCTTTGTGCTAAGTAATAAATAAACGCAGTATGTGTGTTAGTTGCTTAGTCGTGTCCGACTCTGCGACCCCATGGACTGTAGCCGGCCAGGCTCCTCTGTCCATGAATTTCTCCAGGCAAGAATACTGGAGTGGGTTGCGATTTCCTGCCCCAGGGGATCTTCCTGACCCAGGGATCGAACCTAGACCTCCTGCATTGCAGGCAGATTCTTTACAGAGATAATAATAAATGTAGAGAAGTGTTCAATTACTGCTCTGTCAGCCAACATTCACTGAGACCCCTCTTTGTGCTGTCCATCTGGGGAATCAGAGAGTACAAAATGCACTCTTCTGAGGAGCTTATGGCCTGATTAAAAAAAAATGCAAACAAATAAATCAGTGAGAATTAAAAATTGTATTCTTCCATAGATGTAAGGGCAGGGTTTTGTGTAGAGGACATCATCAATCCAGGCACCTAACCTAAAGATGGGGAGGGTTTATTGGAGGAGATGATAGCTGAAATGTGTCTTAAAGATGAACTATGATTAGGCAGGTAAGGAAGGTGTGGTCAAGATTTATAATAAATATTATTGGGTCTTCCTCACAGGACACACAGTTTCTGAAACCCTAGGACTTTCCTAATTGATGAGAACCATAAAGGTGCCTTTTGTTATGTTAATGAGGGAATTTTGGAACAACTCACTTGGAGGGGTCAGATTGCAAGGAAACTAATCTTCTGATTGAAGGATTGAAACTCTCAGTCCCACCTTCAACTCCAGGGAGGGGAGAGTGGCTAGTTCAGTTCGGTTCAGTTGCTCAGTCATGTGACTCTGCGCATGGACTGCAGCATGCCAGGCTTCCCTGTCCATTGCCAGCTCCTGGAGCTTGCTCAAACTCACGTCCATTGAGTCAATTAAATTACTGATGGCCTATGATTTAATAATAGTGCCTATATAATGAAGCATCCATTAAAAAAAAAATTTTTTTTTTTTAAAGGACAGGGTTTGAAGAGTTTGGGGCTGGAAATGTGAGGACTTGGAAATGTGAGGACTGTGACCAGCTCAGAGAAGGGATGGAAGTTCCATGTTCCTTTACCCATACCTTGCCCTTTGCAACTCTCCCTTCTAATTATTCCAGAGCCTCTTATAATAAGCCAGTAAACTCATACAAGCTCAACATTCAGAAAACTAAGATCATGGCAAATGGTCCCATCACTTCTTGGCAGACAGATGCAGCGGAAACAGTGACAGACTTTATTTTGGAGGGCTCCAAAATCACTGCAGATGGTGACTGGAGCCATGAAATTAAAAGAAAGAAAAGTTAGACCAACCTAGACAGCATATTAAAAAGCAGAGACATTACTTTGCCAACAAAGGTCCATCTAGTCAAAGCTATGGTTTTTCCAGTAGTCATGGATGGATGTGAGAGTTGGACTATAAAGAAAGCTGAGCACTGAAGAATTGATGCTTTTGAACTGTGGTGTTGGAGACTTGAGAGTCCCTTGGACTGCAAAGCGATCCAACTATAAAGGAAATCAGTCCTGAATATTCATTGGAAGGACTGATGCTGAAGCTGAAACTCCAATACTTTGGCCACCTGATGTGAAGAACTGACTCATTTGAAAAGACCCTGATGCTGGGAAGATTGAAGGTGGGAAGAGAAGGAGACGACAGAAGATGAGATGGCTGGATGGCATCACCGACTTGATGGACATGAAAAGTGAAAGTGAAGTCGCTCAGTCATGTCCGACTCTTTGCAACCCCGTGGACTGTAGCCTACCAGGCTCCTCCGTCCATGGGATTCTCCAGGCAAGAATACTGGAGTGGGGTGCCTGGGAGTTGGTAACGGACAGGCAGGCCTGGGGTTCTGCAGTCCATGGGGTCGCAAAGAGTCGGACATGACTGAGCAACTAAACCGAACTGAAACTCATATATAAAATGTTTCTCTGAGTTCTTTTATCTAGCAAATTAATCAAACTCAGAGAGAGGAGTTTTTTAAAAATCTCATCTATAATCAGTTGATCATATGCACAGCTGACAACCTGGACTCGTGATTGGCATCTGAAGTGGAGGGCAGTCTTGTGGAACCCAGCCCCTAATTGGTAAAATCTGACATTATCTCTGGGTAGATAGTGTTAGAACTGAGTTGAAGTGTAGGATACCCAGCTGGTATAAAGAACTGCTTGGTGATGTGGTGGAAAATCACACATGTTGGAATTATGTCAGATCCATAGGGCATGGAAAGATTCTTTCCATGAAGCATCAACAGGTACAAAGCTGATGATGAAATGATGAAAGTTGCTCAGTTGTGTCCGACTCTTTGCGACCGCATGGACTATACAGGTCAGTGTTCTGGCCTGGAAAATTCCATGGACTGTATAGTCCATGGGCTCGCAAAGAGTCAGACAGGTACAAAGCTGAAAAGGTGTCAAAATCCCTAGTTCCAAGTTCAAGTAGACCTGAGCAGAGCATCAACAATGTACAGGCCAGAGAATAAGATTAAGATGATGTTGCAGATGAAAAAAGAATTAGCTTGTGTGGTAGTTAGTCTCCCAAAACAGACCCCAATGTTGCAGGTCTCTCAGTAATCACACCTTTGTGTAGCACATTTTCACAATTAATCTTGGCTGACCTAGTAGAATTTCATTGAAATGACGTTTTGCCCATTCCAGGCCCATCTGAGTCATAAGAACCCCAGCAGCTTCTGATGAGGTTTCTTGAAATGCTCAACCTGAGAAGCTCCCTTTCAGAACCCAGGCACACGGAAAGGCCACAGTCAGGCACTCTGGGCAACAGTCTCAGCGAAACTCCTAGCAGATCACAAACACCAAATGCCAACACCTGTCACATGAGCTGTCCATCTTGAACAAGTCAGTCCAATCAAGTCTTCAGAGGATCGAAGTTCCTGCTGACATCTCCTGGAGCAGAGTTGCCCAGATGAGCCCAGTCAACCAACAGAATCAAGAGAGATAATAAAGTGGTTTTCTACTGCTATCACAGCAAATGTAGTGGCTTGAAACAACACAAATTTATTATCTTAGAATTTTGCAGGTCAGAAGTGATACATTTGGGGACTTCACTGGTGGTCCAGTGGTTAAGACTCTAAGCTCCCAATGAAGGGAGACTGGATTCAACACCTGGATGGGGAACTAAGATCCCACATGCTATGTGTCCAATAATAAAATAAAACAATTAAAAAAGAAGAAGAAGTGAGGGCAGGGTATTGGCAGCCTGCATTCCCTTCTGGAGGCTTAAGGGGAGAATCTGTTTCCTGCTTCACAGAGTTGTTTTTTGCAGTGGTAGGACTACAAAAGAAGTCTCTGTTGTCTGCTGGCTGTAAGCTAAAGGACACTCCCATCTTCTAAAGGCTGCTACCTTCCTTGGCTCTTCAAAGCCATGAATGATGTGTCAGAGTCCTCAAAATCATATCTCTTTACCTAGTCTTCTTTTCCCCCACCCCACTTCTAAGGACTCGTGATTAGGATCATCTTCCTGTCTCATGGTCCTTAATCACATCTGAAAAGTACCTCTTACCATGGAAGGTAACATTCACAGGTTCCAGGGATTAGAGAATGTTTTTAGAATGGCCGCTATTCTGCATACCACAAACCACTGTGTTTTGGAATTCTTTGTTACATATTAGTAGATAGTGAGGACACAGTGGGAGCCTTATCTTCAATGCCACACACTTGAACTTTACCTCAAAGTTCCTTCTCTATTTCCTCCTCTTCCCAGTCTCTAAATTATGGAGTTCTCTAAAGTCCCTACCTGACCCCTCATGTATTCCCGGCATTTATCTTCTCCCTTCATGAGCTCACCTGATCACCTGACTTTAAACGCCACCTACACCCTGATGATTCCCAAACTTTAATTTTCAACCCCGCCTCTCCATTAAACAGATCCATTTACATGACTGACATTTCCACTGAATGTTCAAAAGGTATCACAAACTTGGTATGTTCAAAGGTCTCTTGATTTCCTACCCATCCCCAAACCTGCTACCTCTCCAGTTCTCTTAATCTTGATAAATAATCATAGCAGTAATTAAAATGTGTGAAATAAAACTTAGATTCCAAATAAGTTATATTGTACTTTTAGCAAATAAGAAGATTCTGTTTTTCTTGCTATTTGGCTGCCCCTTTCTGGTATTATTATTATTTCATTCTTAAGTAGTCATATTTCCCAGAAAATGAATCATTTTTTCAGTGTATGAGTTTTTGTCACGATCAACATAACATTAAACAATACTGGAGAAAGAGCATATACATTTCTGATTTACTATAGTACTTTTTCTTATTCCCATCCTTAAAGCATTTCCAAATTAGAGAAGTACATTCTTCTTATCCCATTCATTGACAATAAAGATTTTACAGCAGGCCAAACCTCAACGTATTTTCTATGGCCAGCAACAATGACAGCCACGTTGGAGGCCCAAAAAGTTTATCTCATTACATTTGTATGGGGTTAAAAGTCTCAGTAAGTGCTTCTGCACATTTTGAAGAAAATAAAACTGACTATAAACTTCAATAAACTATGAAAACCTCAACATCATGAGTAAACAAGCCACAATCTTTTAAAGCAATGCTATATGCACACGGAGTGCAGGACATTTAGCAGATAAGACCTTTTCATATTCTTTGGTAAGGCTAAATAGAATTTGCCAAAATTCACATTTGCACCTCTGCAAATTGTGCAGATAGGAGAAGGAAATGGCAACCCACTCCAGCGTTCTTGCCTGGAGAATACCAGGGACGGGGGAGCCTGGTGGGCTGCCGTCTATGGGGTCGCACAGAGTCGGACACGACTGAAGCGACTTAGCAGCAGCAGCAGCAGCAGCAGATGAACAAGGCCTAGTTTGTAGTTAAGCAAGATATCAACCATCATTTAAGTATGTAGCGGTTTTGTTAAATCTACATACAAATCAAGAATACGATTTTCGACACTATGTTTCAAGCGAAAGTCGTAGGAGCTAGGGAAACATTATTTGGTTGCCGTATTTTGACACATCACTTGAAGTTGTTATATTGTAGACAGCAAGCTCATCAGACAGAATCAACTCCACGTTGCAAGAGACCAATACATGGTATCGAAATTTACCTTTTTGTTTGCCTCCCAATTGCAACCTCTGAATCAGGACTTTTCAAGTGCTATACCCAACTCTATTTTTGAATGAGCACTGGTGTCATTTGGAGACTAAGAAAATCTGATTGGAAAGTTCTCTCCCGTCTAAACCCAGTTTTGGGAGATTCGGTCTCCCCATGTACTTTCACACCTCCTTTTTCACCATGCCCAAATCCAAATCCTTTTCTACATACTGTGCAGTTGCTTCTGTAATTTACCTCCCTAATCCAGTTGTATGTGTTCTTCAATCCGTCATTTAGACTTTTTCAGTGATCTGGGTCATGCTGGAATTCCCACGGGAGTTCGTTTGTTCCCACTTTCATTATCTAGACTCTTAGAAAATATGGTCATAATATCCGCAATGTTAAACATAAAGCTAACACTATTTGAACAAAAAGCACAGCAGTTAATCTACAGACACGGCCAAACTGTTGACGCCCACGACTACGGATAACTTATTTCGCACATTTAAGGTGCAGCACTCAGAGGGAGGCAACAATAGACCGCCCATTGTTGCGAACCAGAAATTACCATTGCCCTTATCAGCGGCCAGGGGGAAACAGCGACTGCAACTACAGAAGCTGAAAAAGATGTGCCGCATCCATCTACGTAAGTCAATGTTCCTTTCAGCCTTCCGGGGTGAGGAACCCCGGGGCTATAAAGTTGTAATAGGATTTTTTGTACTTTCCCCAACCGTCCGTAGCCCATCTCTGAATGGGCTACGAAATGGCCATTCTCTGAATGGCCCGAAAACACTGACTTTTCTCAACTAGAAAAGAGGTTTCCTGGAGGTGGGGCTTTCCCGAGACTTTTCCTGCAAACCAAGTGAAAGTGTTAGTCGTCGGTGGTGTCCATCTCTGTGCGACCCCATGGACTGTAGCCCGTCAGACTTCTCTGTCCCCAGGTAAGAATACTCGAGTGGGTTGCCATTTCCTTCTCCAAGACAGCAGGTAAACCAGGCTTTTCACCTATTCTTGTTTCTGTAACTACAACTCTTATACCAGCAGATTCCCACGAGTTTGCAGCAAGGACACCTTACTCTTTGAACCATCAAGTGCCACATAGTCCGGGAAACCCATTTGGACTTCCTCTGGACGGAGCGGTGGTCGAGGAAGATTGTAGTCCGTTGAAAAACTGACGGGACTGGGGGAGGTGTTTAAAAATGAGGACGAATCGCTTTCTGGGAAATTTGCCTGCGAAGGAGCAAACGATATAGAGCGACGGCTTGAGACCAAGGCGCCGAGTCAAAGGAAATGTTTAAGACAGTAAACACTCAAAAGTGTTCAAAATACTGATGCAGAAGAATCGAGTATTGAAGGAAAGAGGGATCATGAGAAAGGAAGTGGGCAGTTTTCCTCTTCTCTAGAGACCACAGAGATGGACGCCGGTGTAGTTTTAGTGCAGGTTTCTGGGCAAGACGTTAAGGAAATTTTCCTTCGGTTGTGAGAAGTGGAGGTCATCAATTCAGAACGAGCGAGATCAATAGCGACAATCCTCATCTGACGCAGGTTGTAGAAGCTGTTCCACTTGTGCAGAACAGCTTTGCATTTCCAAATTTTAAAGCGAGGGAAATATACAGCAAGACCAAAATTTAAGCAAAGTAAAATCCAGTGTTAAAGATATTTAATGAGGACGTGTCGCCATCTGCCTCCTTAGCGCAGTAGGCAGCGCGTCAGTCTCATAATCTGAAGGTCCTGAGTTCGAACCTCAGAGGGGGCAGTTAGCTTTTGCCCTCAGGCGTCAAAAAGTTATAGCCTCTCGTCAAAGTCTGCTTACTGGCCATTGAGTTGAAAGTGCCCTCGAAGAGGTTAAGATTAAACTTTATCTTCCTCCCAATTGGTAAGTACAAAAATATGCAGACATGTGCCTCTTTATGTGTAGTGACTTGTTTTCTTCATTTCTTTCCAATGGACAACCTCTTATCCAAATTCCTCTGATTACTATTTCTTCTTGGAGCAGTATCCTATTGGTGCACTCTAATTTATTGAAAAAAATAATGTACAGATATATTAAAATCTGATATTCAGTTTTCTCAGTAAGCTTTTTGTTTCCTCTTCAAATATACATGCCGTCTCCTTGCCCTGGCCTCCCTATCTAATCTGGTTCTAACTGGTTTCCCACCTGTACTACAGTAAATTGTTGTTCTTTAGTAGATAAATCATGTCTGACTCTTTTGTGACCTCATGGCCTGTACCCTGTCAGGCTCTGTCCACGGAATTTCCCAGGCAAGAATACTGGACTGGGTTACCATTTCCTTATCCAGGAGATCTCCCTGACCCAGGCATCCAACCTGCCTCTCCTACAATGGCAGGTGGATTCATTACCACTGAGCCACCAGGGAAGCCCATGGTATAGTGGTCCACAAAAAACATCCCCACCCAAAACCTCAGAAAAGGACCTTATTGGAATTAGAGTCTTTGCAGTTGTTTTGGGCTTGCCTGATGTAATCGGGCTTGCCGGGTGACGCTAGTGGTAGAGAACCCCCCTGTCAACACCATAGACCTAAGAAATGAGGGTTGGATCCCTGGATCGGGAAGATTCCCTGGAGGAGAGCAGAGCAACCCACTCCAGTAATCTTGCCTGGAGAGAACATAGAGAAGCCTGGCGGGCTACAATCCATAGGGTCGCACAGAGTTGGACACGACTGAAGCAACTTAGCACAGATGTATGCATATGTAATTAGTTAAACTAACATGAGGTCACACTGGATTGGGGGTGGGGGGAGTACCTTAAATTCAGTGGCTGGTGTCCTTATAAGAAAGTGTGTTTCATCCACTCTTGTACTTCCAATGCCTAGCACAGTATCTGACAAACAATAAAAGTGAAAGTCCCTCAGTCGTGTTCAACTCTTTGCAACCCCATGGACTGTATAGTCCATGGAATTCTCTAGGCCAGAACACTGGAGTGGGTAGCCTTTCCCTTCTGCAATAAAGACTTGTCAAATAAGCCAGTGAATTAAATAGCATATTAAATGCTGCTGTTTTTGTTTTGTGTGTGTGTTTGCCATATTCCCTGTAAGAAAGGTTTTTTCTATCAAAGGAGAAGTTATAAAAAATAAAGAAGTGATTCATTCTTAGAATAGTTGAACAGAAAGGTATATAGCCAGCTTGTGAATAAGATTCCTAAAATGAAGGCTCATTGCCAATCCTCTGTTCTTTGCACTTCTTGATTCTCCTTCCTCATAAGAACATTTTGGCGGGCTAATTTTGCCGGGTTTATCCTGGACATGCGCAAAGAACTAAAAGAATGGGGAAAGTAGTTAATATAAACCCTCCAATCAGGAACTTAACAAGTGCTACTCGTGGCCCTCATGGAGACCAATCGTCCAATAAAAACTTAGGTGACCTCCAGGAAAGATTTTAACTCTGGTCCTCAACCTATGAGGAGCAAAAGGAGGGAAACTGCGTCTTTGGGATAAAAACCGAGTGGATTCTGTGTTTGCCTCCAGACCTTAGTCTATAGGACTCCCTTCTGCAGAAGTAAACTGCCTTGCCGAGCCGTTTTCGATTTTGTGTCTTATTCCTGAGACCCCTAGAGCATTTCCAACATTCCCTATCACTATATTCAGTTCAGTTCAGTTCAGTCGCTCAGTCGTGTCCGACTCTTTGCGACTCAAGGCAATCAACACATCAAATTTGGATTTTTGCAATAATCCCCGCAAGGAGCCCTACCTACTGAAATTCGTCCTACAGTAATACTTCTCTGGCTTAGTCTGTGCTGGAAAAAGAGAGCACAATACTTAGGCTTCTCCTGCTAACTATCCAGACCTCAGACAGTCTATATTTCAGGGTAGTTCTCTTAACAGTTCATTCTGGTGCAGAATGGAAGAGGTGTATATTGGGGAACATTTTAACCACGTCCTCTTGAGCCTCAGTCTCTGATTCCAGGAGCCTGCATCTGCTACAGTTTAAGCAATGCAGTTACGGATTGCAGAGAGGCCAAAGGATTGGATTGTCTGGCTGTTAGGCAGTTCCTTAGAGAATCTTGATTCTTACTGGAGCCACCACTATTCTGAATCTGTTCCTCTCCTTTATAGAATTAGAAGCTATTTTTTAATTCATTCAGATTTCTTCAGACTTGCAGGACTGATCACAATAGCCAAATATTAGAGAAATTCCAAGCCAGAATATGAACATATTATAGCCATATTGATGTTTGATCAGCATATTCTTTCTCATGTAAAATAAACTCTACAGTGGAAAGCAACCAATATTGGAAGATTGCTCTATGCACCTGTAATCAGAGTAATGGAAGTATAAAATATTAATGACTATGATATCAGGCAAGGATGGTCCACTGTACTCACCACCGAAATAGTCAAGCCAAGCCCCTCAAAACAATAGAATTCCGATCCTATCATGATGTTTTTCTAAATAGGGCCACATTATCAGGTAGATATTCTTTTTACCCTTACGAAGCTTTGCAGTCCAGAAATGCCTTCTCAGCCATCCATTATCAACCAACTCACTTTTAGGAAATTCTTTTGTTCTGGTACAAGGCCGTGTACCCTAAGATTCATTCTTAAACGTTAGCTGCGACCGTTCTGATGTAGAAATCCCATATATTCAGCTCAGCGTTTGCTTGAGAGTCACTTAACACTTTTCCTCCGCGGAAATACTCGCGGAGGCGGAGTCAGAACTGGATATCAAAAGCCTAGGAAAGCGCCCGAACAGGGACTTGAACCCTGGACCCTCAGATTAAAAGTCTGATGCTCTACCGACTGAGCTATCCGGGCTCCCTTACAGATGGCTTGTTTCCTAAATATCCTAACGTGAAAAAAAGTAAAGTACACGGACTTTAAAGTACAAAGTTTAATTTTGTTCATATTCCTTTATCTTTATTCCTAAATCTATTTTTGCAGCCTTAAATAGAGCTCACAACTACTTCTGCCCCCAGGTCATGAGAAAAAAATAATTCTCATAACTGAGTGATAGTAACCAACTTCTTCTAAATATTGTATGTAACTAGAGATGTCACCTGGTCCATCTTGTCCTTCATCTTCAAAATTTGAGCTCCAAGTCTCCCCCTAAGCCCTTAAGAATGCCTAGCACAAAAAAAGCCTTTAATAAGTAGGCTTTAAGAACTTATTTTGAGCAAGCAGCTCAGCTTTGCCCTCGGCTTATAGAGTGGAAGGCCACCACCTCTGCCCTAGTGGAGTTTTTACTCTTTAGAAGGGAGTCAGCCTTTTAAATGACGAATTACATAATAAGTGTTTGGTTACTGTGATAAATGTGCTTAAGAAAAAGTACAGGTTACTGAGATGTGTAGAGAAACAAACATATAATCTCATGACCTGAATTTCCAAATTGAATGAAGTAATACAAGTAAACTCTTGGAATAGTGTCTGGGATTTGCTAATTGTTCGGTGAAAGGTAAGTGCTATCATCGTTATTATTTTTATTGTAAACTACATGAATTAGAATATCATATTTAATCATTTGGTCATGCTACCTTAGACAAATTACTTAATCTCTCATCCACTTTCCTCCCTCAAATCCTACAACAGAAATTTCTTCCTCAAAGATTGCGTTTAACATGATGATAGGAGATACATTTCCAATTATGTATTTATTCATGCCACTATTCAAAATAGATTTGAGGTGGTCTACACAACTTCACTGTAATAAGATAAAAAGAAAAACATTACTAGACTTAAGTTAGGATAGAGGTAGAAAATTAAAAATCTGCACAATAAAGTACCCCCCGTCTCCAGATCTCCAAGACAGTGGATTATAAGGGGAGGTGACCTCTTCCAGGGGTCAGAGAAGAATTTTCCAAGAAGACAATGTTTAAACTGAGAGTCAAAGGCTTTGTACTGTAAAGTTTATAGTAATAAACTGGACAAAAATGTGGCTCCCACATTCCAGGAAGTGCAAAGAGCAGAACACTTTGAGAACTTAATGAAGGCCTATTGTACTTATGAGCAGATCTCTTCTTGGGACAGTATTGTAAAAGTGGGGGCAAGTTGAACAGAAAGACAGAGACAAACCAGAGACTGACAGGCTCAGAGGCTATGGCTAAGAATGCATCATCCAGACTTTGTTCTTGCAGCAATATAGAGTCATTGGGGATTTTAAGCAGGGAGGAACAACATGGTCAGAGATAATTTCAAATAGAGCATACTGGTTTCACATAAAGAATGTGGCAGCATGGGACAAGAGATGATAGACTTGGCCTACTGACTGACTGTGTGGCAGTGCTGGGGAATGGCAGTACTGGGAACACTTGGGCGCAGACTCTTCCTTGGGACCTAGAGAGGAAGAAGTGTCAAAATCATTTCTCTCTGTAACTCATTGCCCTAATAAGCACTTTACTGGGAGAGGCAGAAATAAAAGAGAATAGGAAAGGGCACTTTGAATCTTTTGCGAATTCTCTGGAAAGCATAGAGTGTTTGCTCTGCTTTTGATCTGCCTTGTGGATACCTGAGGGTTCTGCCACCAGCAGCAGCAGGCAAGCTCTGAGTGATCAGAATACTGGAAGGAAGTGACCTTCTCCACAATTGTCAACATGAGATAACTGCATATGTGCTGAAGGATTCCAAAAACTTGTTCAGCTGATTGCATTCAGATCGGATCTCCTGAGGTTGCTGTTAAAAATCCAGATTTGTCTTGTCTGTCATGTCCCACTCAAACATAGGAAATAAATTCCATGAGATCAGGAGCATCTTCTGTTGTATACAGTGTGGTATCCTTCAGCCCCTATGTTATCAGTCAAGGTCTACAACTGGAACAAGAATTTTGGAGTAATCCTACTGAAAATTACTATTTTGTGTCTGAATCTTACACGGTTCTGTAAAAGAACAATTACCCGTTCGGTTTCATCAAAGCGAATTTCTTCGGTTTTGTGTTTATTTTTTTAAGACCTACGGAAGGAGAAGAAAACAAAACAGAAAAGTAAAACTGTAGGCTGCCCCCTCTGAGGTTCGAACTCAGGACCTTCAGATTATGAGACTGACGCGCTGCCTACTGCGCTAAGGAGGCAACTGTACCGCCCCTTTCAACAAAGGGTCTACCAACTTTATTGCAAGAAAAAGATTCTCGGAATCACAATGCCTCAAAAGAAGATGGAACTATGGTTTAATTCGCGTCTAAAATATCCAAAATTTGGAAGGCAGAGCCACGCAGCCCAGCTCGTTTCCCCTGAAAACTGTCCTGCGAAGACTTAGGGGCGGTGAGGGCAACTGAATCTGGACTTTGCAGAAGTTCTGTTTGCTATAACCAGGACCTGTGGAGATGCGCTACCTTCTGAAAAGCAAACAGGACTTCAATAGCAAGGACTGCAGTCTCTGCCTCCCTCATGAGGTTCCGTGGAGGAGTTTGGTCTCTTGAGATGATGGAGGGCGGGAAAGATGGGACCCTCGAGATTCTTTCCTCGTTTTTTTTTGTCAACCTTTCTCCAGGCTCAAACCAAACTCCCGGACTTGCTCACTCCTGTAGTCCGGGGGCTTACTCCGGAGTCCACGTGGATCTGGAGCCCACAGCATTCACTGGAACTCTCAGTCTGCGTGACTCTTTTTTCCTATATTGGTGACAGATGGGGCAGGTGCCTCTTCCCGCGCCACCTGCGGCGTCACCATTCAAGATGAACCTGGGAGCCATGAGAAAGTAAAGTGTCAGGGGTCAGGGGGTTCTCGGGCTGTGGTGGGAGTGGGGAGGGGAACGCTGGAGGAAGGGCCCCGGGGACAGTGCAGAGTGGCGGGGGTGTGGCGGGGCGAGAGAGAGGAAAAGGACCTGAAATGGGTAGCAATTTGGGTCAGATGATATGCACGTAAAAGCAGGGTTCGTAGGAGGTAGCGTGGCCGAGCGGTCTAAGGCGCTGGATTAAGGCTCCAGTCTCTTCGGGGGCGTGGGTTCGAATCCCACCGCTGCCAGGGTCATTTTGCACCTCAAGCTTGTCTAGGTGTTCCAAGTCCAACTCACACAACAATTCTCACAGGCTCCAACTTCAGGTAGGTTCCTCTCCTCCTACAACATCTGTTTTCCTAGAGACCAGAGAGAGATGACAGCTATAGGCACTGCCCCCGAAACAGTGTCCACCTCATGATAAACCTTCAACTGATTATTCCAATGAACAAAAAGTTACTGAGCATCTACTGTGCATGGTATTTACTCCCTCGTATTTTCATCACCCAGCAGTATAGAACACATAACAGACTTTCTTTAATTCATTCTTTCATGTAAAAAAGAAAAAAAATCAGATCCTACTGCGTACCACCTCCTAAGTACTTACTTAGGCCCCGTAAATGCAGTAGTACTTATTATGGATGCATTATTCCATATATGGTGGACTGATGAACGGCGGTCAGTCTCCCTGAATCCATTTGCAACTGGAGACAGATCCTGCCCGGCCGCAGTTCTCAGCATCACTGCAGCCTTCTCATTTCACATTTTAAATCCTATTTATGCTGATCTGAGATGTGGGGGTTCTTCTTACACTCCGCTGCCCTTCACCTCACACTAAATCGAGGCGCTTTCCCCACTCAGCAGGTGTCTCTGCGTCTTCTGTTGGGCGCCCTCGGTCTCTGCTCCAAGCAATTCCCCCTGCCCTCAAAGTTTCTTGCCCTTCAGCTCTGTAGTTGCTGTCTCCTGGAAGCCTCCCTTGATCTCTCTCCAGAATCACAATTAGGCACTGAGCACCTGGATGGGAACAAGGAAGGAAGTCCCTGCCCTGGTGCCTAGGAGAGAAGACAAGCAATAGAGGCATAATGGCCACTGCTGCTGCTGCTGCTACGTCGCTTCAGTCGTGTCCGACTCTGTGCGACCCCATAGACGGCAGCCCACCAGGCTTCCCCGTCCCTGGGATTCTCCAGGCAAGAACACTGGAGTGGGTTGCCATTTCCTTCTCCAATGCATCAAAGTGGAAAGTGAAAGTGAAGTCGCTCAGTCGTGTCCGACTCTTCGAGACCCCATGGACTGCAGCCTACCAGGCTCCTCCATCCATGGGATTTTCCAGGCTAGAGTACTGGAGTAGGGTGCCATTGCCTTCTCTGATAATGGCCACAAGAGGGCACAATTTCCACTGGTAAAGAATCCAACAAGGAAACTATGAATGACATTGTAATATATAGTTACTAAAACAAAGAACATTACCTCAAGACAATGTATAGAAGGACATACTTCAAATTGTTTCCAGTGGTAACAGTGTTAGAGGACAGGGAGATTATAAATTGTACTTTAGACACTTGTTTGAGTTGTTAGATTGAGTGGATATTTATTTTATAAGTCCAATAGGTGAATTCACAAGTCTTGTAACTTAAAAAATTTTTTAAGCCCAATCTGATAAATACAGCAAAGAAGAAATGGAACAAGCTGGGGAGCTTGTAGCAGGCCTCAGCTCAGCCATCCCTTCCTCTGGCAGGTTTTCCTCATTGCTACCTGACACTAATGGCGTATTCCTGTTGTTTTGCATTGGTCATGCTCTGTTATCACTCTAGCCATCACTTATTTTAGTATTTACCATAACTTTTGGAATTGGAAAATTTTGTGTAATTGTCTGCTTTTCTCTATGCATCATAAGCTTTGTCAGGTATAGAACCATATTTCTCTCACTTCTCCACATCATGAAAACTAAACATATTTCTGGTAAGTAGTAATGAATAAATAAATACATGAAAGAATATCTTCCTCATTTGTGAAGTAAGGTATATAGAGCTGAGGCACCAGGAAGACCTTGAGATCTTCAGTTTGAGGTAGGGTCATGGGTTCTAAAGCCCAATTTCTACAGGACACTCCAGCTGAACTTGGTTCTTGACCACTGATTTAGCCACACTGACTTGCTCTTTTTGGATTCAGCTCTGCTACTAGGTAAGTGTAAACCGTTCTTGCTCAGATTATGAGGGAACAGATTGCTTCTGGATTGTTGGACCCAGTCATTTCTTCCCCTAGACATTCCCCTCAGTGGTTTTTGTTGACATTCACCTTGCGATATGAGGTTCACATTCACCTTGTGAACCAACCATGGATGATTCCAAGGGAAAAGAGCAATCTTCTGAACTCCAAACTCATGAATAAATAAACCAACCCATGGCCAGATCGGAGAAGGTGGTGGCACCCCACTCCAGTACTTTTGCCTGGAAAATCCCATGGATGGAGGAGCCTGGTAGGCTGCAGTCTATGGGGGCGCGAAGAGTTGGACACAACTGAGCGACTTCACTTTCACTTTCCACTTTCATGCATTGGAGAAGGAAATGGCAACCCACTCCAGTGTTCTTGCCTGGAGAATCCCAGAGACGGGGGAGCCTGGAGTGCTGCCGTCTATGGGGTCGCACAGAGTCGGACATGACTAAAGTGACTTAGCAGCAGCAGCATGGCCAGATGCCCTATCTTCCAGCTCCATAACCACTATCCTTCCCTGAGATAAAAAAATGTGCTAAGGTTGAAAAAACATTGATTTATGCCCCTTTTTGCCTTGTCTAGCCTCAGAGGACAATTTAAAGGATATTGCTGAAGAGTAGGCTTTTGAGGTTCTGGTTTAATTTTAAAACCAACAGATACAATAGAATAGAGAGTTGATGCGCATGGAGTGAAGAATTTAGGAGAACTGTATAGTGACCTGGGCAAAGTCTTTGAATTTCATTGTTGCCCTCTCTACCTCCCCAAAGATATATTCACTTCAATCCACATTTACTGAGCACGTGTTTTGTGACAGGCAACTTGCTCGGTTGTAAATCCAGCAAAAGGATGAATGGCAGAAAAATGATTCAGGAATTCATAAGCAATTCATTCTTAGGAGACTACCAGAGGTCCATGAAGAATGTAGGGTCAGTAATTAATATTTAGACTGACTAAAGTAGTAATTTATACTGAGTATTTTTTCCAGTGATGCTACATGTATGATCTCTTTATTATATGTTGTTCTTAACAATTACTAGATAAATAATCATGCTATGTCAATAAAATGAAAATTTAGAGAAATAAATGACCATGCCCAGCACTATGACGTCCTCTCTTGGCCATCCACATTCCAGGACACGTTTGTGGGGCCCTATGGCTACAGTCCATGGGATCGAAAAGAGTCGGACACGACTGAGCGACTTCATTTCATTTCATTTCATTTCATTTCATGGCTACTGGAATGTCGTACCTGGGAGCTAGAACCTGGAAAGGAACCCTCTACTTGGCAAAAAGCCACAATTATGTCCTTTAGACTTGTCAGATTTAGCCTATGGAGAGAAGGAAAAAGACACCTCTCCAAAAAAGTCCGACTCTGGGCTATTTATTCAGTCCTTCTTTAATTCATGCAAGCATTCATTGATTCATCCTTTAATCTATGTGTTCATGCAGCAAGCGGAGAAAGAAATGGCAACCCAGTATTCTTGCCTTAGAGAATCCTGTGGACGGAGGAGCCTGGTGGGCTGCTGTCCATAGGTTCACATAGAGTCGGACACGA
Organism: Bos indicus x Bos taurus; assembly: GCF_003369695.1. NCBI lineage: Eukaryota > Metazoa > Chordata > Mammalia > Artiodactyla > Bovidae > Bos > Bos indicus x Bos taurus. The sequence goes on from NC_040098.1 coordinate 31,109,566, forward strand.
CTGAAGCGACTTAGCATGCATGCATGCATTGGAGAAGGAAACAGCAACCCACTCCAGTATTCTTGCCTGGAGAATCCCAGGGACAGAGGAGCCTGGTGGGCTGCCGTCTATGGGGTCACACAGAGTCGGACACGACTGAAGCGATTTAGCAGCAGCAGCAGCAGCATGCAACAAGCCATAGATTAAGTTTCTATTAATACTATGTACCAGAACCATCAGGTGTCAAAGGTGAGAACCTGTCCTGTACTTAAGGCATCTCAGAGCGAAAGGACAGATTTTAAAATGGCAAACCCATAATTACACCTAAGCAGGAAGCACCAAGAAACTCTGAGGTTGCTCTGGAGGCATCTGCAGGTATGCTAGAATGAAAAGCGAAGCTGTAGAAAAAATACATATATGTTAATTTTTCTTTTTTCCCTTTTGAAGGGCAAGATGGAAATCCACTTTGCTTTTGCATGTGTCGGAAATAAAGACAAAATCAAAACCGCCAGAGGTAACCGTTTTCTCAGATCAGGATCCTGCCCTTACCTAGACATCAAGGGAAAGAAATATGGGAAGAAGTCTCAGGGAAAACAACCAGGGAAGGTTTCCCCTCCCAACAACCTCCCACAACCTCCCACCCTTGTGTTTGGCCTCTCTATCGCCCTTCGCCTTAAAAGTGCCAGATTTTCCATCCCTCTTAAAAAAAAAAAAAAAAAGCCCCCATAAATTATAAAAGAAGAAAAAATCAATTAGGAAGAAGAGCAGAGCTTTAGGTTAAAGTGGCAAGTTTCATTTTAAATTGTTTTTTATACATCTCTGTTGGTAAAAATAAATAATAAAAAGCACAGGGATAGAATAATTTTAAATGAAATGCAGCCTATAAAAATTGTGGATCACTATGCTGTGTACCTGAAACGAACATTATAAATCAACTATACCTCAATGGGAAAAGGAAAAAAAAGGGGGGGGGGGGGCACAAAGAGATATCAGATGGACAGTGTATCAAGTCAGCAACAAGAGCGGTTCCATGGTGTAATGGTTAGCACTCTGGACTCTGAATCCAGCGATCCGAGTTCAAATCTCGGTGGAACCTTCCCTGCTTCTTTCCTTTTCACATTCCAATCCCTTAACAGAGTGAACCAAGCTACTTTCAGTTTCTGTACTTTTAATTTTTGATAGGTTCGGCCAGTGAGAAAGGGCATGAGACTACGATCCCAATAGCCCGCGAGCTCAGGACAGTCTGTAATCACCGAGTCTGTGTACATGTCTTTCCGTTTCCATCAGGCTCCTTTTGCTGCCAGGACGCCCCTAGGTTAATAAGCGTTCGGTGAAAAGCGCCTTTCATGACAAATCGGAGCACAGAGAAAAACGGGATCCATGATAAGTAGCAACGGAAAAGAAAGGGGTCGGACCTCATTAGGGGTCAGTCGTTAGGGCTGAAAGGCGGGGAAAGTAGAAAGAAGAACGAATGCAATGGCTGAGAAAGTGTGATCAGGAGAGAAAAAAAAAGTCTGTCAGAAGTGGGATTCGAACCCACGCCCCCATTCGGGGACCAGAAACCTCTATCAGAGGAAGCTTGTTTGAGCTTGAGTCTGGCGCCTTAGACCACTCGGCCATCCTGACAGGTTGGCTATCCTCTATAAACAAATAAAACCTTCAGATTCGCTGGACCTGCATTCCTCACGAGCTATTGAATTCTTTGGTAGTTTAAGGTTTCTCCGGAAAAATGGGAATCCTTGCTAATTAACTAAACCTTCTTTCTCAGTAGAGTCAGCAACTTTGAACCTCTGGATCCCGGGTATGGTTTGACGTTTGTTCCCTCTCCTTCCCTCTGTGCTTCCCTGTAACCCCAGGATGTTTAAACTCAAAGATCCTAATGACCTGGGACCGATCCCCGACTGGACAGGAGCGAACTCCCTTTACTCGTTCCCAGAAAGGACGCAGAGTGCGAGCTCTATTCGCGAGAAGGTTCCTGGCAAACCAACCGAACTGGCGGGAATTCAACGACGAAGTAGTGACGGAGCCCGTGTAGACCTGGGGAGAAAACTGGTGAGTTAGTATAGACCAGAAAGGGGACAGGTGAGTGGGTTTTACAGACCTTGAGCATGAAGACTGGATGTGGATGTGAGTTTCAGAAAGCAGTAACCAAAAACAGGAAGTAGCAACCAAAAAGAAAGTTGATAAAGTGGAATCCATCAAACCTAAAAACTTTGGTTCATAAAGCTCTTTCTCGGCTCCATCTTCATGGTAGCAGCAGTCAGATCAGATCAGATCAGTGGCTGAGTCGTGTCCGACTCTTTGCGACCCCATGAATCACAGCACGCCAGACCTCCCTGTCCATCACCAACTCCCGGAGTTCACTCAGACTCACGTCCATCGAGTCAGTGATGCCATCCAGCCATCTCATCCTCTGTCGTCCCCTTCTCCTCCTGCCCCCAATCCCTCCCAGCATCAGAGTCTTTTCCAATGAGTCAACTCTTCACATGAGGTGCCCAAAGGACTGGAGTTTCAGCTTCAGCATCATTCCTTCCAAAGAAATCCCAGGGCTGATCTCCTTCAGAATGGACTGGTTGGATCTCCTTGCAGTCCAAGGGACTCTCAAGAGTCTTCTCCAACACCACAGTTCAAAAGCATCAATTCTTCAGCGCTCAGCCTTCTTCACAGTCCAACTCTCACATCCATACATGACCACTGGAAAAACCACAGCCTTGACTAGACGGACCTTTGTTGGCAAAGTAATGTCTCTGCTTTTGAATATGCTGTCTAGGTTGGTCATAACTTTCCTTCCAAGGAGTAAGCGTCTTTTAATTTCACGGCTGCAGTCACCATCTGTAGTGATTTTGGAGCCCAGAAAAATAAAGTATGACACTGTTTCCACTGTTTCCCCAACTATTTCCCATGAAGTGGTGGGACAGGATGCCATGATCTTCGTTTTCTGAATGTTGAGCTTTTTTTTTTTTTTTTTTTGAGAGTAAAGAGAAAGTTGGCTTTATTACTGATTAAGTTGGTGGGGAAACATGGATTTAAATGTGGGCTTAAGAGGCTTAGAGATACTCCTGCTAAGTTCAGAATGCTTCCTCCAGTTGACCCTGGCTCAGCCCACACAACAGGGAGCTCCTTTCCTTTAGCCGAACAGAACATCTGGTCTGAAGGCCATGTCTCCCTAAAGCAACTGAGCCTGGCCCTGCTCAGCTCTGTCTCCCGACCTCACCTGTCGGATGTGTCTCTCCTGCCAACAGGAGCAAAGAATGAAAGGTGATGAGCAGTTTTCCCCAATAACTTTCACCTCTGGGGTATTGAATGCACATCATCTGCTCTCTTTAGAACATCTCAAGTTGAGCAATAATGTCTTCCTTCCAATTTAAGTGCATCTCTGCCTCAATGAATGTTGAGCTTTAAGTCAACTTTTTCACCCTCCTCTTTCACTTTCATCAAGAGGCTTTTGAGTTCCTCTTCACTTTCTGCCATAAGGGTGGTGTCATCGCATATCTGAGGTTATTGATATTTCTCCCGGCAATCTTGATTCCAGCTTGTGCTTCTTCCAGTCCACCGTTTCTCATGATGTACTCTGCATATAAGTTAAGTAAACAGGATGACAATATACAGCCTTGACGTACTCCTTTTCCTATTTGGAACCAGTCTGTTGTTCCATGTCCAGTTCTAACTGTTGCTTCCTGACCTGCATACAGATTTCTCAAGAGGCAGATCAGATGGTCTGGTATTCCCATCTCTTTCAGAATTTTCCACAGTTTATTGTGATCCACACAGTCAAAGGCTTTGGCATAGTCAATAAAGCAGAAATAGATGTTTTTCTGGAACTCCCTTGCTTTTTCCATGATCCAGCGGATGTTGGCAATTTGATCTCTGGTTTCTCTGCCTTTTCTAAAACCAGCTTGAACGTCAGGAAGTTCACGGTTCACATATTGCTGAAGCCTGGTTTGGAGAATTTTGAGCATTACTTTACTAGAGTGTGAGATGAGTGCAATTGTGCGGTAGTTTGAGCATTCTTTGGCACTGCCTTTCTTTGGGATTGGAATGAAAATGGACCTTTTCCAGTCCTGTGGCCACTGCTGAGTTTTCCAAATTTGCTGGCATATTGAGTGCAGCACTTTCACAGCATCATCTTTCAGGATTTGGAATAGCTCAACTGGAATTCCATCACCTCCATTAGCTTTGTTCATAGTGATGCTTTCTAAGGCCGACTTGACTTCACATTCCAGGATGTCTGGCTCTAGGTCAGTGATCACACCATCGTGATTATCTGGGTCGTGAAGATTTTTTTTGTACAGTTCTTCTGTGTATTCTTGCCATCTCTTCTTAATATCTTCTGCTTCTGTTAGGTCCATACCATTTCTGTCCTTTATTGAGCTCATCTTTGCATGAAATGTTCCTTTGGTATCTCTGATTTTCTTGAAGAGATCCCTAGTCTTTCCCATTCTGTTGTTTTCCTCTATTTCTTTGCATTGATCGCTGAAGAAGGCTTTCTTATCTCCTTGCTATTCTTTGGAACTCTGCATTCAGATGCTTATATCTTTCCTTTTCTCCTTTGCTTTTCGCTTCTCTCCTTTTCAAGGACAAAGAACTGCAAGTCGGTGACTAAACCGTGGCTACTAAACCGTGGTTACTGCGTAGCCACGGTTTAGTAGCCACGGTTTAGTCACCGACTTGCAGTTCTTTGTCCTTGGTCAATAGCTACACACACTGGACGTGACAGGCCAGGAGTTGTGGTTGTTTAGTCTCTAAGTCATATCTGACTCTTTGTGACCACATGGACCAGCCTGCCAGCTTCCTCTGTCCATGGGATCTTCCAGGCAAGAATTCACATCTTCTGCATTGGCAGGCCAGGAGACGGTCACCCATCTAAGTTCGTGTAGCCTCCCTCAAGGACATCACTCAAGTTGTGCCCGTGGCAGGGATGCCCCCAGAGGATGAGGCTACCCTGGGCCAGTGTGGGGTGGAGGTTCTGAGTACCCAACAAGTAGCTGGCCACATGCTTACAGGTGAAGTCCGTGGTCCCTGCTGATGCTGGGTCAGAATCCCAAAGTGGCCAAACAGGAGAAAAAGAAGATGGGCTGGGCCAAGAAGTATATGCAGTATAACCAGAGCTTTGTCAATATTGTGCCCACCTTTGGCAAGAAGAAAGGCCCCAAGGCCAACTCTCAAGTCCTTTGTAATCCTGGCTTTCTCTAATAAAGCCACTTAACTCGATCAAAAAACAACAAAACACACCATTAGAAAAGTGAGCACCAGAGGAAAGGCTGTGTGAGAACCAGAAGGTGACTGCTTGCAAGCCAAGGAGAGGTACCTTAGGAGAAATCACCCTTGCTCACACCTTGACCTTGGACTTACACTCTCCAGAAAATATACTGAAAAAATTAATTTCTGTTGTTTGAACCACACAGGCTGATGTTTTGTTACAGAAGCCAGAGCACACTAATACAAACATCTTCCATGGTAGCTGAAGACTCTTAAGAGTCCAAGACAGAAGATATCAGTCCTCTGTAGGCCAAGCGCAGCATCATGTAGAGTCATTCTGCTATACTCTGTGGGTCAGAGCATTCTAGGCAAGTCCAGATTCAAGAGAAGAATAGAACTGCACCTCTCAATGATACAGTGTCACTATGCATATGGAGAGGAAAGAAACTGATGGTGACACTCTTGGAGGTAGCTAGCCATCCCTGCCCCTACCTAGCCCCAGTGGCCTGTGAGCTTAATAAGGGCAGAAAGCAGAGGGTATTTACCAGTCATTCAGTGAAATCCCCCAAGTCTTGCTGTTTGAAAAAATGGGTCAGATTAGCTTTCTTCCCCAATGTCTCCAAAGATTTTATCCTCAGGAAATGGAAGACAGTTAAATTTGGGGAAGCTAATTGCCAATTCAAAAAGAAATCATATTTAGAGAATTCCCTGGTGGTCCAGTGGTTAGGACTTGATGTTTTCAATGCCAGGTCTGGGAACCAAGATCCCACAAGCTGCACATCAGGGCATGGCAAAAAAAATAAAATAAAATGACTAAAGGAATCACATTTTTCAGTATCAGCATTACCTGAATATGCTTTGAATTCTCCTAACCTATATCTGCTGGATCATGGAAAAAGCAAGAGAGTTCCAGAAAAACATCTATTTCTGTTTTATTGACTATGCCAAAGCCTTTGACTGTGTGGATCACAATAAACTGTGGAAAATTCTGAAAGAGATAGGAATACCAGGCCACCTGACCTGCCTCTTGAGAAACCTGTATGCAGGTCAGGAAGCAACAGTTAGAACTGGACATGGAACAACAAACTGGTTCCAAATAGGAAAAGGAGTACGTCAAGGCTATATATTGTCACCCTGCTTATTTAGCTTATATGCAGAGTACATCATGAAAAACGGTGGACTGGAAGAAGCACAAGCTGGAATCAAGATTGGTGGGAGAAATATCAATAACCTCAGATATGCAGATGACACCACCCTTATGGCAGAAAGTGAAGAGGAACTCAAAAGCCTCTTGATGAAAGTGAAAGAGGAGAGTGAAAAAGTTGGCTTAAAGCTCAACATTCAGAAAACGAAGATCATGGCATCCTGTCCCACCACTTCATGGGAAATAGATGGGGAAACAGTGGAAACAGTGGCTGACTTTATTTTTGGGGGCTCCAAAATCACTGCAGATGGTGACTGCAGCCGTGAAATTAAAAGACGCTTACTCCTTGGAAGGAAAGTTATGACCAACCTAGATAGCATATTCAAAAGCAGAGACATCACTTTGCCAACAAAGGTCCGTCTAGTCAAGGCTGTGGTTTTTCCAGTGGTCATGTATGGATGTGAGAGTTGGACTGTGAAGAAGGCTGAGCGCTGAAGAATTGATGCTTTTGAACTGTGGTGTTGGAGAAGACTCTTGAGAGTCCCTTGGACTGCAAGGAGATCCAACCAGTCCATTCTGAAGGAGATCAGCCCTGGGATTTCTTTGGAAGGAATGATGCTGAAGCTGAAACTCCAGTCCTTTGGGCACCTCATGTGAAGAGTTGACTCATTGGAAAAGACTCTGATGCTGGGAGGGATTGGGGGCAGGAGGAGAAGGGGACGACAGAGGATGAGATGGCTGGATGGCATCACTGACTCGATGGACGTGAGTCTGGGTGAGCTCCGGGAGTTGGTGATGGACAGGGAGGTCTGGCGTGCTGCGATTCATGGGGTCGCAAAGAGTCGGACACGACTGAGCGACTGAACTGAACTGAACTGAACTGAACCTATATCTTGTCTTAGATTGCTCTTTGATCTAGGACCCTTCACACTGGTTGTCAGAAGCAATAACCTACACCAGGGAATGTTGTTAAAAGAACTAAATGACAGCAATACTGATATTGGATTTTTTTTTTTTTTTAATTGTCTAGCAGATACCTGGGACAGCTAGAGAGGACACATATTGTAATGGTTAGAACTTACTCTCTGGGGCTGGTCTACCCAGATTCCAGTCCTGGCTCTGTCATTCACTGACTCTGTGATCTTAGACAATTTAGTTAACAATTTCCCCAGCCATAAAATGAAGATCATGATACTAGTATCACCTTGCAGGATCTAGAAAGATTTTGTGCTTTAATGAACAGAGTGCAATATATAATAACTTCTTAATAGGTACTTATTAAATGAAAAAGTTGTCTCTCCTTCCCCATCAACCTGGAAGAATAAGAGGAAGAATTGGTACAAATCAATTATTCTTAAAAAATTTCCTGAATTTCCCCCCCCTCCTCTTATTCTCAGTCCTCCTTTAGATCCATAGTAGTCCATTCTGAGAGTTTGCCCTATGGGTTCTCTTTTGGTAGGGTTGCTGGGAGATGGTCAGAAAACCACAAAGCCACACTTGTTGAAAAGGAGAACTTCTATCGCTTTCCAAAGTGCAAGCAAATCCCTCTTTCTTTTTTTCTAAGTTTTTATTGGAGTATAATTGCTTTACAATGTTGTGTTAGTTTCTACTGTATAGCAAAGTGAATCAGCTGTACATGTACATATATCCTCTTTTTTTGATTTCCTTCCCATTTAGGTCACCACAGAGTATTGAGCAGAGTTCCCCATGCTATACAGTAGGTTCTCACTAATTATCTATTTTTCACAAAGAATCAATGGTGTATATATGTCAATCCCAATCTTCCAATTCATCCTCTACCCCCAAATCCCTCTCCTTTATCAAATGTCTTACTCTCCTCTCTGTTTCCTGCATACTTCACTACTATACACCTCTTTATTGCTCTGTCTTAAGATGCCTCTCTCCTCCTTGCCTGTTTCACCTTCATTTTCCTTAGAAATACCTGAGGAGAATGGCACTGACTATCTTGATTCTTTTCTAGCCTACCTGCCCATTCCTCTGTTCCTTATCAGCTCTTATTCTACTAATGTCCTCTTGTGTCACTATTGCATTAGTCTCTAGATGGGTCCTCCTAGTTGCTATTACCTTACTATGACCCGCACCATCAATTTGTCATTTGTAAATTGTGTTCGCAAAGCATCAATGGAACCTCCTCCCAGACACAGAGTCTGTCCTCCACAAGCAATTTTATCACCATTGTTTTGTTTTCATGACTTTATCTAACCAAATTTATCAGTATTGTCTGTCCAAATTTTCTTTCACGTATTCACTCCTAAACACTCCAAATCAGATTCTCTTACAGTTTGCCAATACCCTCCCAATAGTTTACTTATTAACGCTCTTACCCAACTCAATGGACATGAGTTTGAGTAAACTCAAGGAGTTGGTGATGAACAGGGAGGCCTGGCATGCTGCAGTCCATGGGGTCGAAAAGAGTAGGACACAACTGAGTGACTGAACTACAGGAAAAAGAACTGATGCTTTTGAATTGTGGTGCTGGGGAAGACTCTTGAGAGTTCCTTGGACAGCAAGGAGATCAAACCAGTGAATCCTAAAGGAAATCAATCCTGAATATTCATTGGAAAGGCTGATGCTGAAGCTGAAGCTCCAATATTTCAACCACTTGATGTGAAGAGCTGACTCACTGGAAGAGACCTGATACTGGGCAATTGAGGGCAGGAGAAGGGGGCAACAGAGGATGAGATGGTTGAATGGCATCACCGACTCAATGGACATGAATTTGAGCAAACTCTAGGAGATACTGAAGGAAAAGGAAAACAGGTGTGCTTTAGTCCAAGGGGTTGAAGAGTCAGACATGACTTAGCAACTGAACAACTGTGATAAAGATAAGAAGTATGCGTAGAATGTGACCCTGGAACCATTAATTTTTAGCCTAATAATCCAATAAATATTGAAATCCTTTCATATAATTATATACAAGGCATAACAGCAATCCAGGAGGTCTGGAGAGAAGTCTCTGTCCTCACAGAGTTACTGAAGTATCTGATCTCAGTTTCTTTGAAACATTGTGTAAATAGGCTACAGAAAAAGCGTATAAACAAGGAAACTGGTGGAATAGGTAACATTCAACCAGTTACTAACTCATTTAAAAAAGATTTGTAAACTGACATTGTTGAAATCACTTAGTTCAAAACATAATAATGGAAATTAAAATAAACAGACAGGCAAGGCTGTCCAAATTCAATTAAATTTAGAGGATGAAGGACAATATCGAGAAAATAGCAAAGGAAAACAGGAAACACCAAAGTAGGGATAGGCGAACAACGCAAAATTTTTCTAAGTTTGTTGGATAATGAAAACAGCCTGTGGATTATCATTCCCCCTATACTTTGGGAACGAGCAAGCCTGTTTAGTTCTATTCACTACAGCTCTAGGCAGTAGGTATTTTATTAATGAGCAAGTATGTTTAAGTTCTATTCAGTACAGTTCTAGGCAGTGGGTATTTTTTATTTTAATGGTAAACCTCCTTAGGGTTAAAAAGTTGTACGGAAGTCTCCCTCTTCTCTGGGGTATAATTACTCCCATTTCACCAGAGAGGAAACTGAAGCTCAGAATGGTAGACCACTTTGCTTAGGCACAGTAGGAAGTAGCAGAACTGGGCTTGCCTGTTTCTGTCACAGAAATATTTTCATCTAATAATTAAGCCTTTCTTTTACGAAACAGAACTGCGAGCGCCTGTCAATGGGGTTGTTTGATAAAGTTCCTCACAGACTGGGTGGGGCTGAGTCGGCTACTCCCAGCCCTCTGGCCTACCGGGGAAGCCAGATGTCTCTTCTTCCCACACCAACACAAAGCTAGCTTTCTCTCGCCGCGGCAGAGGCCTGGGCACCAGAGAGGAAACCCAACAAAAGACCCGGGATCCAGGTCCAAGGCCCAAGGCTCGGCGGGGGCGCCCGGAGCGGGCAGGCAGGGGTTATACAGACCCCGCCGCACGCCCCGGACACCACCTGCCTCTAGGACCCCGTAGCCAAGGAGCTTCTGTCCGCGCGTTCCGCCCCCGCGCCGGCGGCGAGGCCTCCCGGGTTCCCAGTGAAAGAAACCGTCCAGGCCTGAGGCCGGAATTTCCAGCCTCACGCAGGAGGTCCGGCCCAAGCCCCGCCCCCGAGCCGCCCCTTCCGCTCGCGCAGGGGTGGGGCCTGCGCGGCCGCTGGGATCCGCTCCGACGCGGCCACGTTGTCCTGCGTGTTTTGAGCGCCAGGCTCCGGGAGTCCGATCGGCGGCGATCTTGCTGTCCCTTCGCATAGTCGCTGGGCTCGGTGGGGCCGCGGTACCCCCATACTCCCTCCGCCGGGCGCAGCGGCTCAGGGAGAGGCCCGGCCACCCCGCGGTTCCAGCGCGCGGGCGCGTCTGGGATCGGCCCGGGAGGCGTCGCCCTCCGTCAGCCCGGCTGGCCTTTCCGCACCGCCCAGAAACAGCGGACAGGAGGGAGCGCAGTCGAGTTGGGCTCCGCGCTGGGCTGGGCACCGGGGCCCATGCCCGTTCGCCCCCGCGGGCCCGCGCCATGGCCTCCGGGAGCGTGGCCGAGTGCTTACAGCAGGAGACCACTTGCCCCGTGTGCCTGCAGTACTTTGTGGAGCCCATGATGCTAGACTGCGGCCACAACATCTGTTGCGCCTGCCTCGCCCGCTGCTGGGGCGCGGCGGAGACCAATGTGTCGTGCCCGCAGTGCCGGGAGACCTTCCCGCAGCGGCACATGCGGCCCAACCGGCACCTGGCCAACGTGACCCAGCTGGTGAAGCAGTTGCGCACCGAGCGGCCGTCGGGGCCCGGAGGCGAGATGGGCGTGTGCGAGAAACACCGCGAGCCCCTGAAGCTGTACTGCGAGGAGGACCAGATGCCCATCTGCGTGGTGTGCGACCGCTCCCGCGAGCACCGCGGCCACAGCGTGCTGCCGCTCGAGGAGGCGGTGGAGGGCTTCAAGGTGAGGGCCGGGCGCGCGGGCCGGGGAGGGGCCGGAGCGCGAGTCGGACAAAGGGAGGAGAGAGCCAAAGGGGCTTCCTTTTTTCCGCCTAGAAAATGGCTGAGCCGGACGTGTGGTTCACAGCCGTCATTTCCTCTGTCCGCTCCAGAGCCTCGGCACTGAGATTTGGGAGGAAAACCTGTAGCTGTTGATTAAGCCAGAAGTCTCCCCACCCTCATTGCGTTATGTGCCTCTGTGTTTACCCTCTCACGGGCACATTATACATGACGGCCCATGGAGACCCCTCTTGACTGTATATAAGATAACTGTAAAACCACGTACGCAGCGACAAGCTTCAGAGACGCTCGCATTCCTGTTGGCTCCTAGATGATCTCAGACAAAACACAGTCGGACGTTGCCTGGCTGTATTCACATCAAATAGATGCCCATCACCTCTCCTTTCCCCCAGCACTTCCCTGTGCTCCGTCCTCTTCTAGAACCTCCCGGAAAAGAACAAGTTCCTTACTGCCTAAGTCATTTAACCACTGTGAGACTCATAGGAGATAAGACTTATGAAGACTGAGTGAAATAAAATGCTGTGTGGATCCCCTTGTGAACCAACAGATAGGCACAGCTCAACAATAACATGGGAATAAAGTATTAAATATAAAACAGTTGTAAGACAACATTCAAGGCGTGCACATAATCTGTGTTTGAGGACTGCAAGAACATGCACACAATTATGTACATGTGTAAATGTGAGTACATTCATGCAAAGTTATTCACTGAACATTTATGGTGCTTTCAAAATTACGATTTTACTCACACTGAATACTCTAGTAGGTTGAGAAGGTGGTGTTGGCTCATGTCACACCAGGGGAAAATAGGAGAAGTCCTTTTCTCTCCCTACCCGTCCCTGAAAGCTCGACAACTAAAGCCTTCCAGTCCATTCACCTTTCGACTAAGCCATGTGGTATCCTTCCAAAGGCAGGTAGGTGACCCACCATTTAAGATACAAACTTAAAGATACAAACTACCAAAGGAGAGATGTGGTGCCACGGTGATGGCAGTGTGATCCAAGGACAGGCTGTCACCAAGAACTTGGCATCATGAATGTGGGTTGCACAGGTGATAAGCAGAAGAGTCACACTGGTGCTAAGGCCTGCCTTATCTTGAACTGTACACCTGTTTTTGCTTTTTCAGGAGCAAATTCAGAACCAGCTGGACCACCTAAAAAGAGTGAAAGACTTAAAGAAGAGGCGAAGGGCACAGGGAGAGCAGGCTCGAGCTGAACTCTTGGTGAGGTTCCTGGGAATTCACAGATAATATCAGTTCTTTTTTTTTTTTTTTTTTGAGGGGCAAACTCATCGTGACTGCTGCTGCGGTAGTGGGGAAATGCTGCAGGATACTCGCTGCCGACCCAACTCTCGTGCGACCCTCGGGACTGAAGTTTTTTTTTTTTTTTTTAATATCAGTTCTGTTGGTCACTCTTTTATATTGTAAGACTTGTAAACTTCCCTTAACCTTGTGCAGTCAGATCACCCAGAACTTAATAGGTACGGGTGGAACAACCTTACATGGCAGTTGGGAATTCACCTGGAGAACCAAGGGGCTCCCACATTTGGGGGGAAAAGGATGAAATAGTCAACTTTAAAACCCCTGGAGATCTGACCTAGCAAAAGTTTAATCTGCTAGCTTTGTGCAGATCAGGGTTGATCCAGGTGAAATTCTTGGGCGTTGGTTAGTGGCCTTTTGTATTGTTCTACAGACAGATGCTGACAGTGGCTTTCCATAAACTTGACTGTTGCTTCTTGCTGGAATGTTCTTTTTCTTGGCAATGATTCTATTCTGAACTTTTCTCTTTGTTCCCTTCTCCTAGTTTCCCAAGGCCTTTGTGGTAAGGATATTTGGGGGAGAGGGTGGTTGTTCTGGAAAAAATAGTCCCTTACCTTTCTGTAAGGACTGCTGCTGCTGCTGCTAAGTTGCCTCAGTCGTGTCCGACTCTGTGCAACCCCACAGATGGCAGCCCTGGGATTCTCCAGGCAAGAACACTGGAGTGGGTTGCCATTTCCTTCTCCAATGCATGAAAGTGAAAAGTGAAAGTGAAGTCGATCAGTAAGTGTCCGACTCTTCGTGACCCCATGGACTGCAGCCTACCAGGCTCCTCCATCCATGGAATTTTCCAGGCAAGAGTACTGGAGTGGGGTGCCATTGCCTTCTCCCTGTAAAGGACTAGAGAGTAAATATTTTTGGCTTTGTGGCCCCTATCTCTATCACAAGCAGTCAGCTCCCTTGTCGTAGCTCAAAAGCAGCTAAAGACACCATTTACATGAGTGGATCTGTTTCCCAATAAAATTTTACTCCAAGGGAGTAAACACGGGAGTTTGCTGACCCTTTATTCCGAAATAAGCTTTTGTGGAGTCCCTCAGTTGGGACAAGTGAAGGAAGGACAGACAACCTTTGGCAAACAAACTGTGCCAGTAGAGAATTATGCTCAAAGCCAGTGAGACAGAAGGCCAGATTGAGGGAATGGATTACATGTGAAAGGGTTAAGGAAACTAATCAAGGTTATTATGTGAGCATCGTTGTAGAAGTTTTGCTTGTATGTTCCAAACCATCCTCCACAGGGCACCCATCTGATCATGTGACTTCTCTGACAGCCTTTCGTGGTTCCCACTTGCAGTGAAGTCCTGCCAGGCTTCTCATCTCTTACTTTATCTGCCGTCTTCACAAGCACTCATGTGCTCCAGCCAGACCCCATCATTTGCCTTTCCATTCTTTGGCCCATGGCATTTCTTCTGCCTGGAAAGCTCTCCCGTTCTTTGACCATAAAGTGAACTTCTAGTCATCCTTCAAGACTCTTTGTGAACACTGCTTCTGGGAACTGTATCAACTTCTACTGAATGCTGTCACCCTACTTTTGCTTATCTAGCCATGATGACATGTATCACATGAACCTGACTCTCACTTGACTGAGTTCCTTGAGAGCAGAGACTGTGGCTTTTTTTTTTTTTTTTTTTCAGACTGCCTTGATTATCACTGGGGTAATTCAGTTCTCTGCCATTGTATATCCAGTCGATAAAGACTGGAAAAGAATAAGTGAGTGAACAAGATGCCTGTTTTAGTATACTGGGATGAAATAATGAGGTCTTGGGGTAGATAGACAGGGGAGAAATGTGAAGGGCTCTAGAAGCAGCCTTTCCTCTCTTCACTGCCCTTCCCTGTGGTCTACACAGAGCCTGACCCAGATGGAGAGGGAGAAGATTGTTTGGGAGTTTGAGCAGCTGTATCACTCCTTGAAGGAGCATGAGTATCGCCTTTTGGCCCGTCTTGAGGAGCTAGACTTGGCCATCTACAACAGTATCAATGGTGCCATCACTCAGTTCTCTTGCAACATCTCCCACCTCAGCAACCTGATTGCCCAGCTGGAAGAGAAGCAGCAGCAACCCACCAGGGAGCTCCTGCAGGTAAGACTGAAAGCCCCCTGCCAAGACAGCTCCTGCTCTGCCAAGCAGTATCCAGGGCCCCCTACTCCCTTGTTGAAACTCTGATTGTAGCAAGGGCATGTTGGAAGGGAAATGTACAATAGAAGCCCTGGTTGGCCCAACTTGGGTCAGTCAGTTGCACCGTGTCGTGGAAAGGTCAAAAGGAAGACCTGTCCTGCTCAAGCCTGTCCTGCACTGATAAGAGGTCTGATCACAGGCAAGGCTCTTGACCTCTCTGGGCCTCAGTGAACTCAGTTACTCATGTAATGAGGAATTTGGCCCACATGTCATTTAAAGATTATCCTCACCCCAGTATCCTATAATTGTAACATGTATGTGCGCACTATGACAACCACAAAATAACAAGTACCACAAGAAGTGGTCAGCCCAAGCAGTCTTGGGATTTAATCTTGGTTGTATGGGTGATAAAGCTGCAGTAGACCCAGACCAGCAAGACCACAGGAAATGAGCTGATTGTTTGTTGTTTGTTCGTTCAGTGCATATGAATTTTCTGTTCTGGGTCAAGCAGTGGAATTAAGTGAATAAATAAGCTCTCCTGAAATTTAAATTCTGATGTCGAGATCATATGATAAAGAAGTGAACAAACAAGTATCATCAGTGTTGCCATTAAAAAGAGGCTGATGGGTTTAGGGTCAAGAAACTATGGCCCACCACTTGTGTCCTGCGAGCTCATTGTGTTTTTTAGTTTTGAATAGTTGGGGAAGAAAAATCAGAAGAATGTTTGTTATTTTGTGATATGTGAAATTGCATACAATTCAAGCTTCATTGTCCATACATTTTTATTAGAACATAGCCATGCCCATTTATTTGTTTTGTATTATCTGTAGCACCAGAGTTGAGTAGTTGTGCCAGAGACTGTATGGCCTTTTTCTTAGAAAAAGTTCACCAACTCCTACTTCAGATTAAAAAGAGAAGGCTTAATCTTGAGCTTTAATGAACACCAATATTTAATAGCTAGAGAGAGAAGGAAGAGCTTGCAGGGGAGACAGTTTACCAGAGAGGCAATATGTGATCAGGGAGGAAGAATGTTTCTGGAAGGAGGGAGTGGACAACAGAGTCTAATGTAGTTGAGGTGAAATAATACGAAGGCTGAGATCCATTTGGTTTAAAAACATGAGCATCCTTGATAAACTTTGTATAGAGCTGCCCGAGTGGAGCAGTCTGGGCAGGAGCCACATGAGGAGAAGTTGTAGTGACAAAGTGAATGGAAGATGTGAGAGTAAATGACTATTTCAATAAATAAGGCTATGAAAGAGACATAAAGAAAATACTTGGAGATGAGGTCGAATTGTGGGGCTTTATGGGGAGAGGATGCTTAAAGAAACCAGTTAAACATATCTTTTAAAAAAATGTGGGAAAAAAAATGTGGAGAGGAGCATCTGTTGTAAAGATTCAGGTGAAGAAAATTTACTGAAGCTCTAAGGATGAACTCATCTCTGATGCACTGTTTCTGAGAAGGCAGAAGGAAGGGTACTGAAGCGTGTAGAAGGGACTTAGCTTTGAAGTATCCTCTGTTGTATAAGAAGAAAGGAGGGTGGGGACAGGTAGATGCAGCAGGTTGTGAGGATTGGTAGCAAAAACGTCTTGGCTTCTATCCTCTTCTGCTGCCATTGAGCAGGGGTTAGAGAAAATGAGTTTGAGGATTGTGGGAAAGTTCTGAAATTACTGTTTCAGAGTATGGGAAAGCAAATTGGTTTGCAAGACGTAGTTGAGTTACTTGGTCAGTGAACGTCAGTTTATATCAGAATTTGTCCAGTTGTGTGACTTTTTCCCGTCCCGGCTTTGCATTCTATGATTGTGACTGTTCTGGTTCCAGGCCTAGGGAAAGCTGGTAGTTGGGTTCATCCAGGATTAGGGCTTTGCAAGATGTGAGAGGTTTTTTTTGTTTTTGGCCTTAGCCACACTATTTATAGGATCTTAGTTCCTTGACCAGGGATTGATCCTGGGCACATGGCAGTGAAAGCACAAAATCCTAACCACTGAACCGGTCAGGGAACTCCCCCTGTTCTGGCTTTTTGATTATGATAAAAAATACATAACATAAATTAACCATTTTAACCATTTCAAAGTGTACAACTTGGTACATTTAGTAAACTTAATGTTATGCAACCATCACAGCTGTATAGTTCCAGAACACATTCATCATCTCAGAAGGAGACCTCATACCCATTAAACAGTCGCTCCTCATCCCTTTCTACCCAGTGGCAACCACGGGTTTGCTTATTTTTTTAAGGTATTTGTGAGAATATTTCTGAACACATGGACCATGAAATCAAAACTAGATGATAAAGAAAAGTAGAGAAAGAAGAGGGCAAGTTGTGGACTCCATGGGGGAGAGTGGTCATGGTAGAAGTCATTTGAAAAGTAAACTGAATCTTAATGTGGAGAACGAGAGCATTCGCACTAAGGTCAGGAACAGGGCAAGATGGCCACTGTTGTCTAACTGTATTTTAACGTATGAACACACACACAGAGGAATGTTATGCAACTATAAAAAAAGAAAAAGGAAGATACCTATGGTATAACTGATACAGAGGAGTTTCTATAATGTATTGGGAAGTGAAAAAAATCAAAGTGCAAAATATAGATTATGCTTTTTGTGTAAGAAAGAAGAGATAATTAGAAAATACATGTATCTGCAGGTATTTGCAAGGGAAACACTGGAATGATAAACCAGATAATAATGGGGAGAATGGGATGAGAAGAGATAGGAAAAAAGTGACAGATTCTCTGACCAAGTCTCAGATTTTTTGAGCACCGAAATAATTAAGAATAGTGATGAGTTATAACCCATTGAATAAAGTAGGAATTGATGGGTCCATACTAATAATAAATAAGGGAAAATTCTTCCTTCCAGTAGACTGTCGACTAAGTAATGTACAAGGAATTTTGAGGCAAGAAAATGATCATTTGGCAGCTATCATAGTGAAAGGTAATTTAGACAATAATTATCTACAGATGCTAAATCTGAGAGGGAGTTCGATAAGGGCTGGAATGTTAATTTCAAAATGTCATTTGAGATTACTTTTTAATTACAAAAGGAAAAATAGTAGCTATAACATACCACCAATAAAGAAAGTAAATATCAAGTATTTAGAAGGAGACATAATGTAAGCTTGAATTTAATCATGGGGCAATACCTGGGAAACCCAAGTGGAGAGATATTTTTAAAATAATTAGCCTGTATTAAGGCAATATCGGGGTCTTCCCTGGTAGCTCAGCGGTAAAGAATCAGCCTGCCTGTGCAGGAGACATGGGTTCGATCCCTGGGTTGGGAACATCCCCTGGAGGAGGAAATGGCAACCCACTTCAGTACTCTTGCCTGGAGAATTCCATGGATAGGGGAGCCTGGCAGGGTACACTCCATAGGGTCACAAAGAGTCAGACACGACTGAAGCAACTTAGCGCACACACACACACACAATAATAGGTCAAAGAAAGCAAGCTGGGCAGGCAGGTAGGCAGTTGTGGTCCAAGAGTGAGATGCTTGAGTTAGTAGATTTGAAATCTTGAGATCTTTGACCAGCGTGCAGGATGGGAATGCAGGAAGGTGCTGGAATAACAAATAGTGTGTATCCCAGTTTCCTCTGCCCAGGTTTTACACAGTGTGTGCTCCTTGTCTCCCTGGTTTTGCCCAGGAGGGCCAGCCTGTAGCTCAGTTCTAACAAACATCTATGAGAGAAAACTGACATTATAAATGATTTCTCATGGTTTTCATTTTCCTTTCTCTTGTAGGACATCGGGGACACATTGAGCAGGTACAGTTTTCTCTTTCCCCAGTGCTAAATCAAGCCTAAGTAGACTTTCCCTCATACTTAGAAACTCTGGAAGGAGCCCAGAGCCTGAGGACATCTTACCAAATTTGACACATATCCTGTCTGTCCCCGAACTGAGTCACTAGTGTGCAAAGAACTAGATGGACTGTAGCTCTTCTCAGTAAAACTAAGGAATTATTGACAAATACTGAGGGTGAGGAGTGAAGTGGGGGCCCACTTGAGAAGGTGCTGGTAGTCTATGAGGACACGTCTGTGGAGAGGGTGGAGGCACAGGGCCTCGGGCAAAGTGCAAGGGTATTTTATAGTTTTTGTTTCAGAATCCTTTCTCTTTTGTTATCTCTGTCTTTGTTTCTGGTTCTCTTTTTTCTGTAATGGAGAAAATACAGGCTAAGAAAAGTGTGACCAGCTCAGAAATGAGTCATGAGTTACCTGGATTCTGGCTCTTGTTTTTATTATTTCTCTACTGTATCATCAGATGGACAGTGAGGAAGAGCTACCTGGAAGTTGGAACATGACCAAGCGGGAAAAGCCCAGAATGGGCAAGAAGCCACAATTAAATTGTTTTCAGTGTTAGATGGCAAGGACAGATGGGATAGACCTTGGGGAATATAATGTTTGTTGTAGGAATGCCTACTGGGGTAAAGCCTGACTTTGAGGAAACTGAACATTGAAGCTAAGTAAAACCCTGAAGGGTGAAAACCCTTCAGAGGAAGTGCAGCTTGATTGTGAGAGAGCATTGGAGGAGGAGATGGGCTGGAAGGGCCTTGTGAATAGAATTATTGATAGAGCTGAGCTTTTTGAGGGCTGCTGAGATGGGATGGTACTGAGCTAGAACTGGTACTAGTCCCTGCCAACTGGCCCTAACAAATACTGCCCTCACTTGCTGCTTTTACTTTTTGGTGTCAGTCTAGTTCTGAACTAACACAGAGATAGATCCTTTAGGTTCTAGCATCTTTGAATGTTAAGTTCGGGTTTGACTCTGAAAAAGTTTTGACTTAATCTTTGACTTGACTTAAACATAACTAAAACATTCTGCCACCATTAAAGAAATGTGCAGATAGCTAGCCCAGGGCTGGTTTGGTGGCTCCAGTGATTATCATCAGACTCTCAGGTTTCTCTCCATTTACTCTTCTGCCATACATAAGCTATGCTCCTCATTCTTACAGCCCAAGAAACTTCCTAGAATGCTAACCAGTAGGAAAGAAATAAGTCACATTCCATTCCTTTTTAAGCAGACTTCTCAAATTAGTGCAAGATACTTGTTAGCTCTCATTGGCCAGAGGTTAGTCACATTCAGACTAGGCAGGCATGAACCCAGTAAAATTTGGAAGGTGAGAGAAGGGATATTGGGTGTGTAATTAGCAGTCAGTGTTTGCCAGAGACCCTTTGAGGGGGAGGTGGGTAACTGGATATTGTCCAGAGAGTACCTGTCTGTCTGAAAATGTCATTCTTGCCATATTTGGGAACCTGAGGGTTATGGGTCATTGCCTGCCATGAATATCAAGGACTTGATCATGAAATCTAGTGCTTTCTGGCAAGGTCAGGCTTATATTCAGTTTAATTCAGTGAATCTTTCTGAGGGCATATGCCATTTGAAAAGCCAGAAGCTAATGCTGTGGGAGAATATGAAGGTAAGATGACTCCCCTATTCTGGTCCAGAGGATCACAGTCTAGGAAGAGAATAGGAAAAGGGCTCTACTGGCTCCTATTAGAGTGTCCACCAATCCACTGACTGGCCAGTTTAGCCCAGGCTTTGTCCTAGACCCTGAAAGAAGTTTGGGTGGGAGTGGGGGATTCACTATGGATTTTTTTAAACGTAGGGCTGAAAGAATCAGGATTCCGGAACCCTGGATCACACCTCCAGACCTGCAAGAGAAAATCCACATTTTTGCTCAGAAGTGTCTGTTCTTGACTGAGAGTCTGAAGCAGTTCACAGGTAATGTGAGAAGAGGGATCTCTGAGGGTTTATGCTCTGAATAACTGTATTGCCTGAGAGGAAGTGTTTTCCAGCTAGATAATGGAATGCAAACTGAATATCTTCTTTTCTCCCCATAGAAAAAATGCAGTCAGATATGGAGAAAATCCAAGGTAAATTTATCTACTTAATGGACTTTTGATGTTAAAGTTTCCTGGAAAGATAAACATCTGCACCAGAGTATGGGAAATGGGAAATGGCTGGCTTCCCCTAATATTTCACATCTTTCTTTTGGCTTTGTTAATTTTTTCCAATTTGAAGTCTTTTAACTAAATACACTCATTTCTCAATCTACATTAATGGAAGAAAAAAATATACAATCCAACAATTAATGCAGAATTAATTTGGTTATTTAAAAATTATTTTTAATTGAGAAAGAGAATCAAGAGAAACTATTCTAGCTATATTCCATTTTAGCTAGTATTTATAGTTATAATTTATCGAGTTTCTGCTGCATGTGGGCACTCGTACTGACCGGGAGGAGGAAGAATTGAGCATCACTGGTTGAGGCAACACCTCGAGGGCAGGAACCTGGGTAGGAACAGGGATTCAGGAGTCTGGCTGCCTGGGTCCTGGGCCCACCTCTGCCACCTGATAAGCATTCTACACTGTATTTTCCTCATTTGTAAAATGAGGAAGATAATAGCTCCTACCTTACAAGGCTGTAAGGATTAGGTTTACTTACAATTTCTGAAGCGTTCTAGAATGGAGCCTTCATGTATATTTATTAAACAAAGTACTCTAGGTATTAAAAGGGCACTCTTCAAATATAACATTTTCTGCTCATGGTAACTTATAAGCATATAACACATATGCGTGCATGCTAAGTCACTTCAGTCATATCCAACTCTTTGTGATCCAATGGACTGTTGCCTGCCAGGCCTCTCTGTCCCTGGGGTTCTCAGGGCAAGAGTGGGTTACTATGCCCTCCTCCAGGGGATCTTCCCCACCCAGGGACTGAACCTGCGGCTCCTGCACTACTGGTGGATTCTTTACCACTGAGCCATCAGGGAAGCCTTAGCCCATATGGCTGTTTTCAGCCCAAAATGCTGAAATTCCTAGGCAGCTTGATATAATCTGAAACCCTTATATGTACTTAATCACTTTTCATCTTTACTATAAATTACAAGTCCCCATAATTTTTATAATTTTCTATATAAAACTTTATTTGTATGGCATCTTTTCAGATACATACGTTTTTCACATCTGGCAACATGGATTTAGGGAATGCTCACAAGCAGAACAGGGACAACAACACTTAATACCAAAAGTGGTTAGCTCAGACACGACATTCCTTGATCTGACTCTCCTTTATTTTTCCTGCTCTTCTCCTGCACTTAAGTAGCCCATTGAGAACATACCTGTGAAAATGCTTTGTCAACTGTAAATGGTGTAGTTTGCCCCAGCTTGGTAGTGGGTGTCACTTGAACCACACATCCCCTAGAACAGGTAGCTTATGAATCCAAGAGTTATGTATGATGTGGACTTAGAACCATGTCTCTCCCTGCAGAGCCAGCTGACCCACTGAGGAGTGGAATCCTTAATCTTGCCTCAGTTTGACCCCATATGCTTCCAGTGCCGAGCTTGTGTTATCTTTATGCTCAAAGTTCCCAACCCCTCTTCCCTTTGAGCTCTTGGCTGGAAGATGGAATCTTAATGCTGTATGAAGAAATGAATGCAGGACTGACAGCAGGGGTTCTAATGGAAACCATTGCTTTATGATGACTCCTAAAGCTCCTTCTGTTGGGTACTTTCTACAAATCACAGATAACTTCCATAACTTCTTTTCTCTTTTGTTTTTTTCAGAATTGAGAGAGGCCCAGTTATACTCAGGTGGGTGATAGGAGACAAAACCATTTGGAAAAGGAGTAAAAATCCTTATCAACCTAACTACTATTGTGAATGATTTTGGAAAGTGCCTTAATTTGAATTCTTTAGGTTACATTTATTTTTTAAAAAATTATAACAATCACAAAAATTTGTTATTTCTATGTGTTTGTAATATTTGCTTCCTCAAATGCCTCAGATCTGAAAACATGGACCTTTGAAATATGAGGAAATTGAATTCAGGTGCTAGGAAGGATTATAGAGTTGAAACTGTGGTTTCCAAAAATTAGCGCACTGCCACTGCTAGTACACTGGTCCACTGCTGTGCCCACCCAGCCTTGGGCAGTGTGTGGTTTACAAAAAGCATCCTTCCAAAAAGATTGAACTTGCCTCTTATTCTGAGAGCTAGGGAAAGTCTAGGAAAAATCTGCCATCGTCCCTTCTCTATGGCTCAGATCTAGAGCTGAAACTCTCCCTCCCCTTGACAATCACCTTCACCTGAGGTTCACAGAGTGGCTAAATCTATGATCTCAAGCTCATCTGAGGTTTGTATTCACTTGACCACCTTCTGTTTCATGGGATCTTCTTCATGGACAAACAACATGTGTGTTAGTTGCTCAGTCGTGTCCAACTCTTTGCAACCCCATGGACTGGGGCTCGCTGGGCTCTTCCATCCATGGGATTCTCCAGGCAGGAATACTGGAACAAGTTGCCATTTCCTTCTTTATCATGAACAGAGAGACTCTACAAACAGCAGGTCTTCTTTCATTAATGTCCCCTGGTTGTGATCCATATTTAATTCTTTCAAGATTGAATATGTTGCTTATGTCTTGCATTTCCTAATATTGCACTGGGTACAGTAGAGGGAACCAAAGAGCACTGACCTACCCTTAGAGTTAAATGTCTGGTTGGAGGTATGAGGTCTACCCATGACATGAGGGAATAAATGGGCAACTGTTGTGAACAGATTGTTGAACCAAGAACCGTGCCTTGAGGTTCTTGGTCACCTCCACCAGTTGTCATGAGCCTTTTGTGGGAGACAGTCAGCCTACCTGAACTATGGTTCAGAGAGATAATGTTAGGGAATCTTCCTTCTGAACAAGATATGAAGAACAAGTGAGAGAATAGGTCAGTGATTTTAAAACTGGAAACCACCACATGATTGTCAGATGCATGTGGCATTATTTAGTGTCTTTATCTGACATAATATGAATATCTGTATGTTTCACAGCAGATCTGTTAGTGTTGGTTGTAGAGTGCTACACCACACCGTGTCTGTCTAAATACTGTAAAGTTCCAGCCCCTGAGGCTTTCGGATTAAGGGGTTGGACATACACTTAAGAAAACCTTAAATTCAGCTTATCACGGATATTGTGGTTTAAAATGTGGAAAAGCAAGTGGAGGTAAAAATTTCAGTACTTCCAATATATCCTAGCTAAATGAGATAACTAGCTAAGCCAAACAGTAATTTTGGGAATGTCTGCTTAAGGGTGGACTTGAATGTATAAAATGAATGTGTCTTTGCTGGAGAGCTCTTACTCTCTTCTCAGGGATAGGAGAAAAGCTGGGTGTTCAGAGTGGGCTGTCTTGGTGCTCGGCTAATCCTCCTCTGCCCCTGTGTTTCTCTGCAGTGGATGTGACTCTGGACCCAGACACGGCCTACCCCAGCCTGATCCTCTCTGATAACCTGCGGCAAGTGCGGTACAGTTACCTCCAGCAGGACCTGCCTGACAACCCTGAGCGGTTCAATCTGTTTCCCTGTGTCTTGGGCTCTCCATGCTTCATCGCTGGGAGACACTATTGGGAGGTAGAGGTGGGAGATAAAGCCAAGTGGACCATAGGTGTCTGTGAAGACTCAGTGTGCAGAAAAGGCGGGGTAACGTCGGCCCCCCAGAATGGATTCTGGGCAGTGTCCTTGTGGTATGGGAAAGAATACTGGGCTCTCACCTCCCCAATGACTGCCCTCCCCCTGCGGACCCCTCTCCAACGGGTGGGGATTTTCTTGGACTATGATGCTGGCGAGGTCTCTTTCTACAACGTGACAGAGAGGTGTCACACCTTTACTTTCTCTCATGCTACCTTCTGTGGGCCTGTCCGGCCCTACTTCAGCCTGAGTTACTCTGGAGGGAAGAGCGCAGCTCCTCTGATCATCTGCCCCATGAGTGGCATCGATGGGTTTTCTGGCCATGTTGGGAATCATGGTCATTCCATGGAGACCTCCCCTTGAGGAGGTGAACTCAGGCCAGAAGGGCTGCTGGCCGTACTCCCACCCCAGGCATGAGGCATCTTGTTGCCTTGCCACTTCCTGCCCATCACAGCTGGATGTTCTTACTACTTTCCATGCCCTGCAGTGCAAGACAGGATGTCTGTGTTCTCTGCCATCCCCTCCCTTCCCACGAAAATTGTGAGATGTAATAAGTTATCGAGATTGCCCAGAAATAAAAACCAGATGTCCACCTCCAGTGTTCCACACTTCTTGGTCTTACACATTACTGGAGGGGATAAAGAATATGGATAATCTTGGGTTAGGAGAGCCATTCAAGATACTTTCACCTGGGCTCAGCCCCATATAGTGATCATGGGTATTTGCTGTCATTTCTGAACCAGGGCTTCTTTCTGAGAACCCACAGTTGGGCTATAAAGTCCTGTCAGCATGGATCCCTTTGTCCCAGTTTTTCCTTTGGGATTAGTACCTCTACTCCTGATTCTCAATCTGCTGTAGTTTTATTAACTCCATTAAAGAGGCCTGTATGTGTTTTGATTACAGTTATTTTACAGTAATGGTGGGAAATAGCCCCACCTCTGTTAGGCTATAATGTTCTAACCAATGTGCTCTTTGCCTCTATCTTTTTGAGGGCTTTGTCAGCTCCCTTCATTCTAATGAAAAGTGTATCCTGGTCCTGGATGCACATCATCCGGGATTATTTTCTGCTCAGCACCACTCATTGTTCCTACCTCCCCTCCCACTTCCATTTGTGGACTGATGGTCAGTCATACCCTATCCCTGGAAGGGTTCTGGGGCAATATTCCAGGGGATTCATTGACTTGTCTCCATTTTTCCCTTCTATTTCGAGGGAAGGGGGAGTTTACCTTTCCAATGTATGTACATCAAGGGGCTATTCCATCCCCATGGCCATTGGGTCACGAGGCATTCTGAGGTCGGAAGGTCAAGGCAGATCACTAGCGTAAGCCCCCATGATGGTTCTTAGTCTTCTCTTTCTTTGGGTACATGCTCCTCTGTTTAAAAATAAAGTGAGTATGGATGTTGTTTACACTGTTGTTGTTTTCTGGGTCTTGGTAGGACTGGGTTCATAGATATTGGAGGAGGAGGCATGGTTAATGGTGTTGATTTCCTCTATGGGTTGAGAATCTCATTCTGGTCAATATTTTACTTTCAACTGGATGATAAAACAGTACCATGTCACTACTTTCTACTGGTGCTTAGAAAGTAGTGTTGGACTGCCACAGCCTATAGCTTTGTATTGGCGAATCCTGTCACTTCTCTGGGAAAGTGTTCTCTCAAGTCCTTATTATAACTGACAGTGGGTGTGCAGCGATGCTTGGTATAGATCAGAGCGCCCAGAGCTTGCTTCCCACCTCAGAAGCAGCGGCCTAAGCCCTTAGGGTCATGGAGGTCACCACATTCTGAGGGGGAAAACTAGGCTGAGAGGACAGCTCTTTTCCAGGAGGTTTTCGATCTTTTCTGCTTTTGGACATGACCTCAAGACGACAGATTTTGTGGTCTTAGTCTTGTACCCAACATTGTAGTTCATGGCTGAAGATCATGCATTGGTGATATGTCCTGATACATGTATTTATTCAAAGGTTTTAAGAGAAATAACCAGGAGCTACAGAGAGGGGCTTCCATGAGGCTAGGTTAGCTTTTGCTGAATAGTCTCAATAGATATAAATACATGTGCTAACATATATATTATTATGTATATAAAATACTACTACACAGATATAGAGCAGTGCTTAGCACATAGTATGAAGTGCTTTGTGTACAATGGCTTATTTAATGCTCTTAACAACCCTACAAGATAAAGTGGATACTGTTGCCTTTATTTTACACAAGAAAATTGAAGCATAGAGAGGGTAGTGATTTATCCAAGGTGTACAGTTATGAAGCAACAGGGCCAGGATTCAGACTGAGGTGAAATACATGTCCACGTACATCATATCCTGCCTCACAATATCTATGGATTATGCTTTTGTGCATGGAAAGGTAGAGACTGAGGCCTTGGGATGCCAGTCTGTTGACCTGGGATACCTGCCTTTAACAGTAAGTCTGTCTATTCTAGATTCAAGAATTCGCAACTGGAAAACTGCGTAAAGAGACCCAGTCAGAATGGCATTTCAGTTTCACTTAATATAGTCCATTGGGACAAGGATGAAGAATAAGAGCCCATAAAGAGGGCACCTTTCTTGGTACCAGTCCCAAGAAAATGTGCCCCTAGGAAAGATTCCCTGATCCTTGCTGCTTGACTGACGGAGCTGTCTCCAGGCTAACAAAAGGTCTCACACTGGATCTGCTTTATCTCCAGTAGACTCAGTGCTAATAGGAGCAGCATCTTAATGAATTTTTATTACTAACAGCAGCAGCTGGAGCAGCGGTAAGCAACCTCTTTGGATTCAGCAAAGCTACTTTCAATTTGAACTGGGATATACTACAAGACTGAATATTACTAACAATGCTGAATGGGAAAATGTCTCAAAAAGACTGTATACTTTACAGTACCCTTTCTATGATATGGACAAAAGGTTTGTGGTTACCAGTGGGCCACGTGTAGGACAGGGTAGAGAAGGAGGGTGTGAATTGATGTGTTTTGTACTGTTTATCTTATGATTCTTATGGGTGGTGGGTTTAGAGGTATTAAAAAGAACATTTTTTAACCTGTCATTTTGAATGAAGTTAAATGAACTTTGCAAATGATCTGCAGGAAGGTAAGCATTTGAATTCATCAGGTCACAATATGGACCCCTTTATGCAAACATGGGATCCAGTTCTTTTGGTTCCTCTCTGGTCCTTAGAACATTTGAAGTTAATTACATATTACATTTGAAGTTGAGTGGTACTTCAACCACTCATTCTTTTGTTTTTTTGTTGCCTCAGGAAAATTGTGTTTGTCTTCAGCTGCTCTTGTTTTTTCTGATACTGATCTGGTGGGTACAGAAGAGCATCTTCCCCAAGAGCAGACAAGGCCTAGAAGGGAAAGTTTCAGAGAATGAAAGGAAACTGCCATCTAGGATACGCAGTTGACAAGATGAGAGAATGCACATGACAGTTGCCTTAAAGGCAACATTTAAAAGCACTAAGAAAGTAAGAGCAAGAGCTAGCATATAGTAAATAGATCCATTTGTTAACATCTTCATCAGTGATCGTGACCAAAGTATGGATGGAAATCACACATCTCCCAGCAAAACTAGAAAGATTCTTAGTGTACCAATGATTTGTGGGTTGCTTCTTCACAAATGCATGACAACAATTCATTCATTCAAAAAAAAGTTAAACAGTGTTAGGTGCCCCAGATGAACTTGACTGTTGAGAATACAAGAGAACCTAACTCTGTCCTTGGAAAAATTAATAAAGTCAATTAAGAGGAGAAAAAAATAACATGAAATAGTGGGATGAGGCAAAAGACCATTTGTGGGTAAGTGAAACACTGTGCTTTCAGGAGACCTCAGTGCCAACCATGGTGGTCAGGAGAAACGGAAAGCCTAGATCTGCATTTCTTCCTTAGGGCACTTTTTCTTGAGGTTGAGAGGTTAGTACAAACTAACATGGCCCTGCAATAAATTTTGACTTGATTATGCAATTAAATCACTACACTCTTGCACCTCCTTTAACCCGGTAATTTCTTTGAGAGGTCTTTGTAAAGAATAATGAGAAAGTTCAGTCAAACCAGTGTAGATTATTCTAGGTGAACTGACTTTGCTAGAATATTAATAAAGCATTAATACCTTAGATTTTACATTGTGCAAACAATACTTAAATATAACAGTATTGCCCCAAGTACATTTCCACATAAAACAGTGAAGAGATTAATTTCAAGGTGGGAAATTAAATCCTATTCTTTAAATTGGTATAAGCAAACATAGTCATCTTTTTTTAGTCCCCTCCACTCTTGAAAATTTTTTTTGTTGTTGAGCCCCGAGGCATGTGGGATCTTAGTTCCCCTGTCAGGGATGGAACCTGTGCCCTGCACAGTAGAAGCAGAGTCTTAACTACTGACCACTAGGTAAGCCCCACCCTTTTAAATTTTGAGGCCTTTCAAAATCCTTCATTCAGGTGTTTTCAAAAAATGTACACTGGCCTCTGGGAAGATCTGTTGCCCAGTAAGCATTGTTAATAAATTGTAAAATTGTTTACATATTTAATTATACCTTACCTATTCCAGAAAGTACTTCAAATCATTTAAAGCATAAAATCAAAATATCAGGAGTTTAATATTCCATAAAGGAAGAAAGAGATGGAACTAAAAAATGACCAGGAATAAAAGTAAATGTTAGCAATGGTAACATTATAAGCACATTAAATGTGGGCCACAGTTTGGTTTTTAAAGACTCACATAAGAACCTTGTAAAATTTATAGCTCACTATAAAACTAGAGTTTTATATCTATAGTTTCTATACATGGAAAGTAGTGTTTAAGGGACTTAATAGGATTCTTATTAGTAAAAGAAATTTCTTCTTGGGTTCTTAGTAAATAAAGACTATCAGAAGGGTTTATTTTTCGTAAAATGAGTTTCACAATTCAAGGAAGGATGAACACCTCAAAGGCTGGGTAAGCAATTTAGAGAAGAATATAAAAATCCTTGAAACATGAATATTGAACCTCACTAATAAAACTGTGTCACCCAGCAAAATGTTTTGTTGTTAACCGTTTAATCACAGTATTCTGTTGGTCATCTTTGGGTTATCTTCTGTAATGTGCGTTCAGTCCCTGGGTCCAGAAGATTTTCTGGAGAAGGAAATTGCAGTCCACTGGCAACACACTCCAGTCCTCTTGCCTGGGAAATCCCATGGACGGAGAAGCCTGGTAGGCTAGAGTCTACAACTGAGACTTCACTTTTCAGTATTCTTGCCTGAAAAACCATGGACAGAGGAACCTGGCGGGTTACAGTCCATGGGGTCGCAAAGAGTCAGACATGATTCTGCTGCTGCTGCTGCTAAGTCGCTTCAGTCGTGTCCGACTGTGCGACCCCAGAGACCGCAGCCCACCAGGCTCCCCCGTCCCTGGGATTCTCCAGGCAAGAACGCCGGAGTGGCTTGCCATTTCCTTCTCCAATGCATGAAAGTGAAAGGGAAGTCGCTCAGTCGTGTCCGACTCCTAGCGACCCAATGGACTGCAGCCTACCAGGCTCCTCCGTCCATGGGATTTTCCAAGCAACAGTACTGGAGTGGAGTGCCATTGCCTTCTCCGAGACATGACTAAATTGCTTCAGAATTTGGGGAGGTAGGTGGGCAGTGTGTATTAAAAGCTTTTAAAACTGGATAAACTTTAAGAATGGATATATGTATACATGTAACTGAATCACTGAGTTGTACACCTGAAACTAACAAAACATTGTAAATCAACTATACTCCAATATAAAGTTAAATTAAACTGGATAAAGATCTAGTGACTCCACTTGTAGAATTTAAGGTAATAATTACGGACATCTGAAAATATTTCGCTTTCAGCCTAGTTGGAAGAATAATTTCTTACTCTTTGCCCTTCAAGGTTTCATTAAAATATGTGACCTTCCAGACTCAAAGCTCATATTACTTTGCACAAAGCTGAGAAAGAGCTGAAAAAGTCTGAGTCAGGAAGTGTGGCACGTTCCCCTTATTTTCACCCCGCCATCCCTTTTAAAAATCGCCATTTTATCTACTACCTGGCAATGGACGCCACGGAGACTTTCAATCAGGAATATCCGAGAGTGACCAGGAAGGTCGGGAAGCAAGCGTGTCACACTGAGTTTCTCCGGACCTGGGACAGGTCAAGCTCTTGCGTAGAAACTGGTCTCATCAAGTCTTGCATCGGCGGGAGTTGTCGCCCTACAGGACTTTCCAAGGCTGTTCCTCGGCCGTCACTTTCGGAGCCCCAAACAAACACTTCTCCAGTGGCAAGGCATATCTGGGGACGAAAAGGAATCAGAGACAATAAAATGGTCTATGCCATAATATCTGGGGCTTTTGTTGGATTTTTATTGTTCCTCAAAAACTGTCTTCAAAAATAAGCCTGGGGCAAAAACCACGCTCAGGGTTTCGGTAAAGATGAGAGGCTGGAAAACCTACCAAGTGACTTGGGCTATAAACGTCGTTCGGTTCTTTCTTTCCTTCCCTCCAGAAACATAAGCTGTTTTCCTTTTCAAGCCACGGGTGGCCTTTTAGTCTCGATCCGGAAGTTAACTTCTTCCTGGACTATACGTCACACAGACGCTGATCTATTTTAGTGGAAAATCTTTCTGTTTTTCACGAGGTGTCAGGATGGCCGAGTGGTCTAAGGCGCCAGACTCAAGCGAAGCTTCCCCACCTTGGGGATTCTGGTCTCCGTATGGAGGCGTGGGTTCGAATCCCACTTCTGACACATTCCTTTTTTTCCCATCTTCTAATTTCTAAAACAAAATATATTGAGAAGAGCAATATGCGTATGTAATTTACCAACACAGTGTTAAAAACGGACTTTAAAAAATTTCTCACAGGGACTGCTAACGAAAAATAGTAAAAGTTGAAACATCGCGATATTTTTGGAAGTCACGAGATTTGGGGCGAAGGATTAATAATGACGGGAGAGTACAAGAGGTTGGTTTTTCTGAGACAGCGCGAGGAAATGTTAAAATAGCGAGATTTGGAACTCAGATAGTTCCCTTTCCCTTGGTATTGGAGAAGAAAGTGGGCGTGGTCCGGTGCCCCGCCTGTTTCTCCTGGTTGCTCTTCCGCTTCTTCCCAGAGGCCCGGCCGTGAATACTTCCTGCAGCACTCCCTGCCAAGCCCACTCACCTGTGGCTCACGTTAGTGCTCGTGTGTGTGCTCAGTGGTTCAGTCCTGTCCAGCTCTTTGGGACCCCATGGACTGCAGCCCTCCAGGCTCCTTGTATCCATAGTGTTTTCCAGGCAAGAATACTGGAGCGGGTTGTTATTCTAGGGGATCTTCCCCACCCAGGGGTGGAATCCGCGTCACTTGAGTTTCCTACAGTGGCAGGAGGATTCTTTACCACTGCACACTGCTGTCTGCAAAGATATTTTATATAGATGTTTAATATAGATCGATTGCATTTTTATTGATTTTAATATAGATCTATGGATCTATATTATTTATAAGAAATTAACGATATATAGATTTATGGATTTTATGGGTCTATAAATATATATAAATTTATGGATTTTAATATAGATCTATTTATTTTATATTGAACATGGTCTCTCCGTGTTCAAAAGTCATGAATTAGTTCTCAAACATTTCCTTTGTAAATTAGGCACAATCACACCCTCGCTGGCATCTAATAATTATTGTTTTGTTTCCTAGTCAAAACTGAGTGCCGTTTTAACTCCTGAATAAAATATGAAAGTTACACCTTTCTTCTCCTCCAAATCTAACCACCAACAATATTTTATTATATTTTGTACACTCCTATTTTCTCTGAATTCATGTATATATAATATATAAATATTTTGTTTTTACAGAAATGAAGTCATAGGAAGTATACCATTCTCTGACTTTTTTTTTAAACCTAATGTATCTTGGGCTCTTTCCGTGTAAACACTATCTTTTTCCTTAGAATGAAATGTTGCAAATAAGTACACAGGATAGATATAGTCTATTTCATTTATCCACTTTTTTTCCCCCTAGACATTTAGGGTATTTTTAATCACCATTCTTCCATCAAGTATATCATGAGTGCTTTTTATGTACCAAGGAATGCAGTTCTGGAGCCATGGCAGTAAAAGTATAAAAATAAAATGGAATAGGATAGAATTAAAATTAAAATTTAATTTTTTTAAACTCGTAAAATAAACTTATACCTTATGTTGCTTATATTCCAGTCAAATGACTGATTCTGCTCAGGAACACCATATTCCAGGATTTCCTTATCTCTCAGGAGAAGAATATACATATCCCAGATTCCAAGACTAATGACAGCTATTGAAGATTCATATATGCATGGTAATGTATTTCTGTCATTATGACCACTCATGACTGTACTTGTTTGATCATTGATTTTTATCCTGAAATAGTCAAAATGTAAGAGACTAGGTGGGTGAAAAGAAAGCTGGTTTATTTAAAAATTAAAGCCTGTAGATATTTGAAAACTTTGAAACTCAGAAGATAGGTGAAATATTGGAAGTATTCATTTACTCTGAGACTTCCCTTGTAAAAAGAGTTGTTTGTATTACTCTCATAATTCCCTGCTTTCTGTTTCAGAAAAAGATGTTAAGTATATCAAAAAAGTTTAGAAAACACATGATTGCATACTAGCTAAAAATTGTTTGCAAGGTAATCGGGAATGAGTGCCTGACTTGTTTGGCTTTTAAAATGTGAATAAATAATGCAGAATGGTGCTCGCCTTGGCAGCACACATACTAAAGTTGAAAATGATTCGCATGGCTCTTGCTCAAGGATGACACGCAAATTTGTGAAGCATTCCATAATTTGACAAGAAATTAAAAGTTAAAGTATCAATAAGTGAAGGTTTGACTAAGCTATTCTTAGAATGATAAGCTTCATCCTAGTAACTGATTTCATATGATCGACCTAACCAATATTGACTAGCATAAAGCAAGTCTAAGATTTTTAAAGTGAAGTTAAAAATTCAACTAAATTATGGATAACTCCAGCTGAAATAAAAAAAGATACTTAAAAAAAATGTGGAATACCCAATATAGAAAGTAGGTCCAAATGTGACCAAACTATAACCACTACAACACAGGCCTATTGATGAGTGGATATACAGTTGTTTCTTTGTATCCATGGTGTTCCAGGACCACCAACAGATGCCAAATCCGTGGATACTTGAGTCTCATATAAAGTGGCATAATTATTCGCTTATAGCCTACACACATTCTCTTTTATACTTTTAAATCATCTCTTGATTAAATACTTAGTACAGCGTAAATGCTATGTAAATAGTTGATGGTGCATGGTAAATTCAAGTTTTCCTGTTTGGAACTTTCTGGAATATTTTTTCTGAATATTTTTGATATGGAGTTGTTATAATCCATGGCTGCAGAACCTGCAGATATGGAGGTCTGACTGTAAATGAGATGAGTGTGGTCTACCATCAGAGGGTTCCTAGGAAAGCCATAGTACAAGTCTGATTTCTCTATGAAATTTACTAGAGAAGTCAGTTAACTCATCAGCTCTAATATCCCTCAATTTCTTATAAATGATATAAAAAAGTAGCACTTGAAATGACAGTATTCCTATTTTAACCCAACTTCATACATTTTTATTACAGATATCTCCATTTCATGGAACATGAGGTGAGAAGCAAACTGTATTTCACCACTTAAAATATCATGCCCTTCTTCAATATGATAAAGAACATTTATAGAAAAAACTACAGCTAACATCATTCTCAAGCAATTAGACAAGAAAAATAATCAAAGTCATTCAAATGGAAAGTATAGAAGTAATACTGTCTCTACTTACAGATGGCAATATCATGACATGATCACAAGAAAACTACAACTGATAGATGAATTCAGCAAAGTTGCAGAGTATAAGATCAACATACAAAATCAGTTGTGTTTCTATATCAGCAATGAACAAACCGAAAAGAAAATTATGAAAGCAACTTCAATTATAATAGCACATAAGGAATACAATACCCACGAATGGATTTAACCAATGAAATGAGAGACTTGTACACTGAAATCTACAAAACATTGCTGACAGAAATTAAAGAAGACTCAAATAAGTGGAAAGAGATTCCAAGTTCCTAAATAGGAAGACTTAATACTGTTAAGATGTTAATACTATCCAAAGTGATCTACAGATTCAATTTCATTTCTATCAAAATTCCAACAAATTTTTTTA
This sequence comes from Bos indicus x Bos taurus, assembly GCF_003369695.1. Classification (NCBI taxonomy): domain Eukaryota; kingdom Metazoa; phylum Chordata; class Mammalia; order Artiodactyla; family Bovidae; genus Bos; species Bos indicus x Bos taurus. The sequence goes on from NC_040098.1 coordinate 31,143,915, forward strand.
CAGAAAAGAAAAAGCCATTCTTCAAATTCATACCAAATTGCAATATGAACATACAAAAATCTTGAAAAAGAAGAACAAAGGCGGAGAACTCAGACTTCCTCAATTCAAAACTTAGTATAAAGCTATAGTAACCAACATGATATGGTAATGGCATAAAGACGGACATATAATGCAATTGAGAATCCAGAAATCATCCCATACATTTATAGCCAACTGGTTTTTTAACGAATATTTATTTATTGTAAAAAAAAGTCTTAACCATTATAAATGTACTGTTCAGTAGTTTTAGAAATATTCATATTGCTGTGGAACAGATCTCTAGAACCCTTATCTTGCAAAATTGAAATTCTGTATCCATTAAACAACTGTCATTTTTACCTCCCTCCCATAAAATGGTAATCACCATTGTACTTTTGATTATTTCATATATTCTATGATGGAATAGAATTTAAGTTTTTAAGGCTGCACAAGAAAATTTGAACATAACATAGTCCCTGTCTGACAGGGCCTTCTTTAATGTACAATGTGCACCTGTACAAAGATAGGAATGTCTGCTTGACCATGCCAGTGGTGTAAATATTATCCTTCCTTAAAGGATAATATTGTTTTCCTAATTCTGACTCCTTGGAAAAAGACTCTGATGCTGGGAGGGATTGGGGGCAGGAGGAGAAGGGGACGACAGAGGATGAGAGGGCTGGATGGCATCACTGACACGATGGACATGAGTCTGAGTGAACTCCGGGAGTTGGTGATGGACAGGGAGGCCTGGCGTGCTGCGATTCATGGAGTCGCAAAGAGTCGGACATGACTGAGCGACTGAACAGAACTGAACTGAACTGAATTCTGAGGGGTAATGGTTACGTGCTGCTTCCTTTAAACAGGTATATCTGGACTATGTATCTTTGGAGAAATAAAGAGCCTCTTGATGACAGTGAAAGAGGAGAGTGAAAAAGTTGGCTTAAAACTCAACATTCAGAAAACTAAGATATGGCATCTGGTCCCATCACTTCATGGCAAATAGGGAAACAGTGGAAACAATGGCAGACTTTTATTTTGAGGGGCTACAAAATCACTGCAGATGGTGATTGCAGCTATGAAATTAAAAGACACTTGCTCCTTGGAAAAAAAATTATGACCAATCTAGATAGCTTATTAAAAAGCAGAGACATTACTTAGCCAACAAAGGTCCATCTGGTCAAAGCTATGGTTTTCTCAGTAGTCAAGTATGGATGTGAGAGTTGGACTATAAAGAAAGCTGAGCACTGAAGAATCAATGCTTTTGAACTGTGGTGTTGGAGAAGACTCTTAAGAGTCCCTTGGACAGCAAGGAGATCCGTCCAGTCTATCCTAAAGCAAATGGGTCCTGAATATTCATTGGAAGGACTGATGCTGAAGGTGAAACTCCAATACTTTGACCACCTGATGTGAAAAACTGACTCATTTGGAAAGACCGTGATGCTGGGAAAGATTGATGACGGGAGAAGAAGGGGATGACAGAGGATGAGATGGTTGGATGGCATCACCAACTTGATGAACATGAGTTTGAGTGAACTCTGGGAGTTGGTGATGGACAGGGGAGCTTGGTGTGCTGCAGTACATGGGGTCACAAAGAGATGCACACAACTGAGCAACTGAATTGAACTGAACTGAACACTTGTGTCAATGGACACAAAGTATTTGTCTTTTTGTGATTGGCTTATTTCACTTTGAATAATGTCCTCAAGGTCTATTTCTTTCTTTTATTTAAGACGATAATATTCCATGGTACATACCACATTTTATTCATCCATTTATCCTTCTAAGGATATTTAGGTTCATTCTACCTCTTGGCTATTGTGAATAATGCTGCTATGAACATGGGTGCAAATATCTCTTTGAGACTCTATTTTCAAATCTTTTGAATATATACCCAGAAGTGGAGTTTGCTGGATCATACCATAGTTTTCAGTTCCATTTGTGGCATTTGCGCTCTTGCTAAAAACTAAAGGTTCATGACTACACAAAAGTTGCTCCAGAGTACAGTTCAATTGGAATAAAAGCCTTTGGTGGCTTCTGCCTTTATGCTTTTCTAAAGGGAGGAGGTAGAGGCAATTATATTTATGGTAGCTAATGAAAATCTGGAGAACATCTATTTCAAACCATTCAGAGCTACAATTATAGAAATCCTAGTCAGATATTTGTTTCCAGAAATTTAGCTAGCCATTTCCCCATTTAGTTGATTTTTTAAGTGATCCCTGCCCCCTCAAAAGTTCAGTATTTCAGCTTTGTAAAGACCAAGTGCCTTCATATTCTCAGCGAGCTATTATATCATAGCACTATTATTCCTTAAGCCAGGATTAATAAAATTCCGTCTAAAGAAGCCCCCATCCCTAATTTTTTATTTCAGCCTATAAATTATTTCTTTCATAGGACGTGAAACAAGTTTTAGTTATTTTGTTTCTGTGTTTATTTCATTTGTCGGGTTCGGTAGAAAGTAAGCTCCTTGAGGACACGTGCTAGTCCCTCCTCGTTCATGCCTATAGCACTCGTCAAACATCAGGCCTCCAATATATAATTGTTAAATAAGAACGAATTGACCGATTAATTGATTGAACTCACTCACAACCGGGCAACAGCATCAAGAGAGGAGAGGAAACAAATCAGATTTTAAACCTCTCCAACCTGGCAGGGAATCAGACCAGCAAATGGAAAAAAACCGACCACGAAGGGACTCGAACCCTCAATCTTCTGATCCGGAATCAGACGCCTTATCCATTAGGCCACGCGGCCAACTGCGAGAGACCCCTCTCACGTAAAGTACAAAAGTTATGTAGACCGGCGTGGGCGGGGGCCTTTCTACTGACTGGACTGAACTAAACTGAAACGGGAAGAAGGAATGCATCTTCTTTTTTCAGAAATCTAGGTAATGGTCAGGCTACTTGCCCCAAATTTCATCTTCACACAATCTCTCTAAATCAATTCTGTCCCTCTCCTTTGCCTCCACTACTTTGACTGCTTAACAGATTTTTCTTCCCCCAACCATATTTAGAAATCACAGTATTTGCACTGCATAAAAAGAACTTTAGAGTTTAAAACCTTAGAGTTTACATTTCAGAGAGGTAAAAAGGAAATGGAGGCAGATATAAAGCTCAACAAGCTATAGACCTGCCATTTTCAGTTCTGTTATGGACGATACTGCAGAAATGAAACCATTTTGACACATGATTTTAAGAAAAAAACCTTTTAGAGTTTGTGACCTTATTAATAATCTTTTGGCCAAGAATGAAAATACAGACCGAAGGAATTTTAATACCCTCTAATAAACAAATTTAGAAATTTGAAGGCAAACTATTGATGCTAGCTGGAAATGAGTTTTACACAAGTTGCACTCTTTGGAAACAGGTGACTATATTCCAGAGGAGAAAACAAACTTTTGAAGTCTAAACTCCTTAGTGGATTCCTTTGGATTTTAATCTTGGTATCCATTCCATTTGCAAGCAAAAATTGATCTCCCCTAACTCATATTACTTTGCCAACAAAGGTCGGTCTAGTCAAGGCTATGGTTTTTCCAGCGGTCATGGATGTGAGAGTTGGACTGTGAAGAAAGCTGAGTGCCAAAGAATTGATGCTTTTGAACTGTGGTGTTGGAGAAGACTCTTGAGAGTCCCTTGGACTGCAAGGAGATCCAACCAGTCCATTCTGAAGGAGATCAGCCCTGGGATTTCTTTGGAAGGAATGATGCTAAAGCTGAAACTCCAGTACTTTGGCCACCTCATGCGAAGAGTTGACTCATTGGAAAAGACACTGATGCTGGGAGGGATTGGAGGCAGGAGAAGGGGACGACAGAGGATGAGAAGGCTGGATGGCATCATCGACTTGATGGACATGAGTTTGAGTGAACTCCAGGAATTGGTGATGGACAGGGAGGCCTGGCGTGCTGCAGTTCATGGGGTCGCAAAGAGTCGGACATGACTGCACGACTGAAGTGAACTGAACTGAACTCAATTTTGTACCTTTTTTTTTTTTTTTGGTACTTTTTATTCCTTCCTCCTCTTCATTGTTCAAGTTTTTAATTCATTTTTAAAATTTAGATATTTTATCATAGTGTTAGTCACTCAGTCCTGTCCAACTCTTCAAGACCCCATGGACTGTAGCCCACCAGGCTCCTCTCTCCATGGAATTCTCCAGGCAAGAGTACTGGAGTGCATCTCCATTCCCTTCTACAGAGAGCTTCCCAGCCCAGGGATCAAACCTGGGTCTCCTGCACTGCAGGCAGATCCTTAACACTGAGCTAGGGAAGCCCTTAATATTAAAAGCAACTGAATTATATCTTTTTGCTGTACCCCACCAGGAATCTTTAGTTCCCTGATCAGCTATCCCACCCTTCCCCTTCCCTTCTCCCCTCCCCTCCCAGGAAGCTTGGAGTCTTAACCACTGGAACACCAGGGAGGGTCCTGTGTGTCTTTTTTTAATGCCAATACCTTACCATACTGTTTTGTTTACCATAGCTTTGAAAGACCCACTCCTCAGCAGTCTTCCTCCCACAATTCTGTCTCCTGCTCAAGGGTACCCTTTTTTCCCTTCTTGTTTTCTCCTCCTCCTGTATTAACTTTTCCAGGATCCTAGTTCATGTCAGTTTCTGTTCCTAGAGTTTCAGGTCCAGTTGTTCCCAAACTAGTTTAAGTTTGTTTATCATATTCAATTGAAGGACATTTATAATTTTAAAAAGTTTATTGAAGTATATAATTGACTTACAATGTTAATTTCTCCTGTACAGCAAAATGATTCATATATATATATATATATATATACACATTCTCTTTTATATTCTTCTCCATTACGGTTTACTAATGGCACCCCACTCCAGTACTCTTGCCTGGAAAATCCCATGGACCGAGGAGCCTTGTGGGCTGTGGTCCATGCGGTCGCTAAGAGTTGGGCACGACTGAGCAACTTCACTTTCACTTTTCACTTTCATGCATTGGAGAAGAAATGGCAACCCACTCCAGTGTTCTTGCCTGGAGAATCCCAGGGACAGTGGTGCCTGGTAGGCTGCCGTCTATGGGGTCGCACAGAGTCGGACTGAAGCGACTTAGCAGCAGCATCGGCAGCAGCACAGAACATATAGTTTCCTGTGCTGTACAGTAGGACCTTGATGTTTACCCATTCTATATAGAACAGTCTGCACCTGGTGGTGGTGGTTTAGTCGCTAAGTCATGTCCAACTCTTGAGACACCATGAACTGTAGTCAGGCTCATCTGTCCATGGAATTTTCCAGGCAAAAATACTGGAGTGGGTTGCCATTTCCTTTTCCAAATCTGCATGGGCAAATCTCAAACTCCCAATCCTTCCCCCCTCCCCCTCAAGTCTCTTCTCTATTTCTGAGTCTGTTTCTGTTTCATGGATAAGTTTGTGTGTCATATTTTAGTTTCCATATATAGGTGATACCATATGATATTTGTCTTTCACTCTCTTACTTCACTTAACATGATAATCTCTAGGTCCATCCATGCTGCTGCAAATGGCATTCTTTGTTTCTTTTTTATGGCTGAGATATATTCCATTGTATATATGCACCATATCTTCTTTATCCATTCATCTGTCCATGGGCATTTAGAATACTTCCATGTCTTGGCTATTGTAAATAGGGATGCAATGAACTTAAGGGTGCGTGTTTATTTTGAAACATAGTTTTGTCTGGGTATATGCTCAGCAGTGGAATTGCTGGATCAAATGGCAACTCTGTTTTAGTTTTCTGAGGAACCAACATACTGTTTTCCATAGTGGCTGCACCAACTTACATTCCCACCAACAGTGTAGGAGGGTCCCTTTTTCAGTTGAATAACGTAAGAACCCAAGATTCTGAGAGCACTTAGCATCTAGAGAGTGGGGCCCAGCAATCCATAGTTTTATTCAGTTCCTCCAGGTGATTTTCCATCTTTATGGATCCCCCCGACAATCCCCTCCCCCCCTCCACAGTGTTGTCTAAAAAGCATTCATATGTCTCTTTAGCCTCTCTGAGAGTCGCCTGTGGCCCAAGCATTGTATACCCAAAGGCAGGAGAAGGGGAAGACCAGATGATTGGATGGCATCACAGACTCGATGGACAGGCGTTTGCGCAAGCTCCGGGAGATGGTGAAGGACAGGGTAGCTTGGTGTGCTGCAGTCCACTGGGTCGCAAAGAGTCGGACACGACTGAGCGACTGAACACCAAAATCCGATGACCCCCTCAAGTCCTCTAGGGCTCTGCCGGGTCGGATCCGCCAGGACGGGCAGATCCGGAGTTGGGGAGGAGCCGAAAGGGAGGTGGTAATTTGAGGTCTCCAAGAGTCCACAGGAGTGAGAATCAGAAGAAAGCTTAGATGGAAAATGATTTAGGATTTGCTCCCAATACTCATTTCTGGGTTGACCCTGGTACCCAAAGTCAGAGAACAGCGGGAAGCGCCTGAGGGTTGCCCCTCGGAGGTCAAGGGGTCTAACTACTGCAGGCTCCTGAAGGGTTTATACAGTTAAATCATTTTGCGGATCAAGCCTAAGCCTTAAAACGCCTTCCTTCTGGGTACCGTTCAGTTCCGACAGGGGGCGCTCTAAGGCTGCTCGGTTTCTTTCTCTCCTCTTCCACACGCACGTCTCGGTGGTTCTCGAGACCCGAGGTTGAAAGCCCGGGAGACGCAGCCGCCATGCGTGTCCCCGACTCTGAGTCTTGACGCGCGAGCTTACCCGAATGAGGGAAGCGACCGACGCGGGCCTAGTCTTCTCTCCTACCTGGACCTAAATCCCTATGGCTCCTTTTAGGGCTTCTTTTTATCCTCCGGCTTTATACTTTCGGTTTTCTGGCAACCTATTTAAGCAGAGGTCTTATCCCAGACCTCTCCCTGGGGGCGGCCAGTCAGGAGCTCCCCATTCGCCCCAGGCATGGCCGTCGAGCTGGTGTCCGAGAGGGTGACCCGTAGTGAGAGAGCTCGGGACCAGACGGGACTTTCGGTATAATATTTAGTTTTCGTTCTTATAGCCTAGTTACAAGACAGTATTCAGTAGAGAAAGTTCAAAAACTCAATTTTGTGACGAAAAGTTTCTTTTGCGGAAGATATATTGACGGGTCATAGGAATAATTCTGAAGACACCATGGCGGGAGGGGGTGTAGCTCAGTGGTAGAGCGCGTGCTTAGCATGCACGAGGCCCCGGGTTCAATCCCCGGCACCTCCAGTTTTCTTGGGGAGGTGCGGAATTGGTTTTGGGTTCTAACAGCATTAGACGCATCCTCGTTTGCTAAGAACGTCCACCGCCTGTCTTCTTTTCTGGTTATTTTGTTCTCGTTCAGGTCTTTTAAGTCACACAAAAAACAAGAACCATTTTGTTTTTAATATGGACCCATTTTTGCCCTAGGGCCTTAACACCACCGTGGGTAGCTGAGTCAGCTGACAAAAGATATGGACTGCGGAAACCGAAAAACAAGCGAGGTACCAAATTAACAAGTCCAATTACAATAGTTACATTTAGCAGTATCATCTAAGAGCAAGAAACACAGAAAGCAGAAAAAATAACAGCAAATGTGAAGTCCACAGGAAATTTTCTTTAGATCCCTTCGTTTTCTGGGCTGTTGCTGGGTCAAGGAATAGATTTGAGGAGAGGAAGGAACGCTTTCCTTGGTTTTTCGCTACCACTCTTACCCCATTGCAGCCTCCCCTTCTTTCCCTGCTCTCTCCTTCTGTTTTTATATGCGCTTCTTTAACTCATTGCTCCTGAGTAACTTTTAAATTATAATATAAGCTTCATGTCTAGATAGAGTTCTTATTGTGTTAAATAAGTTCTGCCCTTTTTACCTGACGAAGTAGAATGTGAAACATTTAATTTTTTAAAACTTTGGACAACTGAATGAAATTTATTTGTAAATATCCAAACAGCCTTTGAGATAAAGGACTGAAGCCTTGCCATAACTTTAGTTTTCTTTTTTTCTTTTTTGGGAGGGGAGGTATGATAAATACAGATAGCAAAGATTCAGCTACCCAAAGAGCTTCTTGCTAGGTATTCCTAGTAATAACTTTGAAGAGTTTGGAGGAATTTGTCCTTGCCCTTGTAAATGCTTTCCTGTACATGATGTAAGCATCAAAGTTCTGGAGAATGACTTAGGTGCCACCAAATGGTCATCTTGGGGACACCAAAACCCGTTGCTATGTATGAGTTCTGAGATGGCCAAAATTTCCCTGTAATGGTAGATTGTTGTTTTTTAATATGTCCTTCTAGATTCTTAAAATCATGTTTCTTGGCATTTTTCTTTAGCTTCAAAATTCTGCCTTTAGAGTAGGATTCAGTATTCATGAAGTGAAGTGAAGTGAAATGAAGTCCCTCAGTTGTGTCCGACTCTTTGCAACCCCATGGACTGTAGCCTACCATGCTCCTCCAGCCACGAGATTTTCCAGGCAAGAGTACTGCAGTGGGTTGCCATTTCCTTCTCCAGTCAGTATTCATAACTGAACTATTTTTCCTCTAAGAAATCATTAGCATTTTCATTTCTTGAGGAGATGGCCATGCCTTCTTTCAGTTCCTTGACTAGGGATTGAATCCAGGCCATGGCAGTGAAAGTCTAGAATCCTAACCACTAGGCAGCCAGGGAACTCCCAATATTTTCCAATTTTTAATTGAGGTTGCCAAGACAAATAAAAAATCTCCATGTTTCTATATTATAGCATTCCAAAATCACAAAAAGCCGAGATTATATGTACTCTCAGTATAGATCAGTTCAGTTCATTTCAGTTCACTCAGTCATGTCTGACTCTTTGCGACCCCATGAATCGCAGCACGCTAGGCCTCCCTGTCCATCACCAGCTCCCAGAGTTCACTCAGACTCACGTCCATCGTGTCAGTGATGCCATCCAGCCATCTCATCCTCTGTCGTCCCCTTCTCCTCCTGCCCCCAATCCCTCCCAGCATCAGAGTCTTTTCCAATGAGTCAACTCATCACATGAGATGCCCAAAGTACTGGAGTTTCAGCTTTAGCATCATTCCTTCCAAAGAAATCCCAGGGCTGATCTCCTTCAGAATGGACTGGTTGGATCTCCTTGCAGTCCAAGGGACTCTCAAGAGTCTTCTCCAACACCACAGTTCAAAAGCATCAATTCTTCAGCGCTCAGCCTTCTTCACAGTCCAACTCTCACATCCATACATGACCATAGGAAAAACCATAGCCTTGACTAGACGGACCTTTGTTGGCAAAGTAATGTCTCTGCTTTTGAATATGCTATCTAGGTTGATCATAACTTTTCTTCCAAGGAGTAAGTGTCTTTTAATTTCATGGCTGCAGTCACCATCTGCAGTGATTTTGGAGCCCCAAAAAATAAAGTCTGACACTGTTTCCGCTGTTTCCCCGTCTATTTCCCATGAAGTGATGGGACTGGATGCCATGATCTTCGTTTTCTGAATGTTGAGTTTTAAGCCAACTTTTTCACTCTCCTCTTTCACCTTCATCAAGAGGCTTTGTAGTTCCTCTTCACTTTCCGCCATAAGGGTGGTGTCATCTGCATATCTGAGGTTATTGATATTTCTCCCAGCAATCTTGATTCCAGCTTGTGCTTCTTCCAGCCCAGCGTTTCTCATGATGTACTCTGCATATAAGCTAAATAAGCAGGGTGACAATATATAGCCTTGACGTACTCCTTTTCCTATTTGGAACCAGTCTGTTGTTCCATGTCCAGTTCTAACTGTTGCTTCCTGACCTGCATACAGGTTTCTCAAGAGGCAGGTCAGGTGGTCTGGTATTCCCATCTCTTTCAGAATTTTCCAGTTTATTGTGATCCACACAGTCAAAGGCTTTGGCATAGTCAATAAAGCAGAAATAGATGTTTTTCTGGAACTCTCTTGCTTTTTCCATGATCCAGCGGATGTTGGCAATTTGTTCTCTGATTCCTCTGCCTTTTCTAAAACCAGCTTGAACAACTGGAAATTCGCGATTCACGTATTGCTGAAGCCTGGCTTGGAGAATTTTGAGCATTACTTTACTAGCGTGTGAGATGAGTGCAATTGTGTGGTAGTTTGAGCATTCTTTGGCATTGCCTTTCTTTGGGATTGGAATAAAAATTGACCTTTTCCAGTCCTGTGGCCACTGCTGAGTTTTCCAAATTTGCTGGCATATTTGTTACCTCCTAAATCTTTAGCAAAGATCCTCACATTAGAACTATTAATGCAGTCATCTGAGTATATATTGGCAAAGGGGTAGCTTCCTTTACAGAGTGTTAAGAAGTTGCTACGTCTCCAGCACAGTATACCTTGAATTTTTGAAGATATAGACCATCAACAAATCAGAGTTGTCTAGGGGGAACATTAGTCAGCGTATAGAAGTAGGGATATAGGCCCCCTTTCTCTACCTGAGAGAGGGATCATAGGAGACTCATTAATACAGTCATATCAATAGATAACTCTGGTGATCTCAGTCTGCTTCATCAGCTTTTGAATACACACATATCTGACCTCACCAGACCGCCTGCCTCTGAAAAGCTTAGCAGTCAGCCTAGACAACTGCCTCCTCTGGTCTCCATCTTTTTTGGATTCTTTTTTAGAATTTCCACATTGGTAGGTTCTTGCTCACATGATCCATGTCTTTTCAGACCTTACAAAAACTGCTGAGACAAACAACTGTCCCAACGTGAGAAGAACCATTGGTTCTAAGTAAATATGACTGCTTGGTCTCTGGGACAGTGAAGTGAGAGGGACCTAGTGTATTAAAAGCAGTTCCCCACTTTAAATCATTCTTCAGGGCAAAAGCCTCAAGAGGACCTCTTGGGATTTAAGTCAGAATCTCCTTTCAGTTTTTAACCAGAAAATTCAAAAGGCAACAGAACTCTTACCACCTATGAATATTTTCTGTCTCTCTCTCTTTTTTTTTTTTTTTTGGTTGAAGACAGCTACCTCGTACCAAAAACAGCACATGGCATCAATAATTTCTCTCTCTCCTCAACCAAATTATTTTGACTTCTATTCTCATTCCTGATTTTCAATAGATTTAATGTTTATTAGAATGAGAGGGGCTTATTTTAGAATACATGAGGATTCTGTTATAGCTGCTGCAACTGATTAAGATAGGCATGCTTTGATTTCCTTCTCATTTCCCTTTGTGTATATTCTAGAGCTGTTTGTGGTTATCAATACAATTACGTAAAACCTCTAAAAGTTGTAATAATCTTTGCCCTCTCCTACTTCATTACTGATGACACAAAATATCTTTTATATGGTATAATCATTAACTTAGAGTTATAATTAAGTTTTATGATTTTTAAATTCTATACCAGATTTAAAGATGACTGAGCGACTTGACTTTCACTTTTCACTTTCATGCATTGGAGAAGGAAATGGCAACCCACTCCAGTGTTCTTGCCTGGAGAATCCCAGGAACGCGGGAGCCTGGTGGGCTGCCGTCTATGGGGTCACACAGAGTCGGACACGACTGAAGTGACTTAGCATAGCATAGTGTAGCATATTACATTACAATTTTACAGGATTCTATATTTATCTGTTTTCCTTTACCAAGGAGTGCTATATTTTTGTTCAGTTTTGTATTGCTGTTCATCAGCTTCTTGCTTCAACTTGAAGGAGTCCCTTCAGCTTTTCAGCTGGGGCAGACAGTAGCATACTTTTTTCTGAGTAACACTCCTGTTACAGTAGCTGGGTGCTGGGCAAGAGGCAACAGCCTTAGGTCTTCTTGGCAGCTCTCTCCTGGCCTGGAACCTCGGTCTCATGATGGCCATGAAGGGGCCCTACGATAAAATAGAATCCGTGTTCCATGAGTGGAAAGATGAGAGCCCTCACCTCTTAGCTGCACTTTCCCAGAACTTAGTCTCTGCAAGAAGGAGCTGAGGGTATGATTAGAAATGGAGGAAAGATACTAGAGCTCTCCAAATGGAAATGGGTTGGGGGAGGGGGAACTTTGTTTCCTTGGCTGTATGGTTTGGAGTAGAGTTTCTGTCAGCCTGGCCTGGGAAGAGAGAGGGAGGGAGTAGATTGTGATTCAAATGACACAGATTCTCATTGTTATTACTGAACTTTAGTACATTTTCTTGAATTAACCTTTCTTAATATGACATATGCCTTTAGAACCATTTCCAGATAATTTATAAAATTTCCACAATTTCTCTGATGAACACATTCATAGAGTTCTTCCTGCTGCCATGCTTCTGAGTTGTGTGTGTGTGTGTTTTTAATTTATTTCTGAGTTTGTAATTAACCAGATTACCTTACATCTGTATCTCCTTTCAAATAATGCCTCATCTTAGTTTCTGGTGGCTCCTGGCAATCCTTGGATTGTAGCTGCATCACTCTAATCTCTGCCTCCATTGTCATACGACCTTGATCCCTCTGTATCTCTGTCTCTGCATGTTCTCCTCTTGTAAGGACATCAGTCATTGGATTTAGGAACTCACCCTAATCCAATATGAAGTCTTTTAAACCAATTATATCTTTAAAGACACTATTTCTAAATAAGGTCACATTTTCAGGTTCCAAGTGGACATGAATTTTTTCCGGACATTATTCAATCCTCTACAGTGTTGAATATATGTTGACTTTTGTCAGTGCCTATTGTGCAACTATGGAGATGATCATGTATGGTTTTTCTCCTTACTTTTATTAATTTGATGGATTATATTAATGTTGTCAAAGATAAACCGGAGCTGGACAGTAGATAAGAGGTAAAAATGATTTCATTCAGGAATATTGTGATGGGGGAAAGGCCTCAGTACAGAAATAGAATCAATTTCAAATACAGCATTGGCAAGTGGGAATTTATAGCTAATCACCAGGGGAGGGTGGGTTGAGGGTCAGTGGATAGAAAAGTACTAAGAGGAAACATCGGAGGTAAGGCAGAATTCTGGCTAAACCAACCAAACAGGATTCCTGCTGAAAGCAGTCCAAGGTGATCAGACATTACCTAGGGGATGGTAGAGGATAAGAAACACAAATAGATATGAAGGGTAACCAGATATGCAAATAGAGGATTCTAGCCAAACCAGCCTAACAGGATTCTTGCTAAAAGTGAACAACACAGAGAAGAAAACAAAAATCCAAAAGTCAAGTTCTGTTTGGAAAAGAGTTAAGGGAATTCTGAGTAGAGATTGGTAGAGGAGAGAATCTTTGTTAATGTCTTCCTTGATAATGAGTGATCTTTGTATTTCTGGAATAAACCCCACTTGGACATTCTGTATTATGTGAAATTAGACTATATTTGTCATTTTCTGTGCAAACTGAAAAAGTTTGTGATGAACATCGTACTCATAAAATGAATTGGAAGAGCTCCTTCTTTCTCCATGCTTTGAAAATTTTAAGTAGCATCATGATTTTCTGATATTGGTAAAATTTCTTTGTGAAAGTACTTGTGCTTGGTTCCCTTTTTGTGGAGTTGCCTGTTCAACTGTTTTTCTATAGTAATGACATGTTTAGACTTTCTTACTCTACAAGAAGTAATTTGGGTATCAGTTCAGTTCAGTCGCTCAGTCATGTCCGACTCTTTGTGACCCCATGAATCACAGCATGCCACGCCTTCCTGTGCATCACCAACTCCCAGAGTTTACTCAAACTCATGTCCATCGAGTCAGTGATGCCATCCAGCCATCTCATCCTCTGTCGTCCCCTTCTCCTCCTGCCCCCAATCCCTCCCAACATCAGTCTTTTCCAATGAGTCAACTCTTCGCATGAGGTGCCCAAAGTACTAGAGTTTCAGCTTTAGCATCAGTCCTTCCAATGAACACCCAGGACTGATCTCCTTTAGAATGGACTGGTTAGATCTCCTTGCAGTCCAAGGGACTCTCAAGAGTCTTCTCCAACACCACAGTTCAAAAGCATCAATTCTTTGGTGCTCAGCTTTCTTCACAGTCCAACTCTCACATCCATATATGACCACTGGAAAAACCATAGCCTTGACTAGACGGACCTTTGTTGGCAAAGTAATGTCTCTGCTTTTCAATATGCTATCTAGGTTATAGTGCATTTATAAAATCCACTTTATCTAAAGTTTTCAAGTCATTTGCTGAGTTGTGTCTTTATGATTTTTAAAAAGTTTTTCTGTTTGATAGTTATTTGATAGATATTTCCTCCCATCAGTTCTAGTTTTGTGTGTCTGCACTTTTTTTTCCTTTTCTTGATTACAATGGTTAGAACTTTGTCGACTTTTCGAATATCCAGTTTTTTTCTTTAACTAGTTCTACTTAAAAAAAAAAAAAACAAACTAATTTTCTCGTTTGTCTTTATCAACCCTTCCTTCTTTTTGGCTTATTTTGTTTATTTCTAACATCTTGAACTGAGTTCATTATTTGACATTATTATCAACATCCTTTTCATCTCTGACTAGAGAAGTATTTACCTCAATACCTTATTGTGTCTTTTGCCCGTTTAAGCAACTTTCCCAATGTTAACTGAGGCTCTGTTGGTTTATGGGGCTGGACGCGAGAGGCTCAGAGCCTGTGAGAATGATGCGGTGAGTGAACTAGTCCAGCAGCGCGAAGAGTTTTTAACCGAGGGTTAATGCGCATCACATTAACCTTCTTTAATGGCCTTCTATTCTACCCCTAAGGGGGTGCGATCGTAACCAAGGAGCCCCCTCTCTCGGCGGCCGAAGCAAACGGCTCTCCATTTGTCCTTCCATCTTCTCTCTTCTGGAGCTAATTTGGTTGCTTTCCACCTCATTATATACTTTGTGACTTTCTGGCAGTCCTTTAAAGCATCTAGGGAAGAGAAAGTGAAGAAAAGAGAGAAAGTATTTCATCAGGCTCTTCTAACTGCGGCAGGGCCAGACAGACAGAAGCAAAAAGGTCCCAGGACCACCAACGGGGGGCTCTCCGTCTAGAATGCAATTTACTCTTCTTTTTAGCAAAGCATGATATAGGACCTATATTTAGGTTCTAGTTTTAAGGTTTTTGGAAATTAGTAAAATTTGACACAGTAGACTTTAGTTTAATGTTAATTCTTGTAAAACTGACCCAAAACTGTCTTCTGTCTTGAATATATTCCCGAGAGTTCGCTTTCGGGTAGGGGGTGTAGCTCAGTGGTAGAGCGCGTGCTTAGCATGCACGAGGCCCCGGGTTCAATCCCCGGCACCTCCAATTTTGAACTTTTTCCTTGCTCAAAAAGAAAGTAAACCTATTTCACAACTATTTGCTATTTGCTCAAAAAGAAAGTAAACCTATTTCACAACTATTTGCTATTAGTATTAGTGCTGTTCTTTTTCTACTCCTCCGGTTTGGCAACACTCAGGATGGCTGCGTAAGGAGGAAAAGACAAAGCCTGGGCTCATTCAGCAGCTCGAGATTCCGAACAGAAAGTCCGTCACCAAATTGACGAGCCTTTTTGCCTTTGGTTTCACTTTGCAGTATTATTAATATGTAAAAAGCAGGAAAGAAGAGACAAGGATGACAGAATTTAACAAAAGAAAAACACACGATCTCAAGCTAATTTTTTTTTTTTTTTTTTTTAGCGTGTTTTGTTCTCTGAGCCGTGTTGGCCATGATTAGACTGCAGATTGAGCAAGAAGACAGCGTTCCAAACTTGGAAATCGAGAAATTTATTTTCATCAGTGGATATGAAGAAGTTTACACTTAGGCATCAATAGCCCCATTGGGAAGTACCTTGGGCTGAAGATCTCAAACGTCAGAGATTAATTTCCAGTTTTGGTCTGTTTTTACTCTTACCGGAGAATAGGACTTAACTAGATAATTTAGTTAAGTTACAGAAGTAATTTTATCTGAGACTGTTGCGCCCTCTATCGGAAAGAAATTTTCCAGACCCTGGGTCCTTGAACTAAAGCTGTTGGTGGTACCTTGTTAGAATGCAGGATGTCAGTTCCTCCTCAAACTTACTGAACTAGAACCAATATTTCGACAGGATCCCTAAGTGTTTCCTCTGCACGTTAAAATTTGAGTCACTGGTTTGAGTGCTCCAATGTGGGTTAAAATGATTATATATTATAAATCTATGGCTTATTTTATTAATAATTTTCCTACTTCCTATTCTAATGTAGTAAAAACAATTGCAAAAATGTATTTCTATTGTTGAACCAGTTTTGTATTCTTATGACTGACACTGTTTCCCCTCTCATGGTAATATGATATTTACTAGTATTTTTAAATCAGTATACATAATTGAATTAGATGTCAAGTTTCTTTTAAATAAAATGTTTTGCAGGTTTGCAGTCAAGATGGTGCTAACTTCCAATACGAACTAGGAAGCTCATATCTTTCTTTCTGCTCAGCAACTTTTTAAAAAAACTTTTTATTTTGTATTGGGTTATAGCCTATTAACAATGTTGTGATAGTTTCAGGTGGACAGTGAAGGAATTCAGTCATACATATACATGTATCCATTCTCCTCCAAACTCCTCTCCTGTCCAGGCTGCACATAACATTGAGCAGAGTTCCATAGGCTATCCAATTGGTCCTTGTTGCTTATACATTTTAAATATAAGTGTATACATGTCCATCAAAAGTCACTAAGTATCCCTTCCCCTCATTCTTCCCCCCTGGCAACCATAAATTTGTTCCCTAAGTCTGTGAGTCTCTTTCTGTTTTGCAAGTTCGTTTGTATCCTTTGTTTTTTAGATTCCACATATAGGGGATGTCATATGATATTTCTCCTTCTCTGTCTGACTTACTTCACTCAGTTTGACAATCTCTAGATCCATCCATGTTGCTGCAAGTGGTATTATTTCATTTTTAATGGCTGAATAATAGTGCATTGTATATATGTACCACATCTTTTTTATCCATTTCTCTATTGATGGACATTTAGGTTGCTTCTGTTACTGTAAACAGTGCTGCAATGAACACTGAGGTGCATGTATTCTTTTAGATCATGTTTTTATCTGGATATAGACCCAAAAGTGAGATTGCAGGGTCATACGATAGCTCTATTTTTAGTTTTTTAAGGAATCTCCGTATTTTGCTTCATAATGGCTGCTGAACCAGTTTACATTCCCATCAACAGTGTTGGAGGATTCCCTTCTTTCCACACCCTCTCCAGTATATATTGCTTCTGGATTCTTTTAGGATAGCCATTCTGGTTGGTGTGAGGTGATATCTCATTGTAGTTTTGATTTCATCAAAATTTTAAGTAGGATAAGATATTTCCCAAGTTAAATGTCTTAATTTTAGGATTTACCTCTTCAAAGAAAGAGTAAGAGCTAGCGCTCAGGAGCCAGACTTTCTTTAATAGGGGTAATAGGTCATTTTCTATTTTGTTGACATATTTTCTCTCTTTTTGTTTTCTAAGTACAATTTTATGATGTCTTTTTGCCACTTGTATCTACTATGTTAAGAGAAATGTATTCACATGCTCCAAACATAGGACTGTGTGGATCACAAAAAACTTTGGAGAATTCTTCAAGAGATGGGAATAACAGACCACCTTTCCTGCCTCCTGAGAACTCTGTATGCAGGTCAAGAAGCAACAGTTGGAACTGGTCATGGAACAACAGACTGGTTCCAAATAGGAAAAGGAGTACGTCAAGGTTGTATATTGTCACCCTGCTTATTGAACTTCTATGCAGAGTACATTATTAGAAATGCTGGGCTGGATGAAACACAAGCTGGAATCAAGATTGCCGGGAGAAATGTCAGTAACCTCACATATGCAGATGATGCCACCCTTATGAAAGAAATTGAAGAACTAAAGAGCCTCTTGATGAAAGTGAAATAGGAGAGTGAAAAAGTTGGCTTAAAGCTCAACATTCAGAAAACTAAGATCATGGCATCTGGTCCCATCACTTAATGGCAAATAGACAGGGAAACAGTGGAAACAATGACAGACTTTATTTTCTGGGGCTCCAAAATCACTGCAGGTGGTGACTGCAGCCATGAAATTAAAAGACACTTTCTCCTTGGAAGTAAAGTTATGACCAACCTAAACAGCTTATTAAAAAGCAAAGACATTATTTTGCCAACAAAGGTCCGTCTAGTCAAAGCTATGGTTTTTCTGGTAATCATGGTGAGAGTTGGACTATAAAGAAAACTGAGCACTGAAGAATTGATGCTTTTGAACTGTGGTGTTGGAGAAGACTCTTGAGAGTCCCTTGGACTGCAAGGAGATCCAACCAGCCAATCCTAAAGGAGATCAGTCCTGAAAATTCATTGGAAGGACTGATGCTGAAGCTGAAACTAATACTTGACTACCCGATGCAAAGAACTGACTCATTGGGAAAGGCCCTGATGCTGGAAAAGATTGAAGGCAGGAAGAGAAGGGGATGACAGAGAATGAGATGGTTGAATGGCATCACCAACTTGATGGTCATGAGTTTGAGCAAGCTCCAGGAGTTGGTGATGGACAGGGAAGCCTGGCGTGCTGCAGTCCATGGGGTCACAAAGAGTCAGATACGACTGAGCAACTGAACTGAACTGAAGCACAGGAATTCATCAAGTTGCAAAAGGCAAATAGACTAAACATGTAAAAGAATATCATGAATTTTCACCACTAGTTTTATGTATTATATTAGGGCTAAGGTCCAAATGGAATTTTTTCCCCCTTTCCAATCGTAGACTTCTCCAAGGAAATTCACCTCTGTAATTTAAGGGAGAAGAGGATTGAGTGGAAAAGTCAGGAACTTAGTATGAGAAAACCATAGGAAATATAAGGTAGAAATTTCAAAAGATTATATGCAATACAATAAAAGTAACATGTGGTTAATGCAGGGTACACAGCCTGGTCCAGTTGGAGTATTACTCAGCCATTAAAAATAATACATTTGAATCAGTTCTAATGAGGTGGATGAAACTGGAGCCTATTATACAGAGTGAAGTAAGCCAGAAAGAAAAACACCAATACAGTATACTAACGCATATATATGGAATTTAGAAAGATGGTAACAATAACCCTGTATGTGAGACAGCAAAAGAGACACAGATGTATAGAACAGTCTTTTGGACTCTGTAGGAGAGGGAGAGGGTTGGATGATTTGGGAGAATGGCATTGAAACATGTATAATATCATATATGAAACGAATCGCCAGTTTTTAAGACTCCTTACTTTCACTGCCAAGGATGCAAAAGAACAACTAACTTCTCTTTTGCTTTTCTTCCTATTTCTTGAGTGATGGGTCTCTCTTTTTTGTGCCTCCCACTTTGTTTCTTGCTCTGTAAATCCAGTAGGTCTCTCCAACCTGTGTCTTACAACCTACTAACTTGCTTTTAAAATTCCACGCTTCTTTCCATCCCTGAATCTGCCCGTTTAATTTATACCTTGAGCACTATTCTCCTAGACCATTCTATAAACCTTCTTAGTTGCCTTCAGGATGTAACAAAAATGAATAGAGTGTTGGAAATAAATCGCTGAACGAATTGATGGTGATTTTTATTTTCACCTGGGGTTTCCCATTAAAATCTTGTCCTTAACATTCCTGTAAAGCAAACATCAAATAGCAATAAGTGTTTTATCTAAGGAAAACTCGGCCAATTTTCTGACACTTTTTCAGTATTTTTTTGTTCCACTTCAAGTTTTATTTGCTAAAGAATCAGTATCCTTCACAACTCCCTGACTTCCTTTGTCTTAAAGAAGTCGTAAATCCTGCTGCAACACATACTACTACTAAAACAACAAACACCAGTTGGGAAGAGGCCCACAGAATGTAGTGAGCTATTTCCTGAAGAACCCTCACAGACAGTGACTCAGGGAGGGGGTGTAGCTCAGTGGTAGAGCGTGTGCTTCGCATGTACGAGGCCCCGGGTTCAATCCCCGGCACCTCCAGCTGTGACTTGAGTTGTATTTTCTTCTTTTACTTACTGCCTGCTCACAGGAACCTAAGACATTCGTTTCAGTGGTGCACTCTTTAGACTTCATGACCCTCAAAACCCCTCAAGACAGCTGGCCAGAGTACAAATCTATTAGTATCCGACAGAGGCCATAACAAGTTAGCATAAACCTGGTGGCTTAAAACGACAGAAATTTGTTCTTTTACCCTTCTGGAGGCCAGAAATCCAAAGTTAGTATCACTAGATAGACATCAGGGTGTTGGCAGAGTGGTGCTCCCTCCAAAGGCTCTGGGGTGTGTGTGTCCAGTCTTGCCTCTTTCAACTTCTGGTGGCTGGTGGCATTCCTTAGCCTGTGGCGGCCTTACCCCAATCTCTGCCACCGTGGTCACACTGCCTTCTCCTCCCTGTATGTGAAATCCCTCTGTCCCTCTCTTTTAAAGACACTTGTGAGTACATCGGGCCTAGCCATATAATCCAAAGTAATCTCCCCATTTTAAGATCAATAAGGAAATATTGGACTTAAACTACACATCAGATCAGATGAACGTAACAGACATATGCAGAACATTTCATCCAATACCCCTGGAATACACATTCTTCTCAAGCATACATGGAATGCTCACCATGATAGATAATGTGTTAGGTCACAAAACAAGTCTTAACAAATTTAATATAATTGAAATTACTCTAACTTTATTTTCCAACCACAATGATATGACAATCCATAACAGTAGGAAAGCCAGACATATCACAAATGTTTTTGTCATTTAGTTGCTAAGTCATGTCCAACTCTTGTGACCCCATGAACTGTAGCCTGGCAGGCTCCTCTGTTCATGAGATTTCTCAGGCAATAATAACTGGAGTGGGTTGCCATTTCCTTCTCCATGTAAATGGTGATTTTAAAACTTCATTATTTCCCCTGCATTTATTAGTTGGCATACCACTGTAAAGAAAAAATTCCTTTCTTCCACATTTATTCATTTAAGTATCCAAGGATTGTAATCATTTATTGTCATTATTCATCTCAGAGTGCCCCTGATCTGACCAGTGAGAGGCCCTTCAGGTTGGTTTCTGGATCCTTTTGAATTATCCTCATGATTTTTGAGCACTTATATTATAGTATGGAAAGGCACCTTCAGTTCAGTTCAGTTCAGTTCAGTCGCTCAGTCGTGTCCGACTCTTTGTGACCCCATGAATTGCAGCACTCCAGGCCTCCCTGTCCATCACCAATTCCCGGAGTTCACTCAGACTCACGTCCATCGAGTCAGTGATGCCATCCAGCCATCTCATCCTCTGTCGTCCCCTTCTCCTCCTGCCCCCAATCCCTCCCAGCATCAGAGTCTTTTCCAATGAGTCAACTCTTCGCATGAGGTGCCCAAAGGACTGGAGTTTCAGCTTTAGCGTCATCATTCCTTCCAAAGAAATCCCAGGGCTGATCTCCTTCAGAATGGACTGGTTGGATCTCCTTGCAGTCCAAGGGACTCTCAGGAGTCTTCTCCAAAACCACAATTCAAAAGCATCAATTCTTTGGTGCTCAGCTTTCTTCACAGTCCAACTCTCACATCCATACATGACCACAGGAAAAACCATAGCCTTGACTAGATGGACCTTTGTTGGCAAAGTAATGTCTCTGCTTTTCAATACGCTATCTAGGTTGGTTATAACTTTTCTTCCAAGGAGTAAGCATCTTTTAATTTCATGGCTGCAGTCACCATCTGCAGTGATTTTGGAGCCCAAAAAATAAAGTCATCTTAGGTACATCTTATACTATCTCTGGTCCAGTCCTAGAGTCTGTGAATCCTACTGGTAGCTCTCTTTCCTTTTAGTGGGGATCAGTATTCAAAAATCAAGATATTGGGCTAGCATTACTTATTGATACTGAGGTATTAGCTTTCCTAGCCCTATTAGACAGATCTAGAGGGAAAATGACAGATACACATACATACTTGCATGCACACACATATATACATTTCCTATCCAGTGCCAACAGTTACTTGTTACTTACCTCCTTCACCCCATAGTGAAAGCCATGAATTTCAACAATATATGTATTCATTTCCCCAATCACACAAAGGTAAATTCACACATACCAAACAAAAGTAAAATTCATACAAAATATCAGAATTGACATACCCTTAACACTACAAACAATAACCCTTCTACACAGAGGTTATGACTTGTTTGCTTTTTTTTCTTGTCTTTACAATTGACATAAAGTACTGTGTAAAACATTTACTTGGATGTGTTCTCTATTTTTCTCTTGAATGAGGTTATATTATCCTTTTGAAATACAGTTAGATTTTTTTCTATTAATATTCAATTGGAGTATTTTCACATGCACTTAAGTAAATTTTATTTTATTTTTTGGAGTATGTAATGTATCCAAGAGCCCAAAGAATACAGAGAATATTCAAAAAGATTGCAGGAGAATGTTCTGTCCCAGGACTCACCCAAGTGATAGAATGGAAGTGCAATTCAGGCAATCTAATCTGACGGGAATCCAACGTTGAAGCAAGTTCCTCGTAAGCTGACTGCGAATCAGAAACAGTGCCTTTCTTTCTATCATTAAGGTTTCTTTCTCCTGGAACAACCATGCCTGAGAGAGGATAAAGCTAAGAAGTTTAGAAATAGCAGAATTGAACTTAAGGTTGTTTTGTTTTGATAAATTGGTCTTCAGATGCAATGCTGGTCACTAGAAGGTATGAAAAGTCTTCTGAGAACTCACTGAGGACCTGAGGGTATGGCTCAGTGCTTAGCATGCATGAGACACTGGGTTCCATCCCCAGTACCCACATTTTCATATATTCTTCTTGCCCACGTACCCTAAGACCTCTTACTTCCTGAAATATCTTTGTCACACTCAATCTTCTTGGCTATGGCAATTCTTTCTCAACCTTACAGAGGAAGGAATCGTGCCCATTCACTAAGGTTACCCATTGTTAGCTCTGTTATTGACCGAATTTCTCTAAGCATTCTCAGCAGTTGCCGCCACCAAAAAGTTATAAAAAGCAAGTAGCAGTTTTCCCAACCATCCAATTCCCACTTGTATGGAATCTGAAAGTATCAGCAAGTGGCGGTCTGTGTTGACCTAGTGGATAGACCACCTGATTCCTTGTCAGAAAGTTAAGCACTCAAGTTCTTTTGTGGTTCTTTTATTCTAGCTCCTTCCTAACCCAGGTTGCAGGAGGCTGAAGAAGATTTCACTAAAATATTTCACTAGACTTCACTGCCAGTGGTTAACAACTTGATGCACTGGTGGTCACTTTTTCCATCAGAGACCCTCAAACTCTGGAGCTTACATAAAAGTTGTTTAACTACAAACAAATGATAAATGAGGAAAAGATAGCAGTCACCTCAGCAGAAATCTATAAAGGGAAATAGTGCTTTTCTGGGTATTCTAAGGGGCTTCCCAGGTGGCACTAGTGGTAAAGAACGCTTGCCAATGCAGGAGTCATAAGAGACACGGGTTTGATCCGATCCTCTGGAGGAAGGCATGGCTATCCGATTCCAGTATTCTTGCCTGGAGAAGCCCATAGACAGAGGAGCCTTGCCGGCTATAATCCATGGGATTGCAAAGAGTCTGAAGAGACTTAGCACACACGGGTATTTTAGGGAAGTTTCCAGTCTGAAATGACAAACGTTCTGAACTCCAGGGTCCAAGATCAATCCAGGGGAAAAGTCATTTCTTTGTTTTCCACAGATAGATAATGAATTCTTGTACTCCCAATCCCAATACATCCATTTCAACCTCAATCTACTTACTCTCCAGGGACACCCTTCTTCCAAACTACTGAACAATGCATATCTCCAGGTTAGAGCTGTTTGTACAGTTTCAGATTCTGGCCTCACAATGCCTAAGCAGAGATCCACAGGAGGATACACTTAAAAAAAAATTTTTTTTTCAACCACAAAAGGGAAAACCAGGCAAGAAATCTGTTAAATGTTCAGAAAACAGTCTCTTTTTCCATCTACAGAAGCCAGGAAACCTGGAGATCTTCCATAATGCACCCTCTCCTTTTCTTAATCTCCAGAGGAAGCTATAACTGTCCATCAGTTGTCACAAGTCACCTGTACAGCCAATTTTGAGGTCATCCCCTTGGCCTGTGAAGGACTCCTCTATATTGCCTTTGTGCCTGTACGAGGAGTGAGGGGAGAGTGGTTTCCTCTGTAGGTATCACCCTTTGTTCTGTGACTGGCTTTCTGCAACCAAGGTCTTCAGTTCCTGTTCTGCTCTTCAGACTCCTTTGAGACTCCTCCTAGCATCATGTAAGGAGTAAAGGAGCCTGTTGCAAATGTTAGGAAGAGTTTCTTCAGGAGAAAGATTTGGAAGTATGTGGAGCGAGCAACAGAAACTTTCTCATATTTCGCGTTTCAAGCAAAGCCTTAAGTAAGACGCTTCCTTGGATCTCAAAGCTGCAGCTGCCACCGCTCGACTGTCCCACAGCATCCAAGCGCGAAAACCGGGGCATCTGTGCAGCTTCCAAGCTACCCATCCCAGCGGTTCCGGGACTTTAAATGAAAACTCACCTCAAGTACGTCCCCAAGGCACTCCACTTGTCCATCCAACGATGCAAAGAGCTGCGAGGCGCTCCCAAAGCCAAGATAGTCTAGAGGAGCCAGATCCTTTTCTGCGACAAGCCTACATCCCTTGAGAGAACGCATCTCTCCTCTCATACCTGGACGAAGAGACGGGAAGATATGGAGCCTGGACCCCCAGACTCCCCTCAAATCCTAGTAATTTTGAGGATGCTTTTCCTCTGCCCCTTCCTTTCCGTCCCTTTTCTCCTTTTCTTCCTGCACTTCACCCCACCCCACCTCTTCCTTCTTGGGTGAGCTGGGCTCCTCTCTTTCTTTTTTTTTCTCTCTCCTTCATTCTGTGTGCTCCTTGATGGAATTTGCAGAGTAGTTTTGCACACTTATAGTCTCATTTCCATGCATTTTAATCTCCATGTTGAGACACTCATGTGTAAATTTCCACATCGTTCTAATTACTTTCCTTAAGTTTCCAGCTCAGCCTTTCCCCTGCATAAGCTGAGGCTTGGTCTGATTGGGGGCGAGGTGCACTGCTGGTGGTAGTGGGTAAAACCCTGGATTGGTAGAGGAATGCTGAGGGAGAAAGAATCTGTAAGAGAATCTAAAATATTTTTTAGAGGTAACTGTCTAAAGACTTGTATCTGAATTTACACTCCCACCAAATTTTAGCTAAAGGCAAAAAGCTCAACTCTTTCTGAATCAGAGACTGATTTGAGAGCTTGTCCAGATATACACATTTTATTGCAGGCAGATTCTTTACCATTTGAGCTGCCTGGGAAGCCCTACACATTTTATTAATTTTTATTAAAATTCACTTGGCAGGTGCCTCTCAGGTGCTGTCACTTCCTCATTCCAGAGATTATTATTTCTGAAATTCTGAAAGCCCCTGAAATTGTTTCTACTGTATTCAACAAAAGTAGTCCTATGTCCTGGTATTGTCCACTTCATATAAAAAGTTCCTCATGCTCTCAAATGGGTAGAAAACAATTCTTAGCCAGATACCAGTCTGCAGACCACAATCTGAAATTCAAATACTAATAAAGAGATAAGATGTACTGGAGGCAAAGAGATATCCAAGGAGATCTTTTTTGTTCCTTCTCTTCTTTTTTTGTTATTTAAATTGAGGCTTAATTAATATAAACAAAAATGGATGAAATTTCATTATTCAGCCTCATGGGTTACATGCCATGTAATCAATAGCTCTGGCAAAGATAAATGATATTTCAACCCCCGGTAGCTTCCTTGTGACTCATCCCAATCAATACCACTCTCTAACTTCTATCACCATGGATTAGTTTTTTGTGTGTTTTGAAATAATATAAGTAGAATCATACAATATGTACTAATTTTAGTATGGATTTTTCATTCATTTTTTTAAAAGTTGGATACATCCATATTGTTGCTAGTATCAGTAGTTCTTTTTTCGTTGTTCGTAGTAATCCATTGTATGAATACTATGCATCAAAACTTTTAAATCCATTTTACTGTTGATGTATATTTAGACTGCTCCTAGTTTTGGTCTGAAATGTCTAATGTGGTCACTGGCATTCCTGTATATGTCTTTCAAGGAAAATACTCATGCATTTCTCTTGGGTATAAATGCAGTTGGGATTTTTTTTTATTGGGTGGGGGCATAGCTTATATGTATATTTAATTTTAGTCTGTATTTCCAAATAGTTTCCTAATGTGTGTGCACCAGTTTACAGTCTCATCAGCAGTGTGAGAGTGACTATTCCAGTTGCTCCACATACTCAACAGCTCTTGATGTTATCAGTTCTCTTCATTTCAGTTCAGTCGCTCAGTTGTGTCCGATTCTTTGCGACCCCATGAATCGCAGCATGCTAGGCCTCCCTGTCCATCACCAACTCCCGGAGTTCACTCAGACTCACGTCCATCGAGTCAGTGATGCCATCCAGCCATCTCATCCTCTGTCGTCCCCTTCTCCTCCTGCCCCCAATCCCTCCCAGCATCAGAGTCTTTTCCAATGAGTCAACTCTTCGCATGAGGTGCCCAAAGAACTGGAATTTCAGCTTTAGCGTCATCATTCCTTCCAAAGAAATCCCAGGGCTGATCTCCTTCAGAATGGACTGGTTGGATCTCCTTGCAGTCCAAGGGACTCTCAAGTGTCTTCTCCAACACCACAGTTCAAAAGCATCAATTCTTCAGCGCTCAGCCTTCTTCACAGTCCAACTCTCACATCCATACATGACCACAGGAAAAACCATAGCCTTGACTAGACGAACCTTTGTTGGCAAAGTAATGTCTCTGCTTTTCAATATGCTATCCAGGTTGGTAATAACTTTTCTTCCAAGGAGTATGCGTCTTTTAATTTCATGGCTGCAGTCACCATCTGCAGTGATTTTGGAGCCCCCCAAAATAAAGTCTGACACTGTTTCCACTGTTTCCCCATCTATTTCCCATGAAGTGATGGGACCAGATGCCATGATCTTTGTTTTCTGAATGTTGAGCATTAAGCCAACTTTTTCACTATCTTCTTTTACTTTCATCAAGAGGCTTTTTAGTTCCTCTTCACTTTCTGCCATAAGGGTGGTGTCATCTGCATATCTGAGGTTATTGATATTTCTCCCGGCAATCTTGATTCCAGCTTGTGCTTCTTCCAGTCCAGCGTTTCTCATGATGTACTCTGCATAGAAGTTAAATAAGCAGGGTGACAGTATACAGCCTTGACGTACTCCTTTTCCTATTTGGAACTAGTCTGTTGTTCCATGTCCAGTTCTAACTGTTGCTTCCTGACCTGCATATAGGTTTCTCAAGAGGCAGGTCAGGTGGTCTGGTATTCCCATCTCTTTCAGAATTTTCCACAGTTTATTGTAATCCACACAGTCAAAGGCTTTGGCATAGTCAATAAAGCAGAAATAGATGTTTTTCTGGAACTCTCTTGCTTTTTCCATGATCCAGTGGATGTTGGCAATTTGATCTCTGGTTCCTCTGCCTTTTCTAAAACCAGCTTGAACATCTGGAAGTTCACGGTTCACATATTGCTGAAGCCTGGCTTGAAGAATTTTGAGCATTTCTTTACTAGTGTGTGAGATGAGTGCAATTGTGTGGTAGTTTGAGCATTCTTTGGCATTGCCTTTCTTTGGGATTGGAATGAAAATGGACCTTTTCCAGTCCTGTGGCCACTGCTGACTTTTCCAAATTTGCTGGCATATTGAGTGCAGCACTTTTATAGCATCATCTTCCGGGATTTGAAATAGCTCCACTGGAATTCCATCACTTTCACTAGCTTTGTTCATAGTGATGCTTTCTAAGGCCCACTTGACTTCACGTTCCAGGACGTCTGGCTCTAGGTGAGTGATCACACCATCGTGATTATCTTGGTCATGAAGATCTTTTTTGTACAGTCCTTCTGTGTATTCTTGCCACCTCTTCTTAATATCTTCTGCTTCTGTTAGGTCCATACCATTTCTGTCCTTTATCGAGCCCATCTTTGCATGAAATGTTCCCTTGGTATCTCTAATTTTCTTGAAGAGATCTCTAGTCTTTCCCATTCTGTTGTTTTCCTCTATTTCTTTGCATTGATCGCTGAAGAAGTCTTTCTTATCTCCTTGCTATTCTTTGGAACTCTGCATTCAGATGCTTATATCTTAGGTAATTTATTCCAGTGAAGAGAAGTATTATTTCATTCGGTTTTTAAATTTACATTTCCCTCAGGGCATATTATGTTAGGCACCTTTTAAATTGCTTATTGGCTATTTTGGGTATCCTCTTTTTGTGACCTGCTGTTAATTTGTTCTTAATGAGATTTTAGTCTTTTTCTTAGTGTTTTGTAAAAGTTCTTCACAGATAATGTCTTTCCTTAAACATAAGCATTGAAATACCTTCTCTCAGACTGTAGTTCATCTTTTCTTAAGGAGGAGAGGAGCTGAAAATTTTTATAAGAATAGGAAAGAGAAAAGGAGAGAAGTTGACGTCAGGGGAAAAGTTCCACTCGGAAATCTTTCCTGGTCGTTGCAGAAAAAAATGCCTCCAGGTAGTTGGGGTTCCTGCTGGGGCGGGAACCTTAGAAAGAACTGATGGGATGAAATGTCTTAAGAGCAGAAACGGTATTATTTGGTTTGCTATCCTTCCATTTCTCCCAGGGTCGCAGCTTAAGAGGATATAATTTAAAGGTTTAAGAAATAGTGGGATTTGAGACAATGGCTTTTGTATCCGGCCAACTATCCAATCTTTGAAGACTTCCTCAGAAATATGATTACTATTTCAAAAAAGATCCTCAGGATCTTTCTGTTATGAGAGGTGTCGTTCAGGAGTGGTGTATCCTTTCTTTACGAGAGGATTGGAAACCATACACATGCATCTTCTTTTCTCGTTTAAAAAACACGTTTTGCTTGCTCACACGGAAATAAACACATTGTCCGACGGATTGCCTTTAAAAGTGATTCTGGTTTCTATTCTCTGGTCCCCGCACTAACTGGCCACGTGTCAGCATAAGGAAAGCCAGGAAAAGAGAGTAAATAAAAGAGAAGAATTGGCTCCTTCCGAATTTCTTCCATCCGAAGCAATAAGTCGGTCTCCACATTAACGTGCCCAATCACTCTTTTAGCCTTGTCATTAAAGAGCAAGACAGAAAAAGAACTGAAAGATGAGTCAATAATTTCATTCTGAATTCCCTCAGTTTTCTGAGCAGTCTTTGAATTAGTGGAGTAGCCGAAAGAGATCAAGCAGAAATATATGAAGCTTTTTGTTTTTAATCTTTTTCTCTCCCTTTACTTCCCTCCTTTTCTATCAACCCATCCACTGTCTCCTAAAATTGGATCCTATTTTTAGACATGGATTTCAGGGGAACCAGTATATATGGGCGCGAATGCATGGACGATATCGAATGAGGTAAATTTAGCCCTCACGACTGAAAACTCTGCTATTTTGGGGAAACAACTAAGTACATTTTTCGTAAGTGGCCGAAATAGCTCAGTTGGGAGAGCGTTAGACTGAAGATCTAAAGGTCCCTGGTTCGATCCCGGGTTTCGGCAACTTGGTTTTACTTTCGTGTAATTACGAACCCGTTAGATATGTCTGTATCTGACAACGGTGTTTACGGCTTTTCGCAAATGCAATCAAAGAGTGTGTGTGTGTGTGTGTGTGTGTGTTTCGCTCCCTCAAATGCAATCAAAGTGTGTGTGTGTGTGTGTGTGTGTTTCGCTCCCTCAAATGCAAAGAGTGTGTGTGTGTGTGTGTGTGTGTGTGTGTGTTTCGCTCCCTCAAATGCAAAGAGTGTGTGTGTGTGTGTGTGTGTGTGTTTCGCTCCCATTTGGTTTCTATTCCACTGAGGTATTTTATTTAAAGTTTTTTTTTTTTAAAGGAGAATATTATTTTATTTATTTATTTTTTTAAATTTTATTTTATTTTTAAACTTTACATAATTGTATTAGTTTTGCCAAATATCAAAATGAATCCACCACAGGTATACATGTGTTCCCCATCCTGAACCCTCCTCCCTCCTCCCTCCCCATACCATCCTTCTGGGTCGTCCCAGTGCACTAGCCCCAAGCATCCAGTATCGTGCATCGAACCTGGACTGGCAACTCGTTTCTTACATGATATTTTACATGTTTCAGTGTCATTCTCCCAAATCTTCCCACCCTCTCCCTCTCCCACAGAGTCCATAAGACTGTTCTATACATCAGTGTCTCTTTTGCTGTCTCGTACACCGGGTTATTGTTACCATCTTTCTAAATCCCATATATATGCGTTAGTATACTGTATTTATGTTTTTCCTTCTGGCTTACTTCACTCTGTATAATAGGCTCCAGTTTCATCCACCTCATTAGAACTGATTCAAATGTATTCTTTTTAATGGCTGAGTAATACTCCATTGTGTATACGTACCACAGCTTTCTTATCTATTCATCTGCTGATGGACATCTAGGTTGCTTCCATGTCCTGGCTATTATAAACAGTGCTGCGATGAACATTGGGGTACACGTATCTCTTTCCCTTCTGGTTTCCTCAGTGTGTATGCCCAGCAGTGGGATTGCTGGATCATAAGGCAGTTCTATTTCCAGTTTTTTAAGGAATCTCCACACTGTTGTCCATAGTGGCTGTACTAGTTTGCATTCCCACCAACAGTGTAAGAGGGTTCCCTTTTCTCCACACCCTCTCCAGCATTTATTATTTGTAGACTTTTGGATCGCAGCCATTCTGACTGGTGTGAAATGGTACCTCATAGTGGTTTTGATTTGCATTTCTCTGATAATGAGTGATGTTGAGCATCTTTTCATGTGTTTATTAGCCATCTGTATGTCTTCTTTGGAGAAATGTCTATTTAGTTCTTTGGCCCATTTTTTGATTGGGTCGTTTATTTTTCTGGAGTGAAGCTGTAGGAGTTGCTTGTATATTTTTGAGATTAGTTGTTTGTCAGTTGCTTCATTTGCTATTATTTTCTCCCATTCTGAAGGCTGTCTTTTCACCTTGCTAATAGTTTCCTTTGATGTGCAGAAGCTTTTAAGGTTAATTAGGTCCCATTTGTTTATTTTTGCTTTTATTTCCAATATTCTGGGAGGTGGGTCATAGAGGATCCTGCTGTGATGTATGTCAGAGAGTGTTTTGCCTATGTTCTCCTCTAGGAGTTTTATAAAACTTTTTTTAATGGGTCTCAAATTCTGTGACAGATTTTTGGTCAAGTTGTTTTCATTAAAAAGTACTGATTCTAAAAACTAATAACTTAAACTGCCACACACAAAACATATGGTCCACAAAAACATTCTCCTTTCCTTCTGAAGGTTTTACGATGCATTGTTATCATTAACCAGTCTTTTACTATTAAACTTAAATGGCCAATTGAGACAAACAGTTCTGAGACCGTTCTTCCACCACTGATTAAGACTGGGGTGGCAGGTGTTGGGGATAATATTCATTTAGCCTTCTGAGCTTTCTGGGCAGACTTGGTGACCTTGCCAGCTCCAGCTGCCTTCTTGTCCACTGCTTTGATGACACCCACAGCGACTGTCTGTCTCATGTCACGCATAGCAAAACGGCCCAGGGGAGGATAATCAGAGAAGCTCTCGACACACATGGGCTTGCCAGGAACCATATCAACGATGGCAGCGTCACCAGATTTCAAGAATTTAGGGCCATCTTCCAGCTTTTTTGCAGAACGACGATCTATCTTCTCCTTCAGCTCAGCAAACTTGCAAGCAATGTGAGCTGTGTGACAATCCAGCACAGGTGCATATCCAGCACTGATTTGGCCTGGATGGTTCAAAATAATCACCTGAGCTGTGAAGCCAGCAGCTTCCATGGGTGGATCATTTTTGCTGTTACCAGCCACATTGCCACGACGGACATCTTTGACAGACACGTTCTTGACATTAAAGCCCACATTGTCCCCAGGAAGGGCTTCACTCAATGCTTCATGGTGCATTTCTACAGACTTCACTTCAGTTGTTACATTGACTGGAGCAAAGGTGACCACCATGCCAGGTTTGAGAACACCAGTCTCCACACGACCCACAGGGACAGTACCAATACCACCAATTTTATAGACATCCTGGAGAGGCAAACGCAAGGGTTTGTCAGTTGGGCGAGTTGGTGGCAGAATGCAATCCAGAGCTTCAAGCAGGGGGGTTCCACTGGCATTGCCGTCCTTACGGGTGACTTTCCATCCCTTGAACCATGGCATATTAGCACTTGGTTCCAGCATGTTGTCACCACTCCATCCAGAAACTGGCACAGATGCTACTGTGTCGGGGTTGTAGCCAATTTTCTTAACGTAGGTGCTGACTTCCTTAACAATTTCTTCGTATCTCTTCTGGCTATAGGGTGGCTCAGTGGAATCCATTTTGTTAACGCCAACAATTAGTTGTTTCACACCCAGGGTGTAAGCCAGAAGGGCATGCTCACGGGTCTGCCCGTTCTTGGAGATACCGGCTTCAAATTCACCAACACCAGCAGCAACAATCAGGACAGCACAGTCAGCCTGGGATGTGCCTGTAATCATGTTTTTGATGAAGTCTCTGTGTCCTGGGGCATCAATGATGATAACATAGTACTTGCTGGTCTCAAATTTCCACAGGGAGATATCAATGGTGATACCACGCTCACGTTCAGCTTTAAGTTTGTCCAAGACCCAGGCATATTTGAAGGAGCCCTTTCCCATCTCGGCAGCCTCCTTCTCGAACTTTTCAATTGTTCTCTTGTCGATCCCGCCACATTTGTAGATCAGATGGCCAGTCGTGGTAGACTTCCCTGAATCTACGTGCCCAATGACAACGATGTTGATGTGGGTCTTCTCCTTTCCCATTTTGGCTTAGGTTTAACGGTGGTTTTCATGACACCTGTGTCCTGGCGGCAAACCCGTTGCGAAAAAGCTATTTAAAGTTTTAAAACCCAGGAAATTATTTTCCTAGGAGCTAAGAAATTACAATATGCTACAACCTCTTGCACTTACAATTCATTTCTGCTTTGATGTGTGTGTGTCTAGGAGACAGGCCTACTAAAAGGCCTGGCAAAAGAATTAAACAATCTTGCTGAAAGGACATGACTCAGTTATGTGACTCCTGAAGGAATCCAAGAAGGAACAAAAAAAACATCTTGAAAGCAAGATGTATACCTGGGGATGGAAAACCATCAACAGACTGTTCTATCTTTGGCAACTGGGAGGCACATAAAGATTAACTGGGTCTGTCCTTGAGGCAGAAAAACAGGGATACAAAAATGTTAACTGCACAGGATTATCATTGAAGGCCACTTGGCCTGCTATGATCATAGAAAGATGTACAAGCAAGTCTCAGAAAGTATAATAAAGCAGGCTTGAGGTCAGTTTGGGCACCTTCACCTCCTGGTGGTGTTGGTCCCCTGATCCCCACTGTAACTTTCTTGAGTGTTTCTCATTCTTTCGTCACCTGGTGCTTTCAGGAACCTGTGCTGTCGAGCTGGACTTGACATGTGTGTGATCTTTTTAATCACAAAAATTGGTGGTGGTGGGGCGGGGGGAAGCTATAGAAAAAGAACTACTACACTGTATAAATGTATATATGTGGAAGTGGTATACACAAGAAAAATTTTCCAATCAGAAAATACGAGTTTTCATCTTGAGTCCACCCCCTTTTTAAACTGTTGGAATAGGAGCTTTGGTGAACATTCTCAAACTTTTAAACAATTACAAGACCATCGCAAGTTTTGTTTTTGACAAGACATTCCTTCAATCTTGCACATCTATTTAGAATTTACACATCTTATTTCTATTTTATTATCTAGGAAAGAATGAAAATAAGCACTTCTTTAAGAATTATTCTGTTGAATTTTCACAAAGGGACCAAGAATACTGAAAAATGAAAGCAAATGGACAGTAAAGTCATCAAGACTCAGATACAAATACATTTTTTCCTTTTTATTTCAACTTTTTTCCCTTGAAGCTCTTTGTTATCCTTTATGTCATTTTGAATTATTTTCTTCTTTTTGAATTTCTGTTTCAGTTTCACAGTGTCTGTTTTCTACTAACAATTCTTGGACATTACATCAGAAGAAAATAATCAACAATATTTCAACATCAGAACTGCATCAAGTTGCAAATTGAAAATTGTTACAAACTTAGAAGCAATAGGGGGCCATATAGGGACATTCACTATACAGGAACTTGGTGTTAGAAACTATCCATTAGCTACCTATCCCTCCTCAGTTCAGAAGCTTGCATTTTATCTCATAAAGAAACATGTGATTGGACAAACAGCATCATTGAGTATTTTATTGCCTAATTCAGTAATGATCCCTTTATATTCTATTGAAGTGAGAGGTCTTGGGTAATTCACAAAACATAATTAGTTTTCCATTCAGTATCTTAAAAATAAGGCTAATAGTGTCTATGTCAAAAAGACTACTATAACTATCAAAGGAAATCATGCAAGTAAATGCTTTGTGTCATGTCCACACATATGGTTCTTGGATTCTCCCAGAACACCACCTAAACATGTAATATCTTCTTGTAGCTATGGCTGTCCAATAGCAATATAATAAAGCCATAAATGAGTCACTTTTATAACTTTTAATTTTGTAGTAGTCTCATTAAAAATAAAAATAGATGGTCTTGGTTTAAGAAGACTATATAAATGACTTGGTATATCAAACATCACTTAAATAAATAGTCAATAAAAATTATTAGTGATATGGGTTAAATTTTAAATATCATATTAAGTCTTTGAGGTCTGGTATATATTTTATACTTACAGCACATCTCATCTTTTCAAGTGTTTAATACTCAAAGTGGCTAGTGGCTACCATTTTGGACAGTGCAGCATTAAACCTGTATGTCATTGATTTTCAGATTTTCTGAATTGAGTATATATGGCATGAGTGTGTTCTGTCTCTCAATTTACAAGTTTAATTCCTCATAAGAATTATGTATTAAATGAATCCATAGTCTAGATTTTTTTTTTTTGAATTGAAGTATAGATGATTTGGAGAAGGCAATGCACCCCACTCCAGTACTCTTGCCTGGAAAATCCCATGGATGAAGGAGCCTAGTAGGCTGCAGTCCATGGGGTCGCTAAGAGTCAGACACGACTGAGCGACTTCACTTTCACTTTTCACTTTCATGCTTTGGAGAAGGAAATGGCAACCCACTCCAGTGTTCTTGCCTGGAGAATCCCAGGGACGGGGGAGCCTGGTGGGCTGCCGTCTATGGGGTCGCACAGAGTCGGACACGACTGAAGTGACTTAGCAGCATAGATGATTTACAATATCATATTAGTTTCAGGTGTACAAAACAGTTACTCAACATTAATTTTTAAAATTCCAAACTTGTTCATGGGGCAAAAAGAAAAAAAAGTATACCTTATTATTATGAATCCCTGATAATCCAATAGACATGCAGTTTTCTCCAGGAGCAACACATTATGACCCAGAAGTGTTTCTGCAAACCTTCTTAATATTGGAAAGAATCATATTTTATAGCACCAATCACAGTAATCCTCCTTAGCAGTTCACAAGCTAAAGAATACTGAAGGTACAAGCCTGTCAGGCAAATTATATTCTTCCAATTTCAAGAGGAACTCAAAATTACTTTGTGAATATTGGCAAAAGTTCATTAACGGGCAAACCAGAAGGAGAAGGTATTAACCACTAGAAATCTACTGTCAGAAAATCTGTTTTCTTGTGGTCTTGTGTAGTTCAAAGAACACAGTTTTAATCATAGTAGATCCCAGTATTCAAGAAATGTCCAGGAACAAGCTTATTTTCCTTCGAATATCACTAATGAGCACACTTTTCTGTCTTTATCCACCATCCACATCCATGTGTCTACTGATTACTCACAAATCCAAGGCTGGGAGTAATTGAGTTTGCCATGTAATGTTCTCTCAAATGTGCAGCACATAGATCTTGAGTTTAACAAGAGCAAAGCTGGCTCATCTTCTCCATTTCCAATCTTTCTCCCACTTCCAAAAGAATTTTTAAAACATTTTCTGCAGTTTTTTTTCCATTTGTAGTGACATGGCTTTTCTTGCCTTCCTAAATAACTGAATGACTGAGCAAACACACACATATTTTTTCTTTATCCCTAATATCTTGTGGTTGTATGTCTTTGGTCTCACTCTCATAGTCTAACACTCCTCTCCATTGCTAAAGCTGTTGTTTCATTCATGCCTTATGAAGAAGAGATTTTGGATTATTGGTGAGTCTGCTGAATTACCCTGGTGCATAGGTTAGAAGGGGTGGGGGGAAGCCCCTTAAATTGCAAGGCTGAATGCTTTGCTCTAAGGTGTTTTACTGGTTGTGGCTTTCCTCCATCAAATCTAGTCCTTAATATTCCAGTGGAACGAACAGCAAATACCACGGAGCGTTTTAGGCTAGAAAGAAGCTGAATTTCAATGGCCTTGGATGTCTCAGTTTAAGACATTTTTGTGCATGTGTGCTCAGTCATGTCTGACTGTTGGTGCCCCATGGACTGTAGCCTGCCAGGCTCCTTAGTCCATGGAATTTTTCAGGCAAGAGTACAGGAGTAGTTTGCCATTTCCTACTGCAGGGGATCTTTCTGACCCAGGATCAAACCCGCCTCTCTTGCACC
The DNA here is from genome assembly GCF_003369695.1 of Bos indicus x Bos taurus. Classification (NCBI taxonomy): domain Eukaryota; kingdom Metazoa; phylum Chordata; class Mammalia; order Artiodactyla; family Bovidae; genus Bos; species Bos indicus x Bos taurus. The sequence continues at coordinate 31,180,164 of NC_040098.1, forward strand.
TCCTACATTGGCCCGCCGATTCTTTACTACTGAGCCACTAAGACAAATTTGGAGGAAATCTAAAAGCCAGATACTGAGACTTGATTTGATTTCTTGTCAGCGTAATAGGAGACCCCAACCATGTTTTAAGGCCACTGTGGAAACTTCCTGTGGTTATCTGATAACTTCCAATCTTTTGCCTTGCCCCGGGCTCGATCCCTGGCACAATTTCTATACGCTAGAGTGTCAATATCCTTCTTTGGTTTCTGAGGGTCTCCGGCCTAAAACTTGGCATTAAACGCTACTGTCAAGAGGCTCAGGAATCCAGAGCCTCAGGAAACAAAATTAATTTCCAGAAAAGTATTAGCAAGAAAGTAGCCAGTGAGGGGGTGTAGCTCAGTGGTAGAGCGCATGCTTTGCATGTATGAGGCCCCGGGTTCAATCCCCGGCACCTCCAGGCATTGGTTCTGTTTTTCTCTGGAATACGCTCAAACTGCTCTTCAAGGAATACAGATTTAACTCTCCTAAGCTTTTCCTCCTTAGAGTCCTGTACACATAGAAAGTAAAAACATAACCCAATGGGTTTCGGTGAAATCCCTCATCTCCTGCTGTGAACCTCGACGTCACCAAGACAACTGCAACAGCAGAAGGAAGACAAAAACCAAGTGGGACAGAGAACGGGATTCTAACCGGAACGGAGTCTGGACTTCTTGGCCCTGAGATTAAAGTTCTGACAACTGACACACCAAACTATTTAAGGGAAGTTAAGTGAGCTTCTGAAAACCATTTCAAGTTAAAGATACTTGGTTACTGGCTTACCTTTCATATCTTGCATTCCAAGCTCAACACAGGAAAAAAAACACTCACTCTCACCTATACCTCTGGTGCTGAAATCTAAAGACGCAGGTGGATCCTGTTTCTATTTTGACCGCTTGTCCTACCACTGTCGCGTGGATATCCGGACGCTGTGGGCCCGGCTGCCCCGCGATCGGAAGCCGCCAATACCACCCGAATCCACCGAAAACAGAAACTCGACGCCGGGAAAGAGCAATGAAGTGCTCTGAAAGCCGCGACAATCGAGCAAAACGAAGGGGATCTTCCTGCGGAAAAGTGCCCGCAGGCTCGCTTTTATCGAGCATGGACCTGGGAGCTTTCCATGTACCCAGAGGAAGCGCAGCAGAGACGGGCAGCTCACCGCCTCTCCTCCTAGCCAGATGTTTTGTCAACCTAAGCGTTTGTCCAATTTTTTCCTCCTCCACCTTCCTGTGGCCGCGGCAGCCCCGGACTCCACCATGTCTCAGCGTGCCTTTCGTTATCATTCCCTGAATTCTGCTCTCAAGTTCTTTCGCCTTGACTCACACTAATCGCTCTCCTGGCATTAACTTTCCCAAGCAGCTCAGCTCGCTCGTCTCAAAGGCTGAGAACTGCCAAACCTGGCTGACTTTCAGAATCGACGGGGCGAGCTGATAAACAAGGTCGATTTCTTGCTTCGCCCATCAAGGATAATTTAGAATTTCCTCCAAAGCTGGTACCTGAGTTGGCTGTCGCACCAAATTTTGGCTGAAAGTGGGAAGCTCTGCCCTTTCCACGAGAACAGTGGGATCTCAAGAAATAATTTGGCAAACGGCGAGTTCATTTTGCACGTCGGGCCCAGTGGCCGAATCTCCTCCCTGGTGCTCTTTCGTTCAGTAAAGGATTCCGAATTCCGCATATACTGTTGCTGCTGCTAAGTTGCTTCAATCGTGTCCGACTCTGTGCAACCCCATAGACGGCAGCCCACCAGGCTCCCCCATCCCTGGGATTCTCTAGGCAAAAACACTGGAGTGGGCTGCCATTTCCTTCTCCAATGCATGAAAGTGAAAAGTGAAAGTGAAGTCGCTCAGTTGTGTCCGACTCTTAGCGACCGCATGGACTGCAGCCTACCAGACTCCTCCGTCCATGGGATTTTCCAGGCAAGAGTACTGGATATATAGCTACTGTTGCTGCTGCTGCTAAGTCGCTTCAGTCGTGTCCGACTCTGTGCGACCCCATAGACGGCAGCCCACCAGGCTCCCCCGTCCCTGGGATTCTCCAGGCAAGAACAAGAACACTGGAGTGCGTTGCCATTTCCTTCTCCAACTGGATATACTAAGAGGGGCAAAAAATCGCTGGATCATCCTGCTGTCTGTTCCTGTCCTCAGCTTGGACCCTGTGGATCTCGGAACCAGAGCTACAAGACCTTGGGAAACAAACCGATACCGGATTTCCTGACCATGGTGCTGCACCGCCCCCCGGCCCCCCCCCCCCCCCCCCCCCCGCCAACCCCCCACTACGTCGACATTGTTCTTTTATTATTTTTTTCCTTCTGCTTGCTTTGGGCTTTTTTCACTCTTTTTCCCTTTGGCTCTCTCAATGAAAACTTAGATGATTAATACGATACTTTTTTTCTTTTCTTATATCCATTGAGATTCTGCTTTGTTCTATGGGTTATTTAGAATTGTGTTGTTTAGCTTTCAACTGTTTGAAAATCTGCCTCATCTTTCTGTGACTTTTGGTTCGATTCCACTGTGGTCATAGAGCACACTGTATCCTTCAAGTTTATTAAATTTGCTGAGGTTTGTTTTATGTCCCAGGATATGTTCTATCTTGGATATTTGATGGATTTGAAAAGTGTCTGTATTCTGCTGGTATTGGATGAACTTATGTTGATTGGATTCTGGTGGCTGAGTTTTTCTATATCCTTGGTCATTTTCTGTTTAGTTGTTCCATTAGTTATTCTGAGAGAGACACTGAAGTCTCTAACTTTATTGGTAAATTTGCCTATTTTCCCTTTCAGCTCTATCAGGTTTTTGTTTTTGTTTCTCCTTCTTCACATATTTTTCAGCTCTGTGGTTTGGTGCATACATATTTTGAATTGCTATGCCCTTCTTGGTGTATGGGCACTTTTATCATGTAAAGTCCTCCTTTGTCTTTTCTTTGTTATAAAGTTTACTTTATCTGATACTGATACAGCTACTGCTTTCTTTTGATTAACATTTGCATGACATATTTTTTTAAATCCTCTTAATTTCAAACTGCTTATATATTTACAGGATATATTTGAGGTAAATATTTTTATAAATAGACAGCTTACAGTTTGATCATATTTTCTAATCTACCCTGTGAATTTAATTGGTGCCCTTAGACTATTTACATTTAATGTAATTATTGGTATGTAGGGCTTAAGTCTGGAATTTTAATTTTTTGTTTTGTTTGTTCTCTGTTATTTTTAGTTTTTGTTCCTTTTTCTTGCCTTTTTGTGGACCACTTGTACATATTTTAGAATTTCATATTCATTTATCTATACTCTTTCTATTGTATTCTTTGTGCAGATGTTTTTAAAAGTAGTTACTCTAAGAATTCCATTATAGATATGTAACTTATCAGAGTGTACTGGTGTCACCATTTTCCCAGTTCAAGTGAAATGTAGCAACCTCACCTTCCTTTTTGTCACTTTACTTTTCCTCATTTGTAATATAATTGTCTTAAGCATTTCTTTCACATATACTTAGAACCACAACAGAGTTATACTTTTGCTTCAAAACTGTTATACTTTTGTTTCAAACATAATTAAGAAAACTCAAGACAAGGAAAGTTTACTGTACTCACCATGTTTTTTGCTTTTTTGTTTGCTTCCTGATATCCAATATTTTTTCTCTTATCATTTATTTTCTGTTTGGAGAACTTACTGTAGCCATTATTTTAAGGTAATTCATTGGCAGCAAATTACCTTAGTTTTCCTTTATCTGAGACTATCTTGTTGTCTTCTCCATTTTTGAAGGATATTTTCCCTGGATATAGTATTCTGGACTGACAATTCCATTCTGTAAGCACTTGGAAAATGTGCCATTCTTTCTAACCTCTATCATTTCTGATGTAGCTGCTGTCATTTGAGTTGATTTTCTATATGGCTGGCTGAAGTGTCTTGTGTTTCTGGTTTTAAGACTTTATCTTTGTTATTAGAGTTCAGAAGTCTTGGTTGATTCCCCCGCCCCGGTCAGTTGAAAAAAGAGACTCTCTTCTAAACACTACATAAAATCCAAACCTTCGGGTCTGCAGTCTGTAGTCTGAACATTTTCCCAAGACTTTCCCTTAGGGTTGGTAAATTCATCAAACAATCATTTCATTCTTGTAAAGCAACGGGCAAAATTTCAATAGGATTGCAAAGAGTTGGACACAACTGAGCATGCATGCATACTCATACAAAGCAGGGCATCTTTTCCCTGACCTCATTACTGTGTGAATAAAGATAAAATATAGAGGATTGCACGCCTGAACAGGGACTTGAACCCTGGACCCTCAGATTAAAAGTCTGATGCTCTACCGACTGAGCTATCCAGGCTCTTGCTACTAGGCTTTCCCTGAGTAATTATCTTTGCACATTTGGCCAATTTATCTTTCAGGTTTTAGTTCCCAAGTCAGATTTCTTGAATTTTCCTCAGTGCTAAAAAGATTCTCTTTGAGAGAGATGTTGCAATCATCACGAACATTTTCCTTCCTCTTCTCTTCTTTGTCCTCCTTCTCTAGGTTTTCAGAACCAGAGATGCTGTGTCTCCTAGACAAAGCATTGCTGGGTTTCAGACCATTTTGCTAGACACAGAGAGTTTCATTTCTTGCCAAGTCCTTCATCTAAATTTCTCCAGACAGCACTCACACTATTTCTGTTTGTATCCCTCTTCATTGTCTTGACATCTTTCTTGCAGCCTTTGTAGGCAGAAAGAGAGTTGAAGAAGGAATTTGAAGACGCAAGAAAATGTTCTGTAACAGGTCCCTTTCTGCTGGTGGTTGAAACTGCCTTCAAGCATTCCTTTGGCAAGCGGGGGTCTTGGAGTTAGTTGATGGGAGGCTGAGAACCAAGTGTAACAGCTCTTGCTGGCCAGGCCCAACGTGGTGTGGATTTCCACTCTTCAGCTTCTACTAGAACCAACAGTCTCTCCACACAGGAAAACAACAAGGGACCATTATCTAATCTAATGTTTCTCATTGAACCCATTTCTAGAAGGAAAAGGATTGAACTAAAACAATTTCATAGGAAACAGCAGAAGGTGTTTCTTCAGACTCATTCAGTCCAGGCCCTAGCTCCTACTCTTCTGTTTGAACTTACAGGTTTTTCTCCTTGGAGGATGTGCCTCTGTGTCTTTGCAATAGAACAGGTCAGAACATACCAAGTTCTGAAGCTCCCTTTCCTTATGCTGTCATCACTCCTTCATTGCAGACTTCAGTTCTTGGCTCGTTTTTTTCGGTCGAAATTGCATCATCATTTTCAGTGACTTAGGCAAGACAGCCTTCAAAGGTTGCATCACTTCTGATTGCCTTACCATTTATTAATTTTAAGTAATTATTTTCAGGGATTTGATGCAGTTTTATGCCCTTTGGGGTGGAAATGTTATCAATGAAATCGTCCTTTAATTGAAATTAGAAATTTGAAAATAGAAACGTGCCATGTTTCAGCTTTCAAATTTGAAAACATGACTTCATCAATCGGCCGCGTGGCCTAATGGATAAGGCGTCTGATTCCGGATCAGAAGATTGAGGGTTCGAGTCCCTTCGTGGTCGCTCGTTTCTTGTCAGACAAGAAGCGGAATCTGTTTTCATTTGACCTCTAAAGGCTGACCTTGAAAAGAAAACCTGAAATGGGACAAGCGTCTTTAAAAAGCCAAATTAGCATACCCATTAATTACTGATAACCTTGCATTTCGTCATTGGTGTCTAATCACCAAATAATACCTCGTAGTGAAGTACTAAGGCGTGTATAGTTATTGATACCATAATGACCCTGAATTTTCTTGCTCAGAATCCTTCTCTAGAAGTGGTAGAAATGAAGGTTAATTTCCCCTTAAAGTTGGGGTAGGTCTCTTTTTCTTATTGTAGGATCATAATTCTCCACCCAGGGATTGAACCTGCATCCTCATCAGTGAAAGCAGTGCAGTCCTAACCACTGAACCGCCAGGGACTACCCTGGACCTCTTTTTCCTGGTGGAGATTTAAGATAGACTTTTCCCTCCCTTTTCCCTCTTCCATTCTATCCTCCTTTTGCCAAAATAGCCACCTTACATGGAACCAAAGCCTCTAGTATTTGGAACAGCTGCAAAAGCAATGCATTGGATCATTGGTTTTCTTGTTATATGAGCAAGGAACTCATGAGAAAATGAATGAAAAGGTGCAGCAAGAAGAATTTGGTTACAGAGTAGAGAAAACACACGGAGATACAGGGGTTTTTACACGTGACCTTGTATGTGGAAGGGTGGTGGCTCACGTGGTAAAGAATCTGCCTGTGATGCAGAAGGAAGTCAACTGCTCAACATTAAAAATCAGCTTTCCCTAGATATTCTTTAAAAAAAAAAAAAATCAGTGTCATTTTTGGATGGTTTTGAGAAACCTCACAGTTGGCAAGAGGAAGTCCCCTGAGATAAATTTCACCAATTTAAAAATCATTAGACTAGATCCTCTCTAGCATTGCTGGTTCAATATCCTGGAAAAGAAAAGTTGTACTAGGCAAAACTAAGGCAATCTGAAAAGATTATGGATTCTATCTTCAATTTTAGTTCATTAATTTGGCCACTGTATCATCCTACTACGGAAACTGAGTGCAGAGTATAGGGAAACTTTCCGCAGTGTCCTCTCTATTTTTCTTTATATCTAAGTTCAAATTTAAACTTTTTATAAAACAAAAATGATCTCTCTTTTAGACTTACAAAAGAAGAGAGTGTTAAAAAGGATTTACAGCAAAGGTTTTGCTGCAGAGAGCAAATTTCTAACAGGGCTCTTGTAGTGGTTAGCACCCACATTCAACAAGAGAGTGATGAATAGAACCTATGTCACTGTCTGATTTCTATGAAGATTTTAAAGAAACCTTCAATAGAGGCTAGAACAAAAGAATAAGCATATGACTAGTAACGGGCTCCAAACGAAAGCAGGGTTCAGTAGCTTTTTTGTGTATGTATGAAATTATGGGGAAAGTGAAAGAATCTACACCAGAACGGGGTCTTGAATCCTGGGTCCTCCGACTAAGGTCCTGATGCGGGTCCAACTGAGCTACCCGAGAATACGATGGTTTCAGTGGGAATTTATTACTATTTAAACCCAAAACATTTAGCTACTACTTAACCCCACCTCCCTCTCCATTCTTTCCTTTGTATTTTAAAACCAAACATGCTAAAATCTGTTGATGCCAGTTGAAATGCCCAAGCACAGAACCGCAGCTGGAATCCGTTTCTAAATTCGAAGCTGCTGCCCTCTGGGGATACGAACAACGTCGCCTTTCCGAAACCTCGGATACCGGGGCTACTGCTCCAGATACACGCAACCACAGGTGGGCCCTCGAAAATGCTCAACCTGTGCTTGCCGCGACAGAAAGTGTAGCAAAGCACGCTCGGAATCATAAAATCTTGGTCAAAACGGGACATATCTTTTTGTGAGACAGTCTTTCAAACCACTTGGCTTAGGAAGGAGCCTTCTCTTCCCGAGGGCTTGCAGAAAGTGCAGCAGCGAAGCTTCGCTTGGGCACTTTCCACCTCTGCGCCTCTCCATTGAGACCCATCTCCAAACGATCCTCTTCTGTCTCCTTCTTCTGCTTGCCTCTCTTTCTCTTTTCTGCCCCCCATCAGCTTTATCCTTTTCCCCTCCAAGAACCAAGTCACTCTCCCTTCTCCAACCTTCCCTCTGCTGATTCCACTTCCCAACCGCTCGTCTTTCCAGGATGGTAATAATATAACCCATCCGGGCACCTATTTTCTCTTCCCCATTCCCTCCCCTGCCAGAAGGTTTGGGATCTTTGTCCAAAAATTGTAGATTAACAATGGCACCTATGTTTGCCTAAAGTGTTGACCTTCTGCGCCTTGGGGACTGATGAAATTTGCTGATTTGTCAAGCTTTGGAACGTTTTAGGAAAAGCGAATCTGTTTCACAGGTTGCGCGCAGCTTCCCTTGCGCTCTCCTCTATGCGCAAATAATTTGACCTGAGAGATGCTACAACAGGAGCGCTCACATTTCTCCTCTTTCCTCTGTCCGCGGCCTCTCTTGTACTGTCTATAAAATCAAAGCTGTAGCGTCGTGGTAACAAAGTCGCTGTCATATTCCAAGTCCAGGTGCTGAATGCAGGAGTTTGCAAGACTACAGACTGCCTGAGACACATACTCCTCACTCTTTGTTTCGGTCAAGTACTGTGAATTAATTCACCTCTTGTCTTTAATTCACACCTGTACCAACGTCCCCGCGGCTGTACTCCGGGAACGCGTCTTTTTATTCCAAGTACTACTTTTTGCGTCTTTTTGGTAGCTGTGGGCAGGGGAAGACTTTCTAAAGAAGGGAAGATCTGATGACATAACAGAAGATTCAGTTCTGGGACTCTCCCTCGTGGTGGACTGGCACTGGCACTAGAGGCAGTTGGGAAAACCACCCTTGATGGGGAAGAGGATTGTGGAAAGATCTAAAGGCTTTTCGGTCCAGAATAAATTTCTCTTTCTCCTGCCCTAGCCGTTAAGACAAGAGTCAGCCCAGAGGTTTCAGAAATGGAAGAACTGAAAATAATGGAGGAGTTTATCTTGCCATTTCCGCTTTATTGACTATGCCTTTGACTGTGTGGATCACAATAAACTGGAAAATTCTGAAAGAGATGGGAATACCAGACCACCTGACCTGCCTCTTGAGAAACCTGTATGCAGGTCAGGAAGCAACAGTTAGAACTGGACATGGAACAACAGACTGGTTCCAAATAGGAAAAGGAATACGTCAAGGCTGTACTTTGTCACTCTGCTTATTTAACTTATATGCAGAGTACATCATGAGAAACGCTGGGCTGGAAGAAGCACAAGCTGGAATCAAGATTGCCAGGAGAAATATCAATAACCTCAAATATGCAGATGACACCACCCTTATGGCAGAAAGTGAAGAGGAACTACAAAGCCTCTTGATGAAAATGAAAGAGGAGAGTGAAAAAGTTGGCTTAAAGCTCAACATTCAGAAAACGAAGATCATGGCATCTGGTCCCATCACTTCATGGGAAATAGATGGGGAAAGATTGGAAAGTGTCAGACTTTATTTTGGGGGGCTCCAAAATCACTGCAGATGGTGATTGCAGCCATGAAATTAAAAGACGCTTACTCCTTGGAAGGAAACTTATGACCAACCTAGATAGCATATTCAAAAGCAGAGGCATTACTTTGCCAACAAAGGTCCGTTTAATCAAGGCTATGGTTTTTCCTGTGGTCATGTATGGATGTGAGAGTTGGACTGTGAAGAAGGCTGAGAGCTAAAGAATTGATGCTTTAGAACTGTGGGGTTGGAGAAGACTCTTGAGAGTCCTTTGGACTGCAAGAAGATCCAACCAGTCCATTCTGAAGGAGATCAGCCCTGGGATTTCTTTGGAAGGAATGATGCTAAAGCTGAAACTCCAGTACTTTGGGCACCTCATGCGAAGAGTTGACTCATTGGAAAAGACCCTGATGCTGGGAGGGATTGGGGGCAGGAGGAGAAGGGAACGACAGAAGATGAGATGGCTGGATGGCATCACCAACTCGATGGACATGAGTTTGGGTAAACTCCGGGATTTGATGATGGACAGGGAGGCCTAGCGTGCTGCGATTCATGGGGTCGCAAAGAGTCGGACACCACTGAGCGACTGAACTGATCTTACCAACACCTTCCTACAGTGATTTAAAAAAAATAACAAGGGACAGTATCCTAGTGCTCTTACGCAAGGGGGTGTAGCTCAGTGGTAGAGCGCGTGCTTAGCATGCACGAGGCCCTGGGTTCAATCCCCAGCACCTCCACAAGTTCCGTGCGCCTCCCACACTGTTGAGGTTCTACCCCCGCGGGGGTTTCTGTGCGTACACCTTTTTAACTTGTGTAACATTTAATCGGAGAAGGCGATGGCGCCCCATTCCAGTACTCTTGCCTGGAAAATCCCATGGGCGGAGGAGCCTGGTAGGGTGCAGTCCACGGGGTCGCGAAGAGTCGGACACGACTGAGCGACTTCACTTTCACTTTTCACTTTCATGCATTGGAGAAGGAAATGGCAACCCACTCCAGTGTTCTTGCCTGGAGAATCCCAGGGACGGGGAAGCCTGGTGGGCTGCGGTCTATGGGGTCGCACAGAGTCGGACACGACTGAAGCGACTTAGCAGCAACATTTAATCATGGGGCTTGACATTCCTTGGATCTCCCAATCAGGTTACTTCAGTGCAATAAAAGCCAGGAACCAAGTGACGTTGAAGTACAAGAACGGCTCGCTCAGAATCGGTCTCCTTGAAGGCGGAGGACCAAGCACGCCATGCACGGTCCATTCTTCTTAACTTCATTTTTTTACTAAGAAAAGAAAGTCGCTCAGTCATGTCCGACTCTTTGCGACCCCACGGACTGTAGCCCACCAGGCTCTTCCATCCATGGGTTTTTCCAGGCAAGAGTACTGGAGTGGGTTGCCATTCCCTTCTCCAGGGGATCTTCCCAACCCAGGGATCGAATCTCAGTATCCCGGATTGTAGAAGCAGGGAAGAAGAAAAACACTGAAAGAGAAAGCGGAAAGGGGCCTTTGGAAAAATTCCTTTAGATTACTCCCCGCCCCTGCCCCAACACCCCCTCGGCTGTGCGTGTGTCAATGAACAGACTTCAGGATCCAGAGAAAATTTTCCTTTTCGACCTTCTTTTCCCACTTGCCCATACACTCTCGCCACACACTGAACTTTGGTTGGGCAGCAAAATGTCGGTTGAATCATCAGTCATGGAGCGCTGTGCTCCCAGGGTTTTTTTCGGTGAAAGAGTATTTAAGATACTGTCCATGGGAAAGAGACTTCTCACGAAACTTAGAGGCTTCCAAAATCCATGGTTGAAAAAAGTTATTTCCGTGTTGGAAAGAGCAGCTAGTCCTTCTCAAAGCGAGTCTTAGGCAATATGGGTTGGGCCTTTCTGTGGCACAAACGTTTTTAAGCCGCCTCCCTTAGGAGGAAGAGAACCTTCTGGTTTCCTGCACCCCTAGAGGGAGCAGAAGACACAGAGGCAACACAGGTGCAAATTACCTCCCGGGTCAACCAAATAGTGGGCGTAGTAAAGACGTAGTCCCAAGCTTTCTTTGGCCCTTTCCTCTTTTCTGTCTCCCCAACCACAGCCACCGGCCTCCCCATACCCCTCCTCAACCCCCGTCTTCATCACCTACTGCTCCACCTTCTCCTTCACTTTACCTGCCCTCCTGCCCTTTTCTTTCCGCTTCGCCGCTTTCTCCTGGCTACTTGTTTCCCCGCAGCTCACGTCAGTTCCCGCAGCTCCACTATCTCGGCTGTTGTTCAGTCGCGTCTGACTCTTCGACCCCAGGGACTGTAACACGTCAGGCTTCCCTATCCATCACCAACTCCCCGAGCTTGCTCCAACTCATGTCCACGGAGTCGGTGATGCCCTCCAACCATCTCATCCTCTGTCGTCCCCTTTTCCTGCCTTCAATCTTTCGCAGCATCAGGGTCTTTTCAAATGAGTCAGTTCTTCACATCAGATGGCCGGAAGTATTGGAGCTTCAGCTTCAGCATCAGTCCTTCCAATGAACGTTCAGGATTGATTTCCTTTGGGATTGACTGCTTTGATATCCTTGCAGTCCAAGGGACTCTCAAGAGTTTTATCTAATACCACGGTTCAAAAGTTCAAACTGTTAACTGTCTGGGTTAACAGTTCTCAAACCTAGATAAGCAACAAAATAATCACCTGCACCCCTATCCCATGATTCTTTGAGCTCAGGGGCCATAAGGTAGAGATGGGAATACATATATTTATGAAGTCATCCCACAGTTCCCAGGTTTGGGAACCATTGTATTCTAGTCTAAAACTGTTTATCTCTGTGTTAGTGGGTCTCTTCAGGCTGCCTATATTATTCACCAACTTAGTTTTACAAGTCATCTCACTTTGGGGACTTCCCTGGTGATCCAGGAGCTAGGACTCTCTACTCCCAGTGCAGGGGGGCCAGGTTCCATCCCTGGTCAGGGAACTAGGTCCCATCTGCATGCTGCAATTAAGACCCAAGCAGATAAGAAACAACTTTTTTAAAAGGGTTTATTTTAGGGACTTTCCAGAGCCAACTGAGCTTCACTCAGGCTTTTTTTTTGGAAGGGGAGGAGCAAGGGAGGAATAAAAGCGTTGATATATAATTGATTCCAGTATTCAGAAAAATACAGATTTGCCTTGTGAGAAAAAGCGAAAGAGAAGACACAATGATCTAGAATTACTCCTAACGCTCATATTTGGTCACCACAGATTTTGGCAACAGGAGGAAAGCATCTATTCAGTATACCTCTGGGATGACTGAGGTTCGAGTATATGTCCAAGAGCATTGGGTGGGGGTGGAAAAGTTGTTATAGAAGTTAATTCTCTTAGCCTTTCTTGCTCAGCCTCTGAAATATTAATACCCCTCTTATGCATATTTGTGGATCTCAGAAACAAAACTGGCGAAGTCACCAAGACAAAGCCACTGACCCAATTTTGCCGGGCTCCAGAGTTTGTTAGAGAGACTGTTTCCAGCAACATATACTTAGTGTTTTTTATTTGGAAACCGTTTTCTCTTTCCATCTGGATCTAAATTCCCCAGGAAACTTTTCAGGTTCTGCTCTTTTTTACCTTTCTTCTAGCATTTCCAGTTGGGGTTCATAGCCAGAAGCATTGGAGGTACAGGCCCCTTGATGTGATGATGTGGGAAATCTGCCATCCGGAGGAGGTTACCAAGAGAAGGAGCAACACATTCAGAGTTCCAGCTGAGGGCACTTGAGTTAACATGGGCATGCATATCATGGCTGAGGTTTCACAGTACTAGGGTTCAGATACTCCCTTCTCCTGGAAACATGCATCCAAAATATGGATTCTCTCATGGGTTACAGTGACCAGAGTGTTCTTTATGGGAACTTCTGATGTCTCATGGCTTTTGACAGCTGCCTGAGAGATTCACTAAGGGAGTAGAAGGGCTGCACGCCAAATAGAGTGAGGATAATGAAGAGCAAAAGGAAAAATACTCTGAGAATCCATGGTTGGCAAAATGGAAAAAGGTGGCCTAAGCTATTTTTCACTCTTTTGTCTACTCGCCCGTATCAGGAGTCTAGAGAATGAAAGAAAAAGAGAAAAAAAGAGAAAGAAAACTTATTCATTGAATCTTTGCCCTGAAATGGTTTAGACAGCAGCATTGCAACATACTTGAGTGGAGACAGCCCAGAGATGGCCCTGGTGGGAAGGGGCTTTGTGGCTTGGCTGGTTTGAGCATCTGTCCAGGGTTTGAATCCAGAGGAAGCTGAGCTTCTGACAGATTCCTGCTTTCTTGTGATCTTGAATGAACTAGGAGTCAGCTTTTAGTTTCTCCAAATGAGGGAAATTAGACACTATTTAAAAAATGTTGACTTCATGTTTTAGAAAGCCGTCTTCTAATACAAAAGTTATCTTGCAAAGTCTTTGGTAAAGAAATAAGGAACAATTTTTGTACATACACTCAACTAGCACAGAAAACGAAGTGCAGAGCAATGATATTCAGTAGTTTGTGCTGATTTCTAAATAAGTGGTTTCTGTTTGCTTGTTTTGTTAAATACAAGCAACTTATATATCTCTTCTTATTTTCACCCAAACACCTTTGGCCACATCTGGGATGTCAGTATGGTGTTACATGAGGTGTTGTTAATTCATTTAATAACAAGAACAGAAAAGTGAAGTTCAGTGAGGAAATGTAAAAGGTAAGGAATCTAAATCTGCTGTTTGCAAGGTTTCTGAGATTTTACTTTAGTTAGGTGTTTTGGTTGAGGGGGTGGTGGGGAGTTAGAGAGTGTCTTCTAGTACACATTTTGTGTAAATTTCCTGTGGAAGTCGATTTAATATGGAATAAAATGAGCGTGAGCTAGTTCTTTCAAATAATGTTTTAAACGTTTGCATGGCAAAGGTTTTGCTAAGTGCCACCTCACCTTGGGCCAACTTCCACTCACTCACCAAGAAATACTAGGGGTCTGTTGCCTTGCACCCTGTCTCGGATTCTTTGCAGCCCAGGCAGGAGTGGCAGGTGTGGGCACAGCGGTGGGAGCTGGGGAAAGAAAGGCATAAGGAAACCAGAGGAAATCTTTTCTGTTCCTCCCCTCTTAGACCAGCCAGTGCTCAAAAACTAAGAAAACTTCGAGGAACTGCTTAATTGTTCTTATTTCCTTCCTTTCCCCATCCTGCCATTTAGGGATCCTTTCAAATGGGGCCCAAAATGAATGGGTCAGTTGATACGACTGCAGACTTGGTGCTTCTGACAGAGGAGATGCTGATGAGGGTGGTTCCTTTTTTTCTTCTCTTCCTTCTTTTTTTCTTCTCTTCCTTCTTTTTTTCCTTCTGTGAAAGCCCGCGTTGGATGGCACCAAGGTCCTTGGAGTAGAAATGGTGTAATATTAAAGGGAATCCATTGGACTACATTAAAAAAAGGAAAAAAAAAAAAAAAAAAAAGAGGCAAAGGAACGTGACAAAATAACGCAGATGGAGGAGCCGGGGGTTGAACCCGGGGCCTCGTACATGCGAAGCACGCGCTCTACCACTGAGCTACACCCCCTGCTATTGAGGCGCTTTGGGGGGGTCATTTATAAAATATTACTTTTCTTTTGATATTGGATTTATTTTCTGGTGGAGAAAATCCATTGGGTTTAATTCCACCGCTTGTGAACTTACTAGCGGCTTCAGTAAAGTTATAGTCCGATTGACGGAGTTTCTAGAGTCTAGGACTTTCCCACTCCTAGGGAAAGTTACCCTGCTCCAAGGTTCACACAGAGGAAATAAGTGACAATTGCTTTCTTTCACCAGAAGAAGTCACAGATTTCCAACACAAATTTTCAGCAGTACCGGCTCAGACAAAGTGCTTTACAGAGGTAGCCGAACTGAACGCCACACCAGGTAGGGTGGGATGCTCTGCCAATGTCCTTTTCCCAGCTGACTCGCATTTTTCCCTCACGCACTACCACGTGTTCTGAGACTGTCTTCAATTCTGATTTTAAGCCAGGGGTCCCGCACTTCTTGAGGGCTGTTCTCAAAGGACTTGGGTGGGGGGAAGCTTTAAGGTTCTATCAATTTAAAAACAACAACAAAAACTGACAAGGAAATTCCCTGGAGGCCCAGTAGCTAGGACTCAGTGCTTTCGCTGCTGAAGACGCGGGGTTTAGCCCTGGTGGGGGAGTTAAGATATCCTAGATATCCTAGGGCGGCCAAACGGAGAAGGCGATGGCACCACACTCCACTACTCTTGCCTGGAATATCCCATGGACGGAGGAGCCCGGTAGGCTGCAGTCCATGGGGTCGCTAGAGTCGAACAAGACTGAGCGACTTCCCTTTCACTTTTCACTTTCATGCATTGGAGAAGGAAATGGCAACCCACTCCAGTGTTCTTGCCTGGAGAATCCCAGGGACGGGGGAGCCTGGTGGGCTGCCATCTATGGGGTCACACAGAGTCGGACACGACTGACATAACTTAGCAGCAGTAGCAGCCGGGCAGCCAAAAACAATAACAACAAAAAGCACTGACATTTTTCTAGTCTGGGGGAAGAGAGGGCAAACGCAGGGTGGTGAAACAAGATTGGGGAACCTAGCAAACTGTCGAACTGGTTTCCCTGAGAGAACCCATTATCATAATGCGAAAACCTACCACAGACATAGATACTTTTAAAAAAGAACCCTAGAAATCTTCAGAACACGACAATTCGAGGCGGTCCTCGAATTGGAAAGCAAAGCAGATAGAAGTGACGGTGCAGAAAAGAGCAGAGTAATCGCTCTTTTTTCACTGGGGTTCTTTCAGCTTCCAAAACAAGTCCGAAACCTTATACTAAACATCTTTATCGTGATGTTCCGTATGATTTTGACGGAAGTAACCCAGGAAGCTTTTCATTTAATCGCTTGAAAATACTGGACAAAGTATTTATTGGTGAAGGCAGGGACGATGGAAGCACTCGATTCTGATTTTTCTTGTTTTAGCCTTCTAAGCCCTTTTCTTGAGCAAGTGAATTCAGAAGCGTTTGTATCAGGGAGACATGTTACAGGAAGGAGAATTTGTTTTGACACAAACTATGGGCTTTTCAAACCATGGGAAAAGATTCCAGATTTTAGTCCAAACCTTTAAAGCTCTTCCAAACTGAGCTATGTTGACCAAGTCTCTACTGTCATTACTAATAATTTTCTCTACTTAAGGTCTGAAAAGCATGACATTCCTTGAGAGATGTTGTTGCCTTGTTCCCTCACTTTGAGAAAGTTGGGGTTTGATATCCTGCCAGCTTTGGTAATTTCAACTACTAGCAACAATCCATGTGAGAGGGAAATGGGAGGAGAGAAAAATCAGTGGGTAGGTTTTCTGTTTCTCAGCCTTCAGTCTTTCAATTGACACAGACACGGCCGAGAATACAAAGGAATCCATTAGCAAAAATTGACTATGAGCCTCTTTCTCTTCCCTTTGTATCCTTTTTTTTCCTGTTCCTTGGTAAACTGTGATATATAACAAAAGGGGGCATGGGCTCACTGTCTTATTTCCTCTTATCTTACTTGTGCTGATGCAGTTAGGTTGATAGATGTCAGAGTCATAGAGTTGAAGTAGATCAGCTTAAGGGCAATCCTTTGGGTAATGGATTTACTTTGGATGTGAGCAAGGGGTAAAAATGATAAAAGACAATTTTTTAAATGGGGAAAGGTGGATGTATTCTTGAAATACGGTATTGATGAGGAAAGGAAAAAGCAATAATGGAGTCTAAGATTCCCTGGACTCCCCTACATGCTTAGCTTATGTTCTGTTAGTAAGCTACATACAACATAGACCCTATACTTCAGTAATCTTCTGTAACTGATGATTGCCTGATTCTTATTGAGGAGTCATTTTTATTTTTCCCCTACA
Organism: Bos indicus x Bos taurus; assembly: GCF_003369695.1. Taxonomy (NCBI): domain Eukaryota; kingdom Metazoa; phylum Chordata; class Mammalia; order Artiodactyla; family Bovidae; genus Bos; species Bos indicus x Bos taurus. The sequence goes on from NC_040098.1 coordinate 31,197,007, forward strand.
CTGTTTCCAACTTTTATACAGAAGCCAGATGGAACTTGGCTTTCTTCCAGGAATGTCTTCGGAGCACATTAGGGTGTTGCTCCACTTCTCACATCCTGCTGTTGGCTTTGACTGGATTCTGAGAAGCGGGGTCTTGAGGGGACAAATCCAGGGCTGCAAGAGAATGATGAGAAAGCATAAATGTATACAATTCAGCGATGTTTTGCTCTGTCCTAATTGAAACAAGAAGGCAACTTTCAAGGTTCTTAAGGATCAGCTAGATAAATAAAACAGTGATTTGGATGATGAAAGGCAAGGGAGAAACTTGGTGGACGCTGATAGACTAATACAGGATTAGGGCTCTTTTTGAAGTCCAACACTTAGGAAGACTTGCAAGTAGATTGGTTTATGCAGATATGGATGTGTTTCACAAAGCTAGTAAAAATAGAGAAAGTGGTGGGAATTCTGTTTGTTGTTATTATTGGTTTGTTGATTTATTTTTGCATAAGGAACATAAGGTGGGACAATAAAGGGGAAATAAAGTTGAGTTTGGGTTTGTACATAACATATTTTAAATGCCTACAAGATAGCCTCTTGAGGATGTCTACCTACAAATATTATATATATAACCTGAAGCTGGAATTCTGTGGACATCTCTGAACCTCAGGTTCAGACATCTATGTGGCTAGGAGTAGATGGCCCCCCAAAGCAGGTAGAGTGAGAACTTAAAGCTACACATTAAGACATGGAGGTAATGGAATTTCCCTAGCAGTTCAGCAGTTAAGACTGCTTCCGCTGCAGGGGCTACAGGTTTGAACCATCATGACATGGCTGAAAAAAGTTCTAATAGATAAGGAGGTTATTATTAATACATGAGATTGCATCTAGGTTGATCTCATTCTTTTTTTGGTTTAAACTGGTTACTGCTGTCCTAATTTTTCCTTAGAAGAAGACCAATAAAAGTCCCATTTTCTACCATCAGCTTCCAGGTAAAGTGATTATTTCTGCAGAAGCTGCACATCTCTTAAGCCATCTGTAAAAGAAAACAACATCAATTCCACCAGTCCCCAAAGGACAACTTTGAGCAGAAATACTGTTCATGGGCTCTGGTTTATTGAAAGGGAATGTCTCCTGCCCCAACAGCACATACCTGCTGCTGAGCATCTGCTTCTCAACTCTTCGAGAATTCAGTGGAAAGGATGGGAAGGAAACAGAGAGATGGTTGACTTTGTAGAAGCCAAGACCTCTCTGTTACTTGAGTTTATTTTAAAGTCAGGTGTTCTCTAATGGCAGAGGAAGAACATCACTTCGTTTCCAAAATCAAAGCAGGTCAGTGGTGGAGATTTCTTTGTCTTTTTCCAGGCTCTTACTGGAGAAACAGGAGCCCTTGTTGGAATTCATGTGTTCTCTTCCAGGTATATGATAAAAGTTCAGGAATAATTGTCTATCTAAGGCATTCGGTTTGCAGTCCAAAGTGTTTTCTCCAGGAGTGGTTGGAATCCTGCTCACAGCACCGGCATTTTTTTTCATGACTACTATCTTTAGGATTATTCAGGCTAACTAAATTGCACATGAGTTTCTTTCCACTCCCTTACCCCCATCTTACATTGGATCTTCTTTCTCTTAAGTTGTATTGTTAAGATAGTCCAGGTGAAAAAGCTGGTTAAATTGGTGACATTCCTGGATGTGGAATAAGACTATTCTTTTTTGTTTTTTTGTTTTTCTCTTGTTTCTTCCTTCTGCTGTTCTAGCAACAATATTTACTTTCCATGTGAGGGGGGGAAAGTAAGGAAAGGTGGAAAAGTAGGAGAGCAGAGTGCGCAGGACTGAAGGAACATATATAATGTACATTAAAAAGCAGGGGGAAAAGATGGAGATGCCGGGGATCGAACCCGGGGCCTCATACATGCAAAGCATGCGCTCTACCACTGAGCTACATCCCCCTGTAACAACCCTCCCTTATTTCCATATATTAGGAAATAAACCCATTTTCTGTATTCTTTGGCAAGACTTTTGCCAGAATATCTATTCTGCTAACTCGGAGACTTCTACAATTTTTAAATCAGTTTTTTGATGAATGGCTTTTGCCCAAGAATAGTAAATTATGAATCAAAACTGTTGCTGTTCCTGCTCTTAGCTTCTTCTCAGCCAGGTCAGACCTAGGCCAAAAGACTATGGCAGAGTAGATGGACTAGCGTAGAAGACAGCAACCCGTTCACTAGAAATCATCACCAGGAAGCAGAAAACTGATCCCACATCAACAAAATTTAATCCCTTTCTCAGCATCTTTGAAGATTATGCAAGAATGAACAAAAAGAAGAAAAAAATAAGGAACTCTAAGAAATTAAAAATATATATTTTCCTGTAATATTCTGAGCCGTGTCAGAGGAGCAGAAAATTTTCCAACGAATCCCTATGACTTTCCTGTTTCTCACCTTCTCCTACCATCCCACATCGCCAGGAACTGAATGCAAGTGTCATACACAGAAGACATTCCAAACTTTTTGGGTGGGTAAATATTGTGGACCATTAACAACACTTGAGAAGCCTGAAACATTCTAAAAATGGGTAGAAAAACAATCTCAATTTTGAAAAAACAGATGTTTTGGAAAACTCACCTCTGGGGAGCTGAAATAGCTCAGTTGGGAGAGCGTTAGACTGAAGATCTAAAGGTCCCTGGTTCGATCCCGGGTTTCGGCAGCCTGAGCGTTTTAGTTATATCTGAAAGGACAAAACCATTCTAAAACCTCCCGATCTTGTACTTGACGTCCGATGAGCTTGAGCAAGGGAAATGCTTCTCCTTTGTGTGCACAGCGATTGCAACGCTCTGTGGGTTTTGGTGTGCAAGATGGATAGTGAAGTTCATGCTTATAATTTATGATGCTAATTTTGCTTAATTATAGCGACATCAAGTAACAAATTTTAAAATACCATAAAAGGTCGAAAGAGTGAAGAAAAAATAAAGCTAAATTTGTTTTACTATCTTTGCTGATAACTTTCCCCTGTTTTTTGAGTAGGGGAACCTATATTTTCATTTTGCTCTTGTCCCATACATATGTACCAGGCCCTAACTTTTACATGAAATTAGGGTTGGAGTACCTGAGATAACATTGCAAGAAAAATCCCGAGGCAAGATGTGGTTTGCATATCCAAAAGGAAACATCAAGAAAATAGGCAGTGTACTAAAATCATTGTCCTGCGCTTTGCTTTCTTAATATATTCTGGGATCGTGCGAATGTACCAAAATCAGTTCCATTTTGTTTCCAAAACCTCTGGAAACTGCCTATTATGTCCAAAGCTGGAGGGTGGAAGGCGATTGAAGGTAGGGGGAAAAAACCTGCCAAAACCGAATTTTAAGAGCAAAAGGTATACCTGGAGAAACGTCCAGGTCATCACCAGGAAGGCCCCGCTGGGATTCGAACCCAGGATCTCCTGTTTACTAGACAGGCGCTTTAACCAACTAAGCCACGGAGCCCACTTTATAACCCATATCTGGTTTTCTTCTGGCAGAGAATGCTTACGTATTAGTGTATTTCAGAATAGGGTCTGAGGTGAGTACGATATATTCGTCTCTTTTTAAGAAGACGGAGGGGAAGAAGGGAGAGGGGAAATACGAGTTTAAGATTTTTTTTTTTAATTTTTAATGTAATCCTAAGTCATTTTATCTTCTGTTCTACTTTGCAGTTTCATTCCGACCTTTCTTACCTGTGCAAGATCCCTTTCTCTGGAAAATATATATGAAAATATATCAGTATTACTTGATATATGCTTAATATATTATTAATAGATAAAATTTAAATATATTAACATTAATGTTATGATAATAGCAAAGTCAACCATAAGCAACCTTCCAAGGTTGAGAGAAAAATTACTTAAATGCTATAGACTAACGTCAATAGCACCCAGACCTGGAAAATAGCTTGAGAACTTGATGAAAGTATAGATTCTTGGACCCATCACGCAACTCCTGAATGAAGTAAAAATAAGGCAGGAATCTTTGTAATTTAAAAACTTCTTCAGATTATATTGATGGCCAGATAGGTTAAAGAACTGCAATTGATCAAGAAGGTAGAGTGAGTTCAAATAAGGCAACCTGGTGACAAGTTTCATCTGGAAAAGGTAGGTTAGGAAAGGGGGAGGTTGGGCAGAAAGACTCCTGGAGTCTTGAAGAAAGGCAGGCAACAGAAGCTGGGGGATTTACCACAGTATATCACATTTACAATAACCAGGCTTGGCTTAGAAACAATAGTAATGAGACGGTTTGAGAGAGAGAATTACAAAATTTTGAGCAGGGGGGGAAATGATGATAACTTGCACATGATGAAAATGGAATAAAGAACTTTGATTCCAGAAGTTTAGCGCTAACTTCCTTGGATAGTAACCACCAGTATTCAAAGCTTGGTAAAGGTTCCATAAACTTTTTTATATTGGATCTATTACACAGATACCAGATTCTAAAACTGTCAGTTCAGTTCAGTTCAGCCGCTCAATTGTGTCCGACTCTTTGCAACCCCATGGACTGCAGCACGCCAAGCCTCCCTGTCCATCACCAACTCCCCCAGCTTGCTCAAACTCATGTCCAACCAGTCAGTGAGGCCATCCAACTATCTCATCCTCTGTCGTCCCCTTCTCCTCCTGCCTTCAATCTCTCCCAGTATCAGGGTCTTTTCCAGTGAGTCAGTTCTTCACATCAGGTAGCCAAAGTATTGGAGTTTTAACTTCAGCATCAGTCCCTCCAATGAATATTCAGGACTGATTTCTTTTAGGATTGACTGGTTTGATCTCCTTGTCAGTGAGGTATTATAATTCATTCTGTTGGCATCTTCTTTATCTGGCCAGAGAATTGTCTTTTTTTTTTTTTTAAAGTTAGCTGATTTGTTGTCTTAGAATTTTGTAACAGAAAGTGTAGTTTTCAACAGTTTCTTGCCTTGACATGAATGAATGAGCTCAACTCCACTGGGAGTCCTGGAGTGGAGTCCCACGCGGGCTGCTCTATCACATTCTGAGTTTGTTCTCAGTTCTTGCTACAGGCTTCATATCTTGTGAGTTTTGTTCCAAATAGAATCAGAACAAAACTTCATATCTGTACCTATTCTTTGTTATCCTTTGAAGGAGTGAAAATTTTAAGAGCAAATATGGGACGGCAGAGTAGGGTTGGCAGTGAGAACAAATCCATCCAATTCCTTTCCCTCCAAGAATGCAATAACAGGAAAGATGAAACAGAAATTAGAAAGAATAAAATTAAACAGCTGAAATCTCTGAGATGGGATCACTTTTTTCTATGCAGCTGATGATGGCCATTCTCCCGCTCTGCAAAACCTTCTGCCTTTAGCTCCTGACTTTGCTAGTGTTTTCTGTGTGATTTTCTGAGGTGTACCAGGCAAGGTTTCCTTAATATATGTATATATGATGACAAAGATTTGAAAGCGTGGAATTCCCATCCTCCTTATTTCAGTTTTCTAGACAAGTCACGTCAAAGATGGAGGACAGTGTCTGTGGTCAGAAATCTTCTACATATGAATTAGGAAAGAGTTATTGACTAAATTTGATCATCAAACTCTAGCAACAGATCCAAGTACTCAGTTGGATCTCAGAATCTATTTCAGTCACATTAGAAAACTCTACATTCACTGATCCGAATACTCGTTTTAATAAATTGAGGTTTGGATAGCAACAGCATCCTTGTAAGAAGTGGATTTATTGTGCAGTGTCTACTCATGCAGATATAACTCAGATCTATAGACTTTAATGTCTGGTGACTGTACTGAGTTGCCCTCAGTAGAGCCTGGAAGATTAGGAAAGAGTGGAAGAAAATTAGTGGGCAGGCTTTCTGCTCCTCAGTCTGCAACCTGTTTCTTGAGAAAGACAGTTGAGAAAACTGGGGTAGAAAATTGTGCATGGTCTCCTTATTTTTTTCTCTTTCCACTCTTCTTTCAATTGTTTTTGCAAGTGAATCAATAACTGGTTTGTGGTTTGGTATGATTACTGCCCTGGATGAACAGTATCTTCCTTTGTTGTCTCACTCCACCCAGCTTTCCTTGTTCTGACACAATCAGGTTTAGTCATGGATTCCAAAGCCCTTGGAGTAGAAATGCTTGAGTGCTTAAAGCAACCAACTAAATTAGATAGTCTCCCTTGAATGTGAGCAGGAAAAGATGAGTAAAGAAATGCAAAATCAAAAGTAAGAAAAAAGAGGAAAAAAAGAGAGGCTCAGACATGGTCCTTGTGCTCAGTTGTGTCTGACTCTGCAACACCATGGACTGTAGCCCACCAGTCTCCTCTGTCTACGGGATTTTCCAGACAAGAATACTGGAGTGAGTTGTCATTTCCTACCCCAGGGGATCGTCCCGATCCAGGGATAAAACCACATCTCCTGTATCTCATGTATTAGCAGTAGCACTGAGCCACTGGGGAAGCCCTCAGACTTGGAGGTAGGGGGTGGGGGAGCCTTAAACCTCAGACATCTTCCATGCTCTGTGATCTCTCCACAACTCAATTACATCCACCCAGACACGTGGCTTCCAAGAAAAATTTCATGACTAATTACCTTCCTTCCTTTTCTGGATGTCTTCGAGGACCTAATAGTTGGCAGAGTAGAGTTTAGTCTGTGCAGCTCCTTTATTTCCGAACCTCCTACTCTAAGTCTGATCTTACAGCTACATCATGAGGAGGGGCACTGCAGCACAAATGAAAGGACATAGTTACACTCAGTCTTCCCAAAGTTGATAGGCGCTAAGGGCTGCATGCCAAGGGATGTGTGAGTAGCACTTGCATCCACCAACACAGAAAAGCCCATTATGGAACATATCCTTGAGTCTTCAAATGCTCCCTCCTTCCATTTTATTCCCCTCTGCCTGCACAGACTGCAAATAAAATGGAAAAACATAACGCAGAAGGATGTGAGAAAGAGAAGTGTGCTTCCTTGAGAATTTAACTGCAGGTGGGGAAATTAGACACAAAGGATGGATTCACAATAATTACGATGAAAGGATACACCGCCAGCCCGGCACTATGTCTACAAACCTTGCAGTGACTTTTCCAAGCAGATGCTACAGCTCTGGTTCTTAAAGACACAGAAGACAGAAAGAAAAGGAGGAGGAAAACAAAGCATTCCTGAGAGCTAGCTATTACAGAGTTTTTGAGTTTTTTTCTTTTTTTCCAAATGGAGTTTTCTCAGCAATGAAGAGAATGCAGAGGAGATTTGCAACTAGGACAAAATCTACCAAATGAATTAATTGATTATATATCCAGTAGCTAGGTGTATGTTTGGGTGGTTCATTACTTGAGCTTTTAAAGTTTTAGTTAAGGAAACAGTGTTCAAATCCCTAGGGGTTCAGTATTGGCGTGTTTGCACTTATTCTCCAGTTATTGGTGGTGTCGGGATATGACTCCAGTAATTTTTAACTGGTAGAAAGCAACTGAAATCTTGTCTGCTCTTAAAGTTATGAGTATTTGCAATAGGATCCTTTACCCTTCCCTTTACCCTAGTGGTTGGTAAACTATTGCCTGTGAGCAAAGAATGGTTTTGGAACATTTCCCGAATTTGTATGTCATCCTTGTGCAATGGGCCATGCTCCCTTTCTCTATATCTTCCCAGTTTTAATATGTGTGCTGCTGAAAGAGCAACATTTTTTTTTATTTTAAAAGGTCGAAAAATACAGTAGTATTTCATGACACATGAACCTTATATGAAATTCAAATTTAGGTGTTCATATATAAAGTTTTATTCAAACACAACAACCTCATTCATTTACACATCATCTATGGCTGTTTTTAGGCTAAAATGTAGAGTAGTTGTAATAGAGATGGTACACAGCACCTTTTCCCTTCCCACTGCTGCTGTGGATACTACACATTGCAGTCACTCAGTGATGATTCCTCAAGTTTTTCAGTGTCACAGACATAATATTTTATTATTTAAAAAAATCAGCAGTAGTTACACATCATTTAAAAACAATGAAAGCCGACCTCGACAGTGAGCTCCTTTGGCTGAACCATGACACTTGTTGTCCAGTCTAAGTCATATCCGACTCTATCGTGACCCCATGCACTGCAGCATGCCAGGCTTCCCATGACACTGGGAACCATGATACTGCATCATGTCTATGCTTTAACATACTGAAGGAATTAAAGTATCATGAGCATCATCCCAGTGAGCATCTACTCCTTTCTCACAGGAAGACAAATCATCCTCGGTATTCACTAAAATACCAAAACCTGGGGTTGAACCAGGGACCTTTAAGATCTTCAGTCTAACTCTCTCCCAGCTGAGCTATTTCAATGTTTAGATTGTCAACTTTGATTTTTGGAAGGGTTCAAGTTCCTAAAGCACGGTTGGCCAATATACTTGCCCACCCAGAAAGATCGGAATATACTGTTTTCCATGTATGTCAGTTAGATACAATTCCTGGCAGCAGGGATGAATACGTACGAATGGAGATTTTTAAAGAGAGCTGTTAGGGAGATATTCAGTGGAAAGCCTTTCTGCTCCTCTGTATCCTGTAGACACTCTTCAGAAGTAATGGAACCTATAGGCAATATTTTGGAGAATCCCTTATTTTTCTCTTGTTTTTGATCCACACTCTTACATAATCTCCAAAAATTATGAGAAATGTTATCCAGTGATGCTATAAATTTGCTAAAAGAATAGAGTATACAACAGCATTACCAGACTACTAAACACTTGTCACCATACTCCAACTGACAGGACAACAACTGTCACAAAAATTAGAAAATTTGAAATGACACATCTCATTGCAACAGTATTTCTTCACACACACACAAGAATGTTTTTAATGAAGATAAGGTTGCAATCAGGTCAGTCTCTGATTGGCTCCTTTGTAAATCTTGCAAGGAAACCCATTTACCATGGCAAAGAAATTAAAGTGTTTACTTATAGTATCCAAAAGAAATATGCCTAGAGAAAACAAACTTAAAACCACTAATCTTTGAGTAAAAATAGTTGATTGAGAATTGAGGACAGTGGAAGCAAAATCAAGAACTCATTTTAAAAAGAAGGCAAGTGCTCGCTTCGGCAGCACATATACTAAAATTGGAACGATACAGAGAAGATTAGCATGGCCCCTGCGCAAGGATGACACGCAAATTCGTGAAGCGTTCCATATTTTTGAGTGAAGTAAGCCAGAAGGAAAAACACCAATACAGTATACTAACGCATATGTATGGAATTTAGAAAGATGGTAACAATAACCCGGTGTACGAGACAGCAAAAGAGACACTGATGTATAGAACAGTCTTATGGACTCTGTGGGAGAGGGAGAGGGTGGGAAGATATGGGAGAATGGCATTGAAACATGTAAAATATCATGTAAGAAACGAGTTGCCAGTCCAGGTTCAATGCACGATACTGGATGCTTGGGGCTAGTGCACTGGGACGACCCAGAGGGATGGTATGGGGAGGGAGGAGGGAGGAGGGTGCAGGATGGGGAACACATGTATACCTGTGGCAGATTCATTTTGATATTTGGCAAAACTAATACAATTATGTAAAGTTTAAAAATAAAATAAAATAAATAAAAAAATAAAAAGAAGGCAAATGATGTGTCATTTTCATTGTCTCTTGATGAGTCAGTCTACAGATGTTACTGATGTTATTCAGCTGTTTATTCAAGGAGGCAATGTCATTTTTAAGTGACTGAAGACAGAATCTGCATGAACATTCTATGTGGAAAAACTCCAGGTGAGACTTTTTTGTGAGAATTTGAACAAACAATTCATTACAATCTACTGCAATATGTTATAACTGGTAGTGGTGAAATTGTGAAGGGAACAGAAAAAGGTTTTAAAACTTGTGAGAAAAAATAAATAAATAAAACTTGTGAGAAAGGTAAGCCTAGTGGGCCTCTTTGAATTTTGGAGGCCAGTGGTGAAGTCAATCCTCCCAGCGGGCCTGACTTCACGCAGGGCATGCAACTGTTCATTTTATTTGGAAGGATAGCTGCAGCATAGGGATCCACACTAATTCATGACAGGTGACTAATAGTTTGGCTGACTGGTGCTTGGAAGGAAAATTGCTGAAAAGTGAGGACGGAGAGGTTTTGAGAAAGAGACAGACAGATGTGCTCAGTCACTCAGTCGTGTTCTGATTTTACAACCCCATGAACTGTAGCCTTCCAGGCTCCTCAGACAGATGGATAGATTTTACTAAATGTGCAGAGTCTAAGGATATTTCTTTTCCATGTAAATGCTCTCCAAGAGAAACCTCCTAAGCAGGGAATCTTAATAGACAGTTGGACAAGATAACCAATTCTGTTGATGTTTGGAAGCTTAGCTTCTCCTTAGCCATCACTGTCTTTTCCCAGTGGAATTATGAAAAGAATGGCCACAGTGACAGAATGGAAGTCATGTATAGCTCAGTAACATGGACTTGCACACACCAAAATAGATCAGATTGAAGCCACTGCAAAGTGACTAAACTACCAACACACTTAAAACATAAGTAGCATTAACATCATAAAATGAAAAAAATTCAAAACAAAAAGAGTTTGGAAGGAAGATTGAATTAAAAGTTCAGTCCGTTCAGTTCGGTTCAGTTCAGTTGCTCAGTTCTGTCCACCTCTTTGTGACTCCATGGACTGCAGCACTCCAGGCCTCCTGTCCATCACCAACTCCCGGAGTTTACTCAGACTCATGTCCATCGAGTCAGTGATGCCATCCAACCATCTCATTGTCTGTCATCCCCTTCTCCTCCCGCCTTCAATCTTTACCAGCATCAGGATCTTTTCAAATGAGTCCGCTCTTCACATCAGGTGGCCAAAGTATTGGAGTTCCAGCTTCAGCATCAGTCCTTCCAATGAACATTCAGGACTGATTTCCTTTTGGATTGACTGGTTGGATCTCCTTGTAGTCCAAGGGACTCTCAAGAGTCTTCTCCAAGCCACAGTTCAAAAGGATTCAATTCTTCAGATGTTCACTTTTCTTTATAGTTCAACTCTCACTCCATTCATGGCTACTGGAAAAACCGTAGCTTTGACTAGATGAACTTTTGTTGACAAAATAATGCTTTTTAATATGCTGTCTAGGTTGGTCATAACTTTTCTTCCACAGAGCAAGTGTCTTTTAATTTCATGGTTGTAGTCACTACCTGCAGTGATTTTGGACCCAGAAAAATGAAGTCTGTCAGTTTCCATTGTTTCCCCTCTATTTTCCTTGAAATGCTGGGACCAGATGCCATGATCTTGGTTTTCTGAATGTTGAGTTTTAAGCCAACTTTTTCACTCTTCTCTTTCACTTTTACCAAGAGGCTCTTTAGTTCTTTGCTTTCTGCCATAAAGGTGGTGTCATCTGCATATCTGAGGTTATTGATATTTCTCCTGGCAATCTTGATTCCAGTTTGTGCTTCATCCAGCCTGGCATTTTGCATGATGTACTCTGCATATAAGTTAAATAAGCAGGGTGACAATATACAGCCTTGACGTACTTCTTTCCCGATTTGGAACCAGCCTGTTGTTCCAGGTCCAGTTCTAACTGTTGCTTCCTGACCTGCATACAGATTTCTCAGGAGGCAGATAAGGTGGTCTGGTATTCACATCTCTTGAAGAATTTTCCACAGTTTGTTGTGATCCACACAGTCAAATGCTTTGGCATAGTCAATAAAGCAGAAATAGATGTTTTTCTGGAACTCTCTTGCTTTTTCCATGATCCAACGGATGTTAGCAATTTGATCTCTGGTTCCTCTGCCTTTTCGAAATCCAGCTTGAACGTCTGGAAGTTCATGGTTCACGTACTGTTGAAGCCTGGCTTGGAGAACTTTAAGCATTACTTTGCTAGTGTGTAGCTTAGTTGGTAAAGACTCTGCCTGCAATGCAGGAGACACAGGCTCGATCCCTGGGTCAGGAAGATCCCCTTAAAAAGGTAATGGCAACCCACTCCAGTATTCTTGCCTGGAGAATTCCATGGACAGAGGACTTGCCGGGCTACAGTCCATGGGATGGCAAAGAGTTGGACACGACTTTGTGACTAACTTTCCTTTCCTTTTGCTAGTGTGTGAGATGAGTGCAATTGAGCGGTAGTTCGAGCATCCTTTGGCATTGCCTTTCTTTGGGATTGGAATGAAAACGGACCTTTTCCAGTCCTGTGGCCACTGCTGAGTTGTCCAAATTTGCTGGCATATTGAGTGCTGCACTTTCACAGCATCATCTTTCAGGATTTGAAATAGCTCAACTGGAATTTCATCACCTCCACTAGTTTGTTCATAGGGATGCTTCCTAAGGCCCATTTGACTTCACATTCCAGGATGTCTGGCTCTAGGTGAGTGATCAAACCATCGTGATTATCCGGGTCATGAAGATCTTTTTTGTATAGTTCTGTGTATTCTTGCCACCGCTTCTTAATATCTTCTGCTTCTGTTAGGTCTGCTGCAGGGTTGGGGTCACTGGGTTTAGCAGTGTGTGCGTGGGACCGTTTGAAGGAGGTCACCATTATCTTCATTACCTCCACCATAGTTTGGCCCCAGAAAAACATCACGGTATGAGGTGGTAGCGTGGCCGAGCGGTCTAAGGCGCTGGATTAAGGCTCCAGTCTCTTTGGGGGCGTGGGTTCGAATCCCACCGCTGCCAATCCTTTTAGGACTTCCCTGTAGCTCAAACAAAATGGGCTTCCCTGGTGGCTCAGAGGTTAAAGCATCTGACCGCAATGCAGGAGACCTGGAGAAGAAAATGGCAACCCACTCCAGTATTCTTGCCTGGAGAATCCCACGGCCTGGTGGGCTATAGTCCATGGGGTCGCAAAGAGTTGGACACAACTGAGCGACTTCACTTTCCTGTAGCTCAAACGCTGAAGAATCTGCTCAAACGCTGAAGAACCCTGGGTTGGGAAGTTCCCCTGGAGAAGGTAATGGCAATCCACTCCAGTATTCTTGCCTGGAGAATCCCATAGACAGAGAATGCTGGCTGGCCACAGTCCGTAGGGTCGCCAAGGGTCGGACAAGACTGAGCAACTAACACACACACACAAATAACAGGGAGGGAACACAGCCCCACCCATCAACAGAAAATTGGAATAAAGATTTACAGAACATGGCCCAGCTCATCAGACCAGTTTCCTCCTCAGTCCCTCTCTCCCATCAGGAAGCTTCCATAAGCCACTTATCCTCCATCAGAGGGCAGACAGGCTGAAAAACTCCATCACAGAAAACTAACCAATCTGATCACATGGACCACAGTTCAGCGCAGTTCAGTCGCTCAGTCGTGTCCGACTCATTAACTACCCTATGAATCACAGCTCACCAGGCCCCCTGTCCATCACCAACTCCCCGAGTTCACTCAAACTAATGTCCATCGAATCGGTGATGCCTTCCAGCCACCTCATCCTCTGTCGTCCCCTTCTTCTCCTGCCCCCAATCCCTCCCAGCATCAGAGTCTTTTCCAATGAGTCAACTCTTCGCATGAGGTGGCCAAAGTATTGGAGTTTCAGCTTTAGCATCAGTCCTTCCAATGAACACCCAGGACTGATCTTTAGGATGGACTGGTTGGATCTTCTTGCAGTCCAAGAGACTCTCAAGAGTCTTCTCCAACACCACAGTTCAAAGGCATCAATTCTTTGGCGCTCAGCCCTCTTCACAGTCCAACTCTCACATCCATACATGACCACAGGAAAAACCACAGCTTTGACTAGATGGGTCTTTGTTGGCAAAGTAATGTCTCTGCTTTTGAATATGCTATCTAGGTTGGTCGTAAGTTTCCTTCCAAGGAGTAAGCGTCTTTTAATTTCATGGCTGCAATCACCATCTGCAGTGATTCTGGAGCCCAGAAAAATAAAGTCTGACACTGTTTCCACTCTTTCCCCATCTATTTCCCATGAAGTGATGGGACCGGATACCATAATCCTCATTTTCTGAATGCTGAGCTTTAAGCCAACTTTTTCACTCTCCTCTTTCACTTTCATCAAGAGGCTTTTGAGTTCCTCTTCACTTTCCGCCATAAGGGTGGTGTCATCTGCATATCTGAGGTTATTGATATTTCTCCCGGCAATCTTGATTCCAGCTTGTGTTTCTTCCAGTCCAGCGTTTCTCATGATGTACTCTGCATAGAAGTTAAATAAGCAGGATGACAATATACAGCCTTGACGTACTCCTTATCCTATTTGGAACCAGTCTGTTGTTCCATATCCAGTTCTAACTGTTGCTTCCTGACCTGCATACAGATTTCTCAAGAGGCAGGTCAGGTGGTCTGGTATTCCCATCTATTGCAGAATTTTCCATAGTTTATTGTGATCCACACAGTCAAAGGCTTTGGCATAATCAATAAAGCAGAAATAGATATTTTTCTGGAACTCTCTTGCTTTTTCCACGATCCAGCAGATGTTGGCAATTTGATCTCTGGTTCCTCTGCCTTTTCTAAAAACCAGCTTGAACATCTGGAATTTCATGGTTCATGTATTGCTGAAGCCTGGCTTGAAGAATTTTGAGCATTACTTCACTAGCGTGTGAGATGAGTGCACTTGTGCGGTAGTTTGAGCATTCTTTGGCATTGCCTTTCTTTGGGATTGGAATGAAAACGGACCTTTTCCAGTCCTGTGGCCACTGCTGAGTTTTCCAAATTTGCTGGCATATTGAGTGCAGCACTTTCACAGCATCATCTTCCAGGATTTGAAATAGCTCCACTGGAATTCCATCATCTCCACTAGCTTTGTTCATAGCGATGCTTTCTAAGGCCCACTTGACTTCACATTCCAGGATGTCTGGCTCTAGGTGAGTGATCACACCATCATGATTATCTTGGTCGTGAAGATCTTTTTTGTATAGTTCTGTGTATTCTTGCCACCTCTTAATATCTTCTGCTTCTGTTAGGTCCATACCATTTCTGTCCTTTACCGAGCTCATCTTTGCACGAAATGTGCCCTTGGTATCTCTAATTTTCTTGAAGAGACCTCTAGTCTTTCCCATTCTGTTGATTTCCTCTATTTCATTGCACTGATCGTTGAGGAAGGCTTTCTTTGTCTAACTCGATGAAATTATGAGCCATGCCCTGTAGGGCCACCCAAGACAGACGGGTAATGGTGGAGAGTTCTGACAAAATGTAGTCCACTGGAGAAATGAGTGGCAAACCACTTCAGTATTCTTGCCTTGAGAAGCCCATGAACAGTATGAACAGTAAAATGTCACTAGGAGTAGATATTTAATATTTGTCATAATAACATTAGTGATCCAGGGGATTTTTATAAAATGGTACTTACTTAAAATCTGGAAAACCAGTGGATTTTTATGGCACTCTCATGATTATGTGTGCATGTATTCAAAACAGAGCAACAGTTAAAATGCTGAAATCATTGATAATAGTGAGGGCTTTTGAAGTGGAGAAGCCTGAACCAGAGGCTACATTCTGCAGTCAAAGGGAAGGAAATAACATGGTGGAGTGGTGACAGGATCAGGGGAAAACACAGTGCCAGAGAAAGTTTTATTAGGAAGGTTTGCATATCAGAGTGAGGACGCTCCAGACAGGATCTGTAAGCAGTAACTATGCCTCTGCTGGAAGGAAAAGTCTTTAATATAATTCAACTATCCCGGTTTCAAGAACGCGATCCTAGAACATGTTTGGCTGAATCACCAGATACAAGGGATGGGCAGACAGAGTGCGTCTCAAGTCTCTTTGAGAAAGTGGAAGGAGTGTCTTTCCTGGTGAAGGTGACTTCACAATGGCATGGAATAGCTTGATAGGGTGCTTCTTGAGTGAAAATATTTACCTTGGGTAGAATGTGCCCCCTGAGTTAATTCAGAGAACAATCGGCAATTTTGTGCATCTGGTCAATGTCCAAATTTTTGAGGCAGGAGAGACGCAAGGTTCTCAGACTCCTGAAATAAAACTTTTACAGTGGCCAATCACTTTATGTGACAGTGTGGTTTCTTGGAAGTAGCCAATTGTTTGCAAAAAAAACATTAATTTTAACACAAATCAAACCACTCACCTCTTTTGTGACCAAGAATAACCTTTCTCTTTCTCTCAAATCTCTTGCTTTGCACTCAAGTCTCCCTCTACAACACTCTCCCCACACCACCCCCGGATTTAAGTGAGGCACAAAAGCTATTTTACTTCATAAACTGGATTGTATGATCAAATTCATGTTGATT
The DNA here is from genome assembly GCF_003369695.1 of Bos indicus x Bos taurus. Lineage (NCBI taxonomy): Eukaryota > Metazoa > Chordata > Mammalia > Artiodactyla > Bovidae > Bos > Bos indicus x Bos taurus. The sequence continues at coordinate 31,213,073 of NC_040098.1, forward strand.
CATCAAAATCTTTAATAGGACCACAAAGTTAAACTACTTGTAGGAAAAGGTAGAATTGCCCCTCAAGTACATAGCAACTGTCCTACATCTCTGAACATTAGTGTCCTAAATCTGTGTTCTTTGATGTTTCCATAAGTGCTTAGGACTCCAGCTATGTATCTCCATTAGCAACATTTTCAAAAGGTAATGCTCTCCCAAGCATACCCAGCAAGTAGACAGGACAAGTAGAAGGAGAAATAAGTTTTCCTGTACTCTTTTTACATCTTTCCTTTTAATAGGACAGGTCCTGTCCTTTTAAACAGGATGGGACCATTTAGCACATCTGCATGGTGAATGAGCACCTCCTGCCTTCTCATCTCAAGCCTGACACTGGTGAACATCCACTCTGAGTCTCTTAGAAGAGGGCAAGGACACAAGAGAGTGGCTTGCCTCTTTGGCTGGGGCATTCGCTTCCATACCTGTCATCATGGCCAGCTTTATTTGTCTGTGATCAGTGCATTTCAGAGGGCCTTGTGTCCAGGAAATTATGCAGCCAGTCTCTCCTTCATCTCACCACTGGAGAATCTTGTGTTCTTCATGACAGAGGAGGAATTGTGTTCCCCAAAGTACTAGGGCAAGTTCACTTCAGATTTCCCAGCCTCTTAATTTTAAACTTTCTCCAAATCCAGGGAAAACTCCATTGAACTGATTCCTGAAGCTAGTTTGATGGAAGATGAGGTGGGGGCATAGTCTAAGTGATTTTCCTGCTCTCTGAACTCTAATTTTCCCCAGTAGTTAATTTTTTGTGTAGTAAAGACCTTAGTCAACGTAGGAGTGATTTCTCAGTGAGTACAGTGGATGGTTTTAAAAGGCGGACAAATCTGAAACAGAAAAACAGATATCAAATATTAACATATATATGGAATCTAGAAAAATGATACCGATGAACCTATTTGCAGAGAAGGAATGGAGACGCGGATGTAGAGAGCGGACTTGTGGACACAGCAGGGCAAGGAGAGAATGGGAGGAACTGAGAAAGTAGCATTGACGTATGCGTACTGTCCTGTGTCAAATGGATAGCTAGTGAGGCATTGCTATATAACACAGGGAGCCCAGCCTGGCGCTCTGTGATTACCTGGGGAGAGTAGGGGGAGGGGGGAACGGACGATCAAAACGGAGGGGAAACATATATAATTATTACTGATTCCCCTCTTTGTATAGCAGAAACCCACACAACTTTGTAAAGCAACGTTCTCCAATTAAAAAATAAAAAGTGGACAGATAAATTTGAACAAAATTGCCGGAGTTATGAGTGACAAATTTCCCGAGAGCCATTTTGGTTAGCGTCAGAGAAATGCCACACAAGAAATTCCAGCTGGAGGTGCCGGGGATTGAACCCGGGGCCTCGTGCATGCTAAGCACGCGCTCTACCACTGAGCTACACCCCCTACAGTTACAACCTCTTTATGAAAAATAATCGAATGGCAATAGCTATCTGCATTATTTTTCAAGAACCGTAGCCCAGTACAACCTAGTTCTCTTCTGGAGAATCTTGTCCATGTTTTTGCCCTCCTCACATGGAGCTCTTGGCTCTACGAGAGTATGAAGAGCTAGGAACCAGAGTAACATCTACTGACTTGCAGTGGTTTATTCTATTCTACTCTAAGGATATAGTTGAATTAAATAAGGTTCCTTACAACATTAAAGAAGACACTAAGTATTGTTCTGAAGATTATAAATTTACTTCCCTTGTGGCTCAGATGGTTAGGAATCTGCCTGCAATGGGGGGAAACCTGGGTGTGATCCCTGGTTTGATCCCTGGGTTGGGAAGATTCTCTGGGGAAGGGAACAAGTCCCCAGTAGAACTGCCTGGAGAATTCCATGGACAGAGGAGCCTGGCAGGCTACAGTCCATGGAGTCGCAAAGAGTCAGACACAATTGAGCGACTTTCACTTTCAGTAACAAAGTATCTAGGGAAGAAATCTGTAAACTGGAAAATGTCAGTAAGATTTGTTTTACAAATCATGGATAAATCAGAAATTTGAAGAACTTATTCCGGACAAAATGATTGACTGGAATTACTGGGCATGAGTGAGGAGGTGGCCAGCATAAAAGGATGCCCAAACCTAAGGGGTGGATATTTCCACCTTTTTCTTGTTTTATGCCATTTAATTAATTGCTTTCAAACTTTTCTTAAATCTACGAACAAGTTTACTTGAACTGAATCAAGATGCGTTTTCCCAGTGAGTGCTAGATAATGAGCATCATTTACATACCACCAGGTGTAGGAAGGTTTGAGTTTTGAGACATTGAAACTTGGTGGGTTTCCCAAGAGCAAGTTGAAATCCTGCTCACAGAACTCTAGGTTGAATTCTGACCATGGTCAATATGACATATTTGTGGGTTTTTTTTTCCCCCCGAGCTTTCAAAATTAAAAAAAAAAAAATGGTGCCTTTAAGATATAGCTGGGGACAAAAAGTGGATAATATTATAGTAATAGCAATAGGTTACATTACATCATTATATCACCTCCTTGATAAATAGACTCCCCAAGAGGTGAAGTAACTAACTGCCAACGGCTCACAGCCAACAGGTAGCAGGGCAAGTTTCAAAGCCAGGCAGACTTCCTGTAGAGCACCTGCTCCACATCTTTTCTTCTGAGATGGGAATCCTGAAGTCAAAAGGCAACTTGAGATTAGTCTGGATTTATTCCTCTTTGAAAATGTCATCACTTATAGGGAAAGAAGTAGTCCTACATAATTAATGTTGAGCAGTTTCCAATTCTCTGGGGAAATGGGAAAGCAAGAAAGCAATGAACTCACAATACTCACCATGAAATAAAATACCTCAAGTCCAGCATTATGGTCTGCAAACCCTGCTGTGACATTTTGTAGGGGACATGACAGCTCTGGTTTTGAGATGGCTAAAGGAATGGAAGACAGAAGAGAGGGGGAAACAAAGCATTCCTGAGAGCTGGGTATTTATTATAGCATCTCTTTCAAATGGGATTTTCCCTGCCATAAAGAGAATGCAAAGAAGCTTTGCACTAGGATAATATCTATCAAATGAATTAGTTAAATGTATGTCCAGTAGCTAGATCTATAGATTACAATAGCTCACTAGGTAAGCTTCCAGAATTTTTTAATTGGGGAAACAAAGTTCAAATCCCTAGGGGCTGAGGTCCTTCTGTTTGAATTTATTCTCCAGTTATTTCTGGCAAAAGCCTACTGAAACCTTGCCTGCTCCTAAAGTTGTATTTACAGTGAGATTCCCTCCTTAGTGGTTGGTAAACTATTGCCAGGGAGACAATAATGGTTTGGGAACATTAAAAGGTTGAATAAATAAAATGAAAACTAGTATTAGTTGACACATGAAGTTTATATGAAGTTCAAATGTCAGTGTCCGTATATAAAGTTTTATTAGAACACAAGCACTTCATTTACACATCTTCTATGGCTGCTTTCAAGCTACAACAGAGTGGCTGCAACAGAGACAATAAGTGGCACCCTTTTCTCTTCCCACTGCTGCTGTTCACGCTATACATCACAGTGATTCAGTGACCGTTGCCCAAGTTTTTCAGCGTCATTATTGCATAATATTTTATTATTTTTTAAAATCAGTAGTGCTTACTGCTCACAGGGTATTAATATGTTGGAGTACTATGTAAACTTAAAGAGGTCATAAGATACCTGTATTACCTTGGCAAAAAAAAAAAAAGTTGAAAATCTAAAAGTGAGCTTCAGTTATGAACTCCTCCATGACTGAAATGTGACACATATTTAACATGCTAACGGAATACACTGTATTAACTCAAAAGACTAGTTTGCCGAAACCCGGGATTGAACCAGGGACCTTTAGATCTTCAGTCTAACGCTCTCCCAACTGAGCTATTTCGGCCACTTGAAATAATAGCCTTTGACTTCTATTTTTTAATAATTAGATTGTCTTCAGCTTTTTTTTGGATTTCAAATTCTTTAAGCCTGATGGTCTAGTTGTCCAATATACTTGCCTGCCCAGAAAGAACTGGACTCTTTCTTCCATATTTGCTGCTTGGATGAAGTTCCCTCTGGTGTGGGATGGTAGGTGGAGCAGGGAGGAAGAGAGGTAATAGCAATTCACTGGAAAATCTTTCGGCTTCTCCACATCCTGTCAGTTGACCCAGACCCAGTTCAGAAACTAAAAGAACATAAAGGTAGTTTTTTTTTTGGGGGGGGGGTGTCTCTTACTTTTCTCTTCCTCTTGATCCTCCTTCTTTGAAAGTCTCCAAAAATGCTGAGAAATGGAATCCAATAACTCCATAAGTTTGGAAAAATATATATGTACAGTAAGTCCCCTATATGCAAACTTTCAAAGATGCCAATATGCATTCCATCAATGTCAGACATGAGTGCTATTGCAGCTGCCCCTCCACCTCCTATTGCTGATGATACTTCCACTCGACCCTATCCCACCTCTTCTCCCTCCTCCAGGCAATAACTCTTCTTGCCTGTTCACTTGATGCCAGCCCCCTGTATGCCAGCTGTTGTACTGTACTACTATACTATACTATAAGATTAAAAATGTTTTAATTTTTTGTTTTTATGTGTTCTTTGTGTGAAAAATATTATAAGCCTATAACAGTATGGTACTATATAGTGATTGTATTAGTTGAGTACCTAGGCTAACTTTGTTGGACTTACAAACAAATTGGACTTACCAACTCACTCTCAAAACAGAACTCATTCATATACATAAACATTACCAGACTACATACTCATCACAATAATTCTCAACTGATGGGAAAGCAACTGTTACAAAAATTAGAAAATTTAAAATGGCATATCTCGTTACAACAGACTTTCTTCACAAAAAATCAATAGTTAAATTTTTTATTTAAAAAGTTTTACACAATTTAAAAGGTTACTTTCCAATTTAAGTTATTACAAAGTGAAAGTGTTAGTCATTCAGTCTGTCCAACTCTTTGTGATCCCATAGACTGTAGCTCATCAGGCTCCTCTGTTCATGGAATTCTCCAGGCAAAAAAATAATGAAGGGGATTACCACATTTTTCTCCAGGGGATCTTCTTGACCCAGTAATTGAAGCATGGTCTCCTACATTGTGGTCAAGTTCCTTACTTCCTGAGCCATGAGCTTTGTTCCCCTGGAAACTTTATTACACTCAAATTTGTACCTCCCACTCCCGAACCCTACTACTGCCCTTCCCTCCACCTGGAAACCACTAGTTTGTTCTCTATATCTATGAAGTAACATCAATAGTTGATTTTTTAAACAAGACAAATGATTTGACTTTGACTCCAGATACCAATATTATTTAGTTGTTTATTCAAGGAGCCAGTGCCAGTTTAAAGTGACAAGAAATAATCTGTGTGAGTAGTCTTCCTGGAAAAAACTTCAAGTGAGACTATTTTGTGAGAAGTTGAACAAACGATTCATTACAACATGGAGTGAAATCTGCTACAATAGTTTAGAACTGGTTGCAGCTAATAAATAAAGGTTTATTTGAACAAGTTTTAAAACTTGTGGGAAATGTAGGTCACAATAAGTGACCTACAAATAAGTAGACATTCCCTGCCTTTAACAGACGTCCCTGGCTCAGACAGTAAAAGAAATCTGCCTACAATGTGGGAGACCTGGGTTCAATCCCTGGGTAGGGAAGATTCCCTGGAGAAGGAGATGGCAATCCACTCCAGTACTCTTGCCTGGAAAATCCCATGGACGGAGAAGCCTGGTAGGCTACAGTCCGTGGGATCACAAAGAGTCGGACACAACTGAATGACTTCACTTTCACTTTTCCTGCCTTTATTCAGATACTTGTAAACTTTTGAATGTCATAGGTCATCGAACAAAGAGGTATCAGTGGAATCAATCGTTGCCATTTTTGAAAATTTATCAGTCATATAAAATGAAATCTTTGGCATACCCTGCCAAGTCACTTGGCAAATAAGTCATAAGCCTTAGTTCAGGGCTAAGATTAAAGCCTTGGAGGTGCTGGAGTTGAACCCAGGGCATCGTGCATGCTAAACACTGTGCTCTATCACTGAGCTACATCCCCTGCAGAAGGTGTCTAGGATATTCCATATGGCAAGTTGCCACTATCCCTGGATCAGGGAAGAGCCCTGGGAAGATTCCTTGGAGAAGGGAATGGCTACCCACTCCAGTATTCTTGCCTGGAGAATTCCATGGACAGAGCCTGGCGTGCTACAGTGCATAGGGTTGCAAAGAGTTGGACATGACTGAATGACTAACTGGGGGCTTTTTCGAGATTTAAGTTACCCTGCTGTTTCTGAAGGAGAAGGCAATGGCAACCTACCCCAGTACTCTTGCCTGGAAAATCCCATGGATGGAAGAGCCTGGTGGGCTGCAGTCCATGGGGTCGCTGAGAGTCGGACACAACTGAGCGACTTCACTTTCAATTTTCACTTTCATGCATTGGAGAAGGAAGTGGCAACCCACTCCAGTGTTCTTGCCTGGAGAATCCCAGGGACGGGGGAGCCTGGTGGGCTGCCGTCTATGGGGTCGCACAGAGTCGGACACGACTGAAGCAACTTAGCAGCAGCAGCAGCTGTTTCTGAAACCCTCAAGAGAAGAGACTTTGCTTTCTGAATTGAAAAATGTCTGAATACAAAAGAGATCTTTCATAAGCAGAGGACCCTCCACGGACTGCTGCTAGCTGACTTCCTGAGTGGCAGTTCCTGTCCACCACCAAGCATACATCAGGATGAAATATTCTGTTGAATCTTCAACTTCTTTTCTGTCTGCAACGCTCTTAGAAAAATATAAAAGATAGTGGAGGGGAATACAAAGGCCAGTGCCATGAAAACTACTCAGGAAATTTAGGTACATGTGAGGAGATAAGAGTGAAGTGTAACTAATATGGATATGAATTGAAGAGCCTAGTCAGTCATAACTAAACCACTGTGCCTATCATCTTTGAAATGCAGAAGCAGCATTCTGTCCAGGACACTGCAAATCTAGCTCTGAGACCCTTAAGGACAGAAGACAGGAAAGAAGATTAGAAAAGATGCTCCCGTTGATATTGTGCCTGTTTCAGACAGAATGTTTTTCCACAAGACGGTGAACATGAAGGAAGCCAAAAAGAAAAGTTCTTTATAAGACCTCCCCACACCTGGGTAGGTCCTCAAAATCTATCTGTTCCTGGGGCACAAATAAGTTGATGTTTCCTGCCTTTATTCAACTGTGCATCATTGTCAACCCAAACACATATACTTTTTTTGTTTAGTTTGTTTAAAGGAAATCCTGTCATAAGTGGAAGAGGGCAGGAAATCATGTAATTTTAAAAAACTTCTCTAAATGACTGAAAATCAGCAAGGTTCAGCTGTTCCTAGACTCATGTCAGAGAACTGGAGAGTTGAGAGGGGACGGAGAGGAGAGAGGGGGTGGGGAGGAGAGAGCATCCCGGACGGAGAGTGGGGAGAGGAAGACAGCTGCGGGGAAAGAAGAAGCAGCCAAGCCAGGGCCCGAAAACGAGGACACAAGAAGAAAGTTTGGGAATGAGCATTATACACCACTGATACTCGGATAAGGGAGAATGTGGATGTATCCGAAGTCTTTGTCTCTTCTGCATGTCGACAGGTTCGCCGCAAGAGGAGTCTTCCCTATTCTAAGCGAAGTAGGTGGAAACCTATGTCCTACGAGAATCTGGTTTGTTTTGTTCCAGTTATCGTAGTTTGAAAGATACTAGTTGCTCTTTTCCTCGCTGGATAAACAGGTTGAGCACTTTGGAGGGCCCTTGTGTAGCTGAATTTTTGTTTGCGGTGCAGTACTGCCGGAAATTCCCTGGAGTTTTGGCAACCCACTCCAGTATTCTTGCCTGGGAAATCCCATGGACAGAGGAACCTGGCGAGATACAGTTTATGGGGTCGCAAAAAGAGTTGGACACGACTGAGCGACTAAGTATGCACTCACGCACTGCAGGAATTGATAGCTTTATAAAGAGCAACTGGAAAGCCACGTCTGGATTCCTGCGTGACTGTAGTGACAGCAATGTTGAGCGTAGAAGCAGGGTCAGCGGGGACTTTGGGCTTATGTATCTGAGGCAGCAGATTTTTTAGCACACTAGCTTTGGAATGTGAGGGGCAAATGAGAAAGAAATGTAAGCCGGACAACAAACTAACACTTTTAAATACAAGTCCAAGAATACAAGTGTCAGCACCTTGGATAGCGCCTCAAACTTTTGACCTGAGGGTCGAGCGTTTAAATGTCTGAGCGAAGATTCTTTAGCTCTTCCATTCTTGTTTCTTACTCTTACGCAGAAGTCTCCTGAAACCCAGTTTTCTTCTAGAGATCTTTTGGGACATTTTCAGTGTTCTCTACTGCTTTTATACTACACTTCTCCCAGTGGGAGTTCTGAAGAGCCACAGTTTGAACAGAGAAAGTCTATTCAAACAATTACAGTCTGTCCTCCTCTAGATCTTTGTTTTAAGCACAAATGGTATTTCCATCAAAGATGCATGAGAATCAGAAGTATCTGGCTTCACTTTGGCCATTCCTGAAGTCATCATGCAATACTGTTAGCTAAGAATAGTAGAGGTGGGGGCAGGCATCCTAGCTGTGATTGCTCAAAATGGCTAGAGAGAAGATGGCTAAGAAAAACATGGACAAATGGTTTGAGTACACCCGCACGAATTATATCATTGTATTCCAAAGTTGCAAAGAAAACTGTGGCACAAGAACAAGGCAGGAAACTTTGATTGACTCATTCAAAAGACCAAAGGCAGCAAAGACAAAAATGACAACAATAATAAACAAGCCAAAAAACTCTCCTCGATGGCTTACTGAGGTCTCCAATAAAGGCTCTCAAGTGGAGGTGCCGGGGATTGAACCCGGGGCCTCGTGCATGCTAAGCACGCGCTCTACCACTGAGCTACACCCCCTCGCATACCTACGCTGCTTTCTTATGCAAATTACTCATGTGTTCTCTAACATCAATAACTTCCTTAATATGGATGCTAAATTATTTCATTTAACTTAATTTTTGCCACATGTTCATCCAACATTTCCCAGCCAGCATCTTTGATGAAATGTTTCATTTCTAGCATCTCCATTACTATCCTATTTCACTTTTCTAAACCGTGCTGCACAAAATTTCCCCACTTTCCCTTACTTTTTCTGCTCAATAGCAAAGTTAAATTCGTAACATTTTACTCCAAGGGCCTCATCATCACTGTTGAAGTCTGTCTTCCCAAGGAACACAGAAGGAAAATAAAAAGGAAGATCTGGCTCACACAGGATCTCTCGAACCTGAGGCAACAAGCACAACAGACTCACATTATCAGGCTTGAGGACCCAGTGACATTGGCAGCATCATTGAGGAGCACGAAGGGGAAAGAACAGAAAGAGAAGGAAAAGCAAAAGTAAGACGTTCTCAGTCAATTATCTTTTAGAAGACATTATTCTTTCAACTGTTCGGGTTAATGAAAGAGTTGTGAACCGAGGAGAAGCAAACCTATCCAGGGATGATCTCTTCTCTGTGCTTCTCTACTCTTCTACCACCAACCATAATTATATTGTACAGTCACCAGAAAGAGTAGGCAATGGATCATTATTCTTTCTGATCAAGTAAACTGATGTTAAGGCTTTTACTTTGGGTGGAGTGGGCTGCCTAGAGCTCTTGTAAATTAATTCACAAGACAATAAGTGATTTTGCCTCACTCACCAAATCTTCAGTAATGTCTAATACGAATGAAATATCCTGGCAAGGTCGGGGGTGTAGCTCAGTGGTAGAGCGCGTGCTTAGCATGCACGAGGCCCCGGGTTCAATCCCCGGCACCTCCACTTAGATATATCTATTTACTGAGGACCGCTACTAATGAAAAAGGTACTGAACGGTAGCAGGTGGTTTGTGAATCTTCAACTGTTACGGTCTACCCAAAATAGCGTCACTCATCCCTCCATGAGTTTTGAAAGAGGATCAGGTATTTGTCATGAGGAATTAGACCCCTCAGTAATTTACACAAGTTAGCTGACCGCACATTGGGAAAGTTAAGGATTTTATGCTATCAAGCTTTCCTTGACATAACTCAATACACCCCTCAATACACTGATTCTTATCTCTTTAAATAAAATCATGCCTTTTATTCATAAATTCCAATCACAAAGAAACACCAGAAAAATCATGTAAAGACTTTGGAGTTCAAATTAAAATTATCAGTGGAATAGAGAGGGAGCAAAATGTCCCTGTGTCCGGAGGCTGGCCATAACAGTGAAAAGACCCACTCTCACTTCCTCTCTCTGATTCGTGTATCCATGGATCCTGATGAGAGAAATACATTGCCATTAGTCACTGATGAAGAGTATTTACCATATCCTGGATATCATTACATGGCCTCCCTCACCAAAAGTATTGTCTCTTAGCTCATACCATAACTAAGTATTCAAAAGGTCATTCCACCATCCAATCAGGTTATTTGCTTCAGGGTTAGCGGCCTTATGGTGAGGCCAGTGAATTCCAGAATATTAGCCTATTGCCGATTTTTTTTTTTTTTTTTCCTATCGGAGAAGGCGATGGCACCCCACTCCAGTACTCTTGCCTGGAAAATCCCATGGACGGAGGAGCCTGGTAGGCTACAGTCCGTGGGGCCAGTAAGAGTCGGATACGACTGAACGACTTCACTTTCACTTTTCACTTTCATGCATTGGAGAAGGAAATGGCAACCCACTGCAGTGTTCTTGCCTGGAGAATCCCAGGGACAGAGGAGCCTGGTGGGCTTCCGTCTATGGGGTCGCACAGAGTCGGACACGACTGAAGCGACTTAGCAGCAGCAGCAGCCGATTTTTTTTTTCCCCCTATAAACTGGCTTCTTGTCTCAGAAACAATGCTGTAGGTGCTGTTGAATAAGACATTCAGTAAATTCGTGGCTGGTGGTTTTGGCAGAAGCATTGGGGGACATGAAGGGAAATCTATATATAGAATAAGTGTCTATTCCAGTGAGATTATATATACATTGTGCCCCTAATACAGAAGTGGTCAAATGTAAGGAACCTGACACCAGGGTAGGTAGTTGTTCCCCAGTGGAATCATAGCCCCCAAGTGAGGGCTCAAAGTTTGTGATGTTGGTAGTTTAGTCACTTAGTAGTAGTTTAAACTACATTATTTTGGTGCACAGAAGTCTATGTTGCTTCATTCATTACTAGAGAAATGTAAGTCAAAACTACAATAAGGCATCACCTCATACCAGTCAGAATGGCTATCATCAAAAAAATGTACAAACAATAAATGCTGGAGAGGGTGTGGAGAAAAGGGAACCCCCTTGCACTGTTGGTAGAATGTAAATTGATACAGCCACTATGGAGAACAGTATGGAGATTCCTTAAAAAGCTAAGAATAAAACTTCCATATGACCTAACAATCCCACTACTGGGCATATACCCTGAGGAAACCAAAATTGAAAAAGACACACATACCCCAATGTTCACTGCAGTACTATTTATAATAGCTGGGACATAAAAGAAACCTAGATGTCCGTTGACAAATGAATGGCTAAAGAAGATTTAGTACATATAAAAAATGGAATATTACTCAGCCATAAAAAGGAACTCATTTGACCCAGTTCTAATGAGATGGATGAACCTACAGTCCATCATACAGAGTGAAGTAAATCAGAAAGAGAAAAACAAATATCATATATTAATGCATGTACATGGAATATAGAAGGATGGTACTGATGAATCTATTTGCAAGGCATCAGTGGAGACGCAAACATAGAGAACAGACTTGTGGACACAGTTGGGAAAGGAGAAAATTAAGAGGGTAGCACTGAAATGTATTCTTTACTGTATGTAAAATGGATAGTGGTGTTGCCCAAATGGTCTGGGAGCGAGCGATGAGAATGAAGACAGAACACGAAATCTGGTGCAACAGGTCAGGGGACCTGCAGCCTCTATTGGACTGAGGTGCAGAGTCCACTCTGAGTCTAGCTTTTATTCCTAATTGCAGACTACAAGACTTTTTTGATCTTATCTTTCCCAAGACACTATGCTGACATAGTCCAGAGCTCCTTGTTTTCACCCCAGGCCGTTCTCTTTTGGGCTAGTCTTGGGAACGATCAGCAAGTGCGTAGGCAGCATTCATGTCTGATGCCAATCTGGTGTTCCAAGGTCCATTCTTTCATGATCCAGTCATACTCCCTTCTGAGTCTGGCCTTGGGGTTTGTAACAAGGAGATTATTCTTAAGAAAAACATGAAAAATAATCATTAACACGGTTTCTTAATATATGCTGTTTTTCCAGGTGCTATTTCTGTGGAATTTCTCAAGGCTGTGAAAGGACATTATTAGGAATTCCCACTACATATTGGGAACTTGCTGTAGGATGCAGGGAGCTCAAACTGATGCTTTGTGACAACCTAGAGGGGTGGGATGGGGTGGGGTGTGGGAAGGAGGTTCAAGAGGGAGGGGATGTGTGTATACCTGTAGCTGATTCATGTTGATATATGGCAGAAACACAATATTGTAAAGCAACTATCCTCCAATTAAAAATTTAAAATTAAAATAAGTATGAATAAAAATTAAAATACATATGTAGAACCAAAAAAAAGTAGTCTGCATTGCTGAGCCTATATATGACCTCTGTTCTTGTCATCATGGTTACTTTGTTCACAAGCTCATTGGGCAAGTACAGTGGTGGCCAAGGAGAAGCTTCCAGACATCAACAGAATGTGTCATTGTGTTCAACTGCCTCCAAGGAGGTTGCTCTCTGTAGAGCATTTACTTGAAAACAAATATCCTTAGGCTCTGCACATTTGGGGGATTCTGTCTACCCGCCTATTTACCAGACCTTTCTGTCACCACTTTTGCAGTTTTCTCTCAATAATTTTCTCTCCAAGCCCCTAATCACCTGCCAAACTATTAGCCACCTCTCATTAACTAGTGTAGATATCTACCCTACAACTATCCTTCCAAGCAAAATGAACAGTCACATACCCTGCTTGAAGTAATGCCTACTGAGAGGGTTTACCTTCACTGGCCTACAGGTTCTATGGAAGCCGCTCACACTTGTGTGGTCCCAGTATATGAGCAGAATCATCTATAAACCAGATCTGGTTTTTCTTTTTCTTCTTTGGTTATCAGGAGTTCCCTGTGAAGTTCTGGATGTGGGTTGAAGAATAGAGGATTGTACCAAGTGTAGGAGCCATGGGAATATGAGCTACTTTCTCACGAAAATGACTCAAAAGCCTTGCTTCATATATTCTGTTTCTACTTGAAAATGAAATGATGCTGTGCACTATTTATTACCTCACAATGCTAAATGATTTCCTTGCCTGAATCACAAAGGAGCGAATCAAAAACTGATTTGGTCATAGTTTCAATTTTATTTTTGAAGAAAATTTTGTGAAGAAATTCTGTTGTGATGAGATTTGTCATTTCAAATTTTCTAACTTTGTGACAGTTGCTTTCCTGTCAGTTGGGACTACTGGCTGAAGTGGTTAGTCTGATAATGTTTATGTATGCGGTATTCTTTTGGCAAATTCACAGCATCATTGGCTTTTATTTCTCACCATTTTTGGAGATTGTGAGAGATGAAAGAATGAAAAAAAAGAGAGAGAGAAATAAGAGCTACCAATAACATTTTTCTTAGTTTCCTTTAGTTTCTGAGCTGTGTCTGGGTCAACTTACAGGACGCAGAGGAGTAGAAAGTCTTTCCATCGAATCCCTCATTGGCACCTCTCTTCAGATTTTCCCACCTTTATGTGTTCATCCCATGCTGCCAGGAATTGGCTCCAGTTGGCATACAGAGAAGGCAATTAATTCCAGGTCTTTCCAGATAAGCAAATATATTGGACAACTAGGCAGCTACACTAAAAGAATCTGAAATCTTCTAAAAACTGAAATTGAAAAAAAAAAAAAAAAAATGTCAGGAGAGTAAGTTTTCAGGTAGCCGAAATAGCTCAGTTGGGAGAGCGTTAGACTGAAGATCTAAAGGTCCCTGGTTCAATCCCGGGTTTCGGCATTCTATGCTTTTTAGTTGATCGCCAAGGGCGAGTTTACTTCGGGTGCATAAAGGAATGTTGTAATGGACTGACGATCACAAAATAGCTCTAGATTTTTCTATGAATAAACTCACAGTGAATTTATGAAATCTTACTCCAGCCAAAATTTTAGAACTTTAACTTTTTGATTTTAGAACTTTAATTTAACAAGTGTCTGAATAATCTATTGAGCCACTGACTTCTCAATTCAAACTGAAGTTTCCAAGTTCTGAAACGGACAACAGAGCCATTAGTACCATCCTCAGAGCAAAAATTAGGGATCCTTTCACGCTGGCCTTCTCTTCATCAGACCTTGTATTTCAGTCAACTTTCTGACCCAGTAGCCTTATTTTATCTATTAGTTTGTATTCCTGTATTGTTTATTATTCATTTTAAAGCTCAGTGTTTCCAAGATTGCCTAGAAGGTACTGTGATCTTTTGAGCTTGCTATAATTGTTGAGTACTTTCTTACATTCTGACACATTGATATTCTAGGTGACAGCAAATTTTTACAGTGGCTTTGGTTCCTTCTAGTGGGGATCTGTATGAAGAAATTAGAATATGAGGCTAGTTCTCCTAGTCGTTCCTTAAGTATCGTTGATTCTAGGCTCTTTTTTTCTTTCTTCTAGTCACCTTTTGTAGGTTGACAAACGTGAATAGATACTAGCAATGACGCCTTTCTGCCTAACATGAAGTTGCCCTTCTCTTCGTATAGCTGAGAAAAAGAATGAAATAAAGGGGTTTCAGGAAATAATGGAACTGTACGTAAGCAATCTTTGTGGTAATAATTTCAAGGTCTGGAAACACTGCTGCTGCTGCTGCTAAGTCGCTTCAGTCGTGTCCGACTCTATACGACCCCATAGACGGAAGCCCACCAGGCTCCCCCGTCCCTGGGATTCTCCAGGCAAGAACACTGGAGTGGGTTGCCATTTCCTTCTCCAATGCATGAAAGTGAAAAGTGAAAGTGAAGTCGCTCAGTCAGGTCCGACTCTTAGCGACCCCATGGACTGCAGCCCACCAGGCTCCTCCATCCATGGGATTTTCCAGGCAAGAATACTGGATGGGGTGCCATTGCCTTCTCCTAGGCAGATAGATAAGCCATTAAGTTTTCTTTCGTAAAACATAACTAAGGGGGTGTAGCTCAGTGGTAGAGCGCGTGCTTAGCATGCACGAGGCCCCGGGTTCAATCCCCGGCACCTCCAGTAGTGAGCGGCTGATTCTGGGGGGTCAGCTGATTCTCGGGGGGTCATCATCGTGTGATGGGCTGCAGTTAAAGTTGCAGGACTCCACTTGGTGTTGATCTCTGGGAGCTACGTTCTCATTTTGGGGGGAGAAAAAGTGAAATATATCTAGTTTAGAATGCAATAAATTACGTTTAAGTATAAATAATACAATTTTAATAGCTTTTTAAACTAATAATGTCAAACTGTACAGTTAAAAAGCAACCAAATTAAAAATTTTAATATAACAAGATATAGGAAGAACGGCATACTCATACTTTCTCAGATCTTCATGCACTTTTGAGTTGAAGTTGACAAACTATCTGTAACATAGGACTGTAGGGTAACATGCTGTAACATGGTCTTTCTGCACATGACTATGTATGAAACCAGAATGTCCCCCAAAGTATGCCTCTTTAACATAAAAATTATTTTGAGCTGAAGACAATTAAGGTGCAAAAAAGTTCTCTTTATCCTTCCATGTCTGACCAAAAGCAGGATATTAATCTTCCTTTTACTGGAGAAAAACTCTTACCAGCCCAGATAGACACAAGTTCAGTTCAGTTCAGTCGCTCAGTCATGTCTGACTCTTTGCAACCCCATGGACTGCAGCACACCAGGCCTCCCTGTCCATCCCACTCCTGGAGCTCGCTTAAATTCATGTCCATCGAGTCGATGATAGGCACTAGAGGAATCTGCAAACAAACTTTAGTCCACTAGTTGCCTCCCCAGTATTTAATTTCCCACAGTTTACTGCCCTGAAAAGATAAAAACTGCTTTCTTTAATCCTGTCCTTTATCTATAAATTTACTGTTCTTTCTTGAACATACTTCATTGGCTGAGGTGCTAAACTTGCACTTTGAGTTACTTTTTGTTTATGTTTCTCCTGAGTGATGCCTGTTGCACACATTAGTAAGCACTGCTTTTCTCGAGTCAACCTGCCTTTATGTTTAAGAGTACCAGCTGAAAACCTAAGGTGAGTAAACTTTTGTCTCTTGCATTCTCTGTCTCTTGCAATTCTATGCACCCAGCAAGTTGGACAGCACCCCCATTAGATCTACACACTACTAAAATGATTCAACTCCTCTGATCATGCACTTGGGAGTGACAGCAGGTACAAGATCCTCTAAAATAGATAAATCCTTACTTTTCATTTCTAGACTTCTTCGTGGAGAACCAGTAGCAAATAATGAAAACCAGTGAGGATGAGTCTTTTTCTGAATTTCTTAGATTGTGTGAGAGTAGAATGTATGAAATGAAGCACTGGCTTTAGTTTCTAGCACCTTTATTCTTGCTCTTTTCTTTTACTCTCTTAAACTGTATTCGCACAAACTTTTCTCACTTTCCTCTCCATATTCCCTTATTCAGTTTTTCTTCCTCACATCAAAGTTAACTTTACACCCATTTGCTCCTGACACGTTTCCACTCTAAGGGTTATCCTCACTGGTGTGTCTGTCTTCTCAAGGAACATTTGACTGAAGGAAACAAAAAAAGAAAGATCTGGCTCATTCAGGATTTCCTGAACTCCAAACAACAAACTTGGAAGAGTCAGTCACATCATCAAGCTTGAGCACTAAATTCCACTGACAGTATTACTGAGGAGCATGAAGGGAAAAGAATAGAATTTTTTTTAAGTATCTCTCAGAAGGCTTTATTCTTTCAGCTTGTTCCTGGTTAATTAAGTAACTGCAGGCCAGGAAGAAGCCACTAGACTGTATATTTAAAAACTTCAGTAATACTAACATTTAACTTGATAGACTTTCTCTAGGCAAGCTTTAAAAAAAAAAAAAAAGACAGAAATAATATTTTATGAAACAGCCAGAGGAGCATGAATACAGGGGGGTGTAGCTCAGTGGTAGAGCGCGTGCTTCGCATGTACGAGGTCCCTGGTTCAATCCCTGGCACCTCCATCTGTATTTTGGTCAACTTTTCTCATATTTCAATCCCTCCAGCCTACCATTTTTCCAGGGCCGAGAATCGGCAACAGGAAGACAAGAAGGAAAGAAAGAAAGAGAATAGAATAAAGGGGAGTGGGATGGGGTGATGGTGATGGTAATATCCTTGCTCCTTTAGTTAGTTATCTGAGCAGTCAGAGACCTGGATTTTCATGTGGCTATGGAAGAGAAGGCCCCTGAGATGAGACTAGCACAAGGACTGAAAAAGACCCATTGGAATTGGAGAATAAGGAGTCATTGGTATGTATTTTAGACTTTAGACTGAATTTGGACCCTGCAGTTTGTTGTTTCTGCTTCAGGTGTCTTCCTGCTTCTCTCAGCTTGCTCCGAAGTTTGCTCCATCTTCACCAGTTCTCAGGAAGGCATTTCCATTGCATCACCAGGGAACGTCTCAGGAATGGGGTATTTTTCTTGAGTTTTCAAATTCCTCCTTTCCCCTAACTTCAACCTCCTCCGACTCCAAAACTGCCTAAAAGACCGTAAAAATGCCGCGGAAGAAGACAAAGAAGAAAAGTATTGCTAAAGAGGCGGGTAAGGATGCGGCGGATAGAGCGGGATTTAGGTCCTTCCGGAAGGAAAGAGATGACAGAGCGGAAAGGATTCACACACAACCTGCCAAGAAATGCAGAGCGACAGTGCATGTCCAGCAAACCTAAGGCAGCAACGCGATCCGGCCCTTGGCAACTGCGTTTCTTCTTGAGGCTCTGTTTTTGAAAGACAAAAGGAGGAGGGAGGAGGAAAAAGAGTACACAACCTCTTTCGGACAGAATTTTCTCCAGAATGAGGAGTGAGCAGGGGGAATGTGTGGGCTGGTACTCCATATGTGAAAGGAGTCTCATTTAACGTCTTGTGTGAAAGGAATTAATGCACAGAGTCGGACACGACTGAAGCGACTTAGCAGTAGCAGCAGCAGCAGCCTAGATAGCATCTGTCACCTCAGGCACTGAGGCGCAAAAACACTTTCCGTCCATTTTGTGTGACAAGTAACCCAGATGTGAATTTTGAATGAAGTCCGAAAGCAGACAGTAATTTATAATATTAGGAAACTCTGCAAACTCAAACTCTGGCAGGTTTGGGAAACCCTGACCTGGAGTGTCAAAAACCCGAAGCCTGGGTGGAGTGAACCAAGTTATTGGCAAGATCTCAGGCGGGAAGCAATATAGTGGACAAGAGTGGAAAGGCGACGCTTGAACAGGACAAGGAAGGAGGCGAGTTTGAGTAGGATTTGGGTAAATGGGTAGGAAGGACCTGTGCAAGCTCCACCTCTCTTCTTTGCATCCTATACCTACAAGAAAGTGTTGAAGTCCCGTGTATTTTAGGGAAGTAAACAGAAAACTTCTGTCCCTTAAGAAGATCGCACTCGTTTGTACCCAAACTGTTGGCTTTTGAGAGCATCTTGGGGCCCTTTCCATAGGCGAGCTCTTCAGAGGGAAGTCAAATTGTTTCAAACCTGATGTCTGTTGTGATGGCAGCAGGTTAGTGAGTGTGGAAGTGGCCTCTGCCGGCTGCTCTTGGCTTGAGTATATGAGGTACGTGTGCAGGACTGACTTTTAACACGGATCACAATTGAAAATAATCTAATGAACTCACTCTTACTAGGCCGTCAGAAAAACATAACTTTCGTGAGCCCGGATAGCTCAGTCGGTAGAGCATCAGACTTTTAATCTGAGGGTCCAGGGTTCAAGTCCCTGTTCGGGCGTTGCTAGGACTTTTTTTTTTTTTTTTTCCTTTTTATGTCCAAAAGAGGTTTTCACTCTCTGCTCTGGGCCATGGTGCTGCCTGAATATTAAGTCATCAACTCTTAGTATGCAATCTAATAAACAAGGTTTTGAGACATTCGCTCAAATAAGCCAGAAACAGGACTCCTCCATGGTGGAATGGGTATGGAGAAGAATGAATTCCTTTCTGCTTGCGGGTAGTCTGTTGTGTTTTTGCTTTGTGGGTGTTAGATCGAGCCTGGAAAGAGGAGGAGCTTGGGTGTGAACATGATTAAGGTGCCGACAAATAGTACAGTCAAAGCTAAGATTTTTCCAGTAGTCTTGTAGGGATGTGCCGAATTAGACCACAGAGAAGGCTGAGCGCAGAAGAATTGATGCTTTTGAACTGCTGTGCTGGAGAAAACTCTTGAGAGTCCCTTAGACTGCAAGGAGATCCAACCAGTCCATCCTAAAGGAAGTCAGTCCTGAATATTCATTGGAAGGACTGATGCTGAAGCTCCAATACTTTGGCCACATGATTCAAGAACCAACTCACTGGAAAAGACCCTGATGCTGGGAAAGATTGAAGGCAAATGAGAAGGGGCAGCAGAGGATGAGATGGTTAGATAGCATCACAAGCTCAATGGACATGAGTGTGAGTAAACTCCTGGAGATAGTGGAGGACAGGGAAGCCTGGCGTGCTGCAGTCCATGGGGTCACAAAGAGTGACTGAGCAATTGAACAAGAAGGTGCCTGCAAATTTAAGATTCAGTCTTGTGAAGGTATTTGGTAGCCACAGTGAAACCCCTAAGATGGCAACTTTGCAGAAATTTGTGATTAAGGAGGTTTTTCTTATCATGGAAGACAGAGTGTGTAGAGCGAGAATGTAAAAGGGCTTATTGTGATTTGAAGATTGGGAACTCATTAACGGTATTTCTGGGAAACTGTGTCTTAAGCCAGAGAGACCATGGACTCCAGATAGTATTATGTTCCTTGAACTTCTTTAGAAATCCCAGGAAATGCTTAGAAATCCAGGTCAGGTGATTGCTTTCTCCTTTTTGCTGGCCTCCGACTGTATGAGAGTTTTGTTCTTCTTCACAGAAATCCCATGAAGTAGATTTTGAACTTGGAAGGACTCCATTTGTCTGAAACAGTTTGTCTCTTAGTTGGTCCAAAAGATTCATCAGATCTCTAGAATGTAAAATAGGAAACAGAAAAGTGACTGGTCTCAATGAGGGAGAGAAATAGGTGGGATGGGGAAATGGGGCTGGTTTTAGTTTGTCTCTGTGTCTGGGTGTAAAGTACAACTAAGATCATGTCCAGTGTCCTTGGTAAATTATTACTCTACATTGTGACAGAAGAAAACAGTGCCAAGTGGGGTCTTGTATATTTCTGATATCAGCAAAAGTGTGGTAAATTGTGAAGCACTGCCCAATATAATGTGAATCATGCATGCCAACCACATATATAATTTTTAAATTTTCTAGAAGTTACATTGAAAAAAATAAAAAGAAACAAGTGAAATTCATACTGCATTTAATTTAATACAATATATCTAAAATACTACTGTTACAGGAAGGGGGACATGCTTCCAGGGTCCAAGAGTGCGCTCTCGTTCACACTTGGAAATGTCAGAGGAGGCACATTGTGCTGACAAAGAGATTTTATTGCAGAAGGGGGGCCTAAGTAGAGAGCAGCAAGGTAAGGAAACCCAGGAGAACTGATTTGCCACATGGCTGTAGTCTCAGGTTTTATGGTAATGGGGTTAGTTTCTGTGTTATCTCTAGACAGTCATCCTGCTTGGTCCGTAATCTCAGGGTCCTCCCTGGTGGCATGCACATTACTCAACCAAGATGGATCCCAGGGAGAAGGACTCTGGAAGGTTGGTCATCTCCTCCAGCCTTTGGCCCCTTCTGAATTCTCCCAGTTAGTTTTCAGTGGCAGCACCAGGTTCCTTATCTAGAACTCCTGTTGCCTGAGACAACTCAAGCATGCAGGCCTGGCCAAGGCAGGTGGTTTTGGTCAACAGTTCCCTAACTGTAGTGGGAATTCCTAATAATGTACTTTCAGAGCCTTGAGAAATTCCACAGAAATAGCACCTGGAAAAACAGCATATATTAAGAAACTGTTAATGATTATCTTTCATGTTTTTCTTAAGAATAATCTCCTTGTTACAAACCCCAAGGCCAGACTCAGAAGGGAGTATGACTGGGCTCATGAAAGCATAGACCTTGGAACAGCGGGTCAGCGGCAGGCAAGAACGCTGCCTACGCACTTGCTGATTGTTCCTGAGACTAGCCCAGAAGGGAATGGCCTGGGGTAAAAAACGAGATCTGGACTATGTCAGCATAGTGTCTTGGGAAAGTTAAGATCAAAAAAAGTCTTGTAGTGTGCAATTAGGAATAAAAGATGGACTCAGAGTGGACTCTGCACCTCAGTCCAATAGAGGCTGCAGGTCCCCTGACCTATTGCACCAAATTTCATGGCTGTTTTCATTCTCGACGCTCAGTCTTCGACGTTTAGGGCAACACCTGACTTTATCATGTCAATAAATAGTTCACATATAACCAACAAGCTCATGGAACTCTGCCCAATGTTATGTGGCAACCTGGGTGGGAGGGGAGATTGGGGGTGAATGGATACATGTACATATATGGCTGAGTCCCTCACTGTTAACCTGAAACTATCACAACATTGTTAATCAGCTGTATACCAATACAAAATAAAAAGCTACTAAAAAAGAATGAAAGAAAAAAATAATCCACATAAACATAGTACCTAAGTATTTTACATTCTTTTTTTCATACTAATTCTTTGAAATCTGGTGTGCATCTTAAACTTATAGCACATAAGTTGGACTGATCATATTTCAAGTACTCAAGAATCACATGTGCTAGTGGCTACCATATTGGACAACAGAGTTATAAGAACTAATGTATTTGAATAAACAGAAGAAAATATATAAATGTGCAAAATTCTTACAAATTAAAGCAGTTCTGTAACTCACACTCAAAATCAATATGCAAAATTTCACTCATATTTGTGAAGTATGCCAACTAAAAATTGCCACTTTGCCATCTGCCTCTCCAAGGATTTAAGTCATTAGCCACTGCAGCTGCTGACCTTCAACACACCCTGAAAGGAATTCAGAGTGGAGATCCGGAATGAGGCACTCTGTGCTCCAGGAAAACACTGGCAGAACAGGCCTTCAAAAAGATATTTTCAGGAGATTTTATGACCCCAAGTCCTTACATTTTCTTATATCTGCTGCTAAGTCACTTCAGTCGTGTCTGACTCTGTGTGACCCCATAGACGGCAGCCCACCAGGCTCCCCGGTCCCTGGGATTCTCCAGGCAAGAACACTGGAGTGGGTTTCCATTTCCTTCTCTTATATCTAGAAAAGCACTAAAATCATTAATGGTGACATCTGCTCCTCCTGACTAGCAGTAAACCTCTGCCAAAAAGTGTGCTTGATTGCATGTGCCCTCTTTCACTAAAATCATATGTAATACTGATCTTCCCCCTACCTGTTCAGAGCAGTTCCTCAGAGCTATCTGAGACTCCCTGGCTATAGTCCTCATTTTGCCCCCAATAAAACTTAACTCAGAACTCTCACATTGTGCTTTTCTTTTTTTTCCCTTCTGTTGACAGGTGTTGACTGAAATAAAAATGCACAATGTGGGAGCTGTAAGTTTTATTTGGGGATTTATTAAGGACTAAAGTCTGGGAGAGGCTATGTGCAAATACTGGTAAATTGCCACTATGCAAGATTACCTAAATTCTTTCTGATAAAGTGCTAGTATTTAATATCCTTCTACCATTCTTAGACAGAGGAGCCTGGTGGGCTACAGTCCTTGGGGTCACAAAGAGTTGGACACGACTGAGTGTTAATTCAGTGTTAGTTCACCATCCTTTGTCTTTCCTATGCCTAAAGACTAATATATGGTTTGTGTGTGTGTGTGTGAATGACAAGGATTTTCTTCTACCCAAATCATTCACTCATAAAAATACATGAGTTAAGACTTAGAGGTGAAAAATCCACTGGATATTTATTTCTTCCAGGGTATTCCTTCCAGGGTATTTCCCCCATTATTCTTGTATGCAAAAAGCCATATTTAAATTTTTCTAAGTCAGTGGTCACATTTCCACAAGACTCTGAATCCCTCAATTTTCAAGAAACTACTTTGGGAGTCACTGGGGAGAGAGATCCTTCTGTTCAACAGAAAATTAACTTCAGAAGGTTGGTATATACTTTGAAAAAGCTATTCAAGTGTGTGCATGCTTTGAAGACAGAGTACATCATAGTAAAAAAATAAAATATATATTTGAAAAGAGATTCAGATATACATATTTTCAACAAAAGTCTTTATCATAAACAAGGTAAAATTTACCTCTGAAAGGAAACTCAGATACACTTTTGAAAAGAACAAGAGTCACTATAACTTTCAGGGGGAAAAAAAAAAAGCAGGGAGGGGAGTAAAACAAAGAATTTGTAGTCAGGCTTTAGATTCTCCTAATTGGTATAATGCTATTTTCATTAGGAACTCTGTTCTCATCAGGAGTTCTAGGTTAGATTTATCTGTTAACAATTATCTGTTAGATAAATTGTACAGTTCAAATATTATGAGTGAATACTCTATTTCTGACTGCTAGATCTGTAAACATGGAGCACAGTGGGTCACAATCTCCCACTACGAGTAAAGACGGCAAATATGGGTAGTTACCTGGACAAAAAAATTTTGATTTAATATCCCACAACTTACAGCAGGGTGAATTCTCAACAGTGTTTGAGATTTATTAATACAAAATTTAGAAGTACTTCAAAACCACAAGTAAAATTTTTAATAACTTTGGAGTGGGGAAGGTTATTCCAATAATGATTCAAAAATCCAAAATTATTTAAAGGAAAATTTGACAAATTTGATTTCAAGAGAGCTTCTGAAAGAGTGGTAAGAGCATAGGTAAATTTTTTTAAGTACATTTATGCTTTTCTTACTTTCCAAATTTTCTGCAATATGCATTATTTGGATAATAATAGAGTAAAACAAAACAAAGCAAAGCCTCCTCTATAACAAGGAAAAATCCACAAGCAAAGTCAATGGCAAATTTCAGACTGGGAAAATAGAACTGCTATTCATATAACAAAAGGGATAATTTCCCTGTTTCACTAAATATAGGCTTGATTATGATGTTAAAGAAAGCATCCACAAAATCTCAATGGTTTAAACAATAAAGGCTTATTTTAACACTTTATATATTTTCCCTCATTGATTGGCTGATGGCTCACCAATATTTTTCATCTGGGATTTAGGATGATAAAGTAGTGAAGGGTAGGGGAAAAACATCTTTTCCTTCTACCCGTCTTAGGTTCTTAGGTTGCAGATGAGCTCTCCGAACTGACCAGGTTCATTCTTCCGCGGAGTAGCCAGCGGAACGAGAAGCTGGCCAGTGGATAAAGGAAAGGGGGAAACAGGGAATTCGGGCTTCTTAAATCTAAGATTTTTCATGAACCCACAGTTTACAGATAACCACTCAGATTTCAGGAGAGTTAGAAGGTCTCTGTGGAGAGAGCCGTTACCTCTGGTGACAAAGACTAGGGCAGAATTTTCACAGTTTCAACAATCTGGACATTTTTTGTTTGTGGTTTTGTTGTCGTTTATCTTTTTTCCTCCAAGAGAGAGCAAGTAGAAAGACGCAGCTCCAAAGAGTCTTTTGACCATTCAACCATTCAGCTACAAAGAAAAGGGGTGGCGGGGGAGGGGGGGGCGGAAATCTCATTTTCTATGAGCCTTTGGCTTGTAGACCATTCTTCAGAGTTCTGAAAAAAACCTCCCAGTGATTTCCACATGGGGTTCGATTTGGCCAACGCGAGAGAAAGCACTTGTGCTGAAGCTACTGAATGAAACTGGGCTGTGCTCTCAGTAACGATATGAGTTGTATGTTGTCACTGCATCTCCAAAGGGGATTACTTGGATAGAATCCGAAAGCGGCTTAAAGTGTAATTCATCCTCAATGATGGTTACTATCTGGTTGGAAATAAAAAGATACTCCAAACTGTGCAAAACGCATTGAGCTTTTAAAAGCACAGGAATCCTACCCAGCAGCGGGTTTTCATCAGGGGATGTAGCTCAGTGGTAGAGCGCATGCTTCGCATGTATGAGGCCCCGGGTTCGATCCCCGGCATCTCCATGGCGATCTACTTTTGTTGTTGCTGTCTAATTTAGACTTTGGCCTTGCATTGTTAAATCAAAATGTTTTAGCTCTTTCTCATTTGTGGGCAATTGTCTTGCCCTTTAAATATAGCAGTTTTCCATGCACGTGTTTATTGGTCTTCTGTTTGGTTAACTACCATCACGATTTTCTCTACTTTCTGAAAACCTCCTTGGGATGTTTTATTAGGCAGCAAGCAGTACAAAGCCAGAGACAATTCAGAAGTAAGTTCATCCTATGAATGCCAGGAAGAGGGAATACAGTTGCATTTCAAAGATTTATTTATCTCAATTAAAGGAGGTTCTATCCATTCCAACTTTGCACTGGAGAATAATTAAAATATCTCTTAGTAATTTTTTCTTTTAAGGAGAGGAGAAGGTAGCATCTGTTTTAGTATTGGTGTAGTAGTTGTACATCGCTATTCAAGGATCCACCCTAGGACCATAAGAGAATTTTCTTCATTTCTCACTGCATCTTTGGCTTTACTCAAGATTTCTATGGAGAAGAGCTAGTCACAGTCCAATGCAGGAGGTCTGGGAATGTAGTAAAGGTTAGAAGTAGCCTGTGGAAATAGAAGGCAGAGTTGGTTAGGCACCCTTAATAGCGCGACTGTTCTCTATTCTGACAACCAGCTCCTAATTCTAGTCGCAAGCCAAAACTTACCTCATTAACATAACAGAAATACTTTTGCTCCTCTCACCTTAGAAAATTCTAACGATTTTAAGAGCTCTTTGCCATTAGTAGGGATGGAGACCAAATATATATTTCTTATTGTAAATCACAATATTATATATGTAATACCAGATGTATAGCCAGATGTTACATTGATGCATTATGTGGCAGTTAGTTTTTATTTAAAATTTTTGAGGAACCACAAAAATATTTTTTTTAATATTCTCCTTTCTTAGTTTATCAGTTAATTCCTTAACTTTTTTTAGTGGTTGCTCTAGAGTTTGTAGTATACATTTGCAATTAATCCAAGGTCACCTTCCAATAACACTATACTTCTTCACAGGTAGTGTAACCACCTTGTAATAGGGAAAAAATCCAAAATTTCTTCCCTCCTAGCCATTGTATCACTGCTATCATTTATTTTAGTTACATGTAAACATACATAAGTATGTATACAATATAGCCATAACCTCATAATCAAATACATTGTTGCTATTATAATTTTGAACAAACTTACCTGTGAGATCAATTAAACTAAGAAAAATAAAAGTTTTTATTTACCTTTCCTTATTCCTTCTTTGATATTCGTCCTTTCCTTATGAAGATTTGAGTTTCTATTATTTTTCTTGTCTCTAAATAACTTTCTTTAACACTTCTTGCAAGACTGGTCTACAGGGAACAAATTCCCTCCATTTTTGTTTGAGAAAGTTTTATTTCTCCTTCATTTTTCAAAATTTTAGGGTGCAGAATTCCAAGTTGTGGCTTTCTTCTTTAAATATTTCACTGTAATCTATTCTTGTTTGCATAGTTTCTTAATAGAAGTCACATGTAAGTCACTAGACTTGGTTCCTCTATAGTCTAGATTTTTTTCCCTCTGACCTCTTCCAGGATTATTTTCTTTATATCTGATCTTTTGTAGTTTGAGAATGATATGCTTATATGTAGGTTTTGTTGTTGTTGTTTCTTTTTTCATTTATCTTTCTGGTGTTCTCTGAACTTCCCAGATCTGTGGTTTACTGTCTGACATTAATTTGGGGGAAATTCTCAGTCATTGTTTCAAGTATTCTATTTCTTTCTTTCCTTTTCTTATAGTATTCCCGTTACACATGTTATATATATTTTTTTACACAAGTCCTAGAGTCCTTGGATATTCTGTCCTTCCCCCTGCCCTCGCCCCGCCCCTGCCAGTCTTTGTTCTGTTTTTCAGTTTTGGAGGTTTCTACTGATACATCCTCAAATTCAGAGTCTTTCCTTAGTTGTGTCTATTGTACTAATGAGCTCATCAAAGGCATTCTTTCTGTTACTATGTATTTTAATCTTGAGCATTTCTTTTGTTTTTTGTTTTTTTTTAGGATTTTCATCTTTCTGCTTACATTGCCTATCTGTTCTTGCATACTATCTACTTTATTCATTAGATCCATTATCATTTTAATCATAGTTGTTTTAAATTCTTGCCATGTCTGGTTCTTTTATTGCTCTGTCTCTGCAAATTATTATTTGCCTTCTGATATGCTTTGTAATTTTTTCTGGATAGCCCAACGTGGTGTACTTGATAAAAGGATAAATAGGAATTTAGTAATGCGGTAGTGAGGTGTTGGGGGAGAAGCTTTCTATAGACCTATGATTAGGTCTCAGTCTTTTATTGACCTTTTGTCTCTGGCTGGTGAACTTCACAATTGTTTCTCAGTTGTCTCCTCTCACTCTTAGGTGGGACAGGATAGCCACAGGATGCTGGAGTGTGTTTTTCCTTCTCTCATGTGAAAGTCTAGAGACAGTTGGAATTGAGTATTTCTCTTCTTCTGGGTAAATTAGGCTCTGACAAAACCCCAGTTGGTTAAGGTCTGGTTAAATGGGTTCTTTAGAAATCGGGCCTTGTTAAGAACAATAGCACTCTGGTACATTTCAATGTGGCTCCTCTTCTTCCCCCTCTGCTGGAAGCATGAAGGAATTACGCCCCACCCCACCCCCATCCCCGCCCCACCTTCCGCTTTTTAGATGGTTAATGTGAGAATCTGGTCAAAGTTCTAGGGGTAAAACACACAAAAGTGAAGAGACCCCACCCCTACCCTGCCCAGGCCATGACTCAGTGTGCCTGGAGTTTTTAGTAATCAGAGTTGCCTACTTGGGTCCTCAAGCAAATCATCAACAGTTCAGGTATTGGTTCTTTTTGTGGTTTCCACTTGTGAGTCACTGCTCAGGTAAGTCATGACTCCCCTTATTCACCTGTATATCTCTCCAATCTTGGGGGCAGCCAGTTGCCCTGTGTCCTCACCTCCCTTATAAATTCTAGAAGAGGTGTTGGTTTTTCACTCTGTTCAGATTTTCCTTCTTGACAGAATGAAGTGACTTTCAAGCACCTTATATATGGAACCAGAAACTGGAAGTCTGTTTGCTCTTTTTTAATACATTTTGCCTCTGTGCTTATTAGTAAAATGGTCCTATAATTTTCCCTTCTTATATTTTCTCCACTGGGTGTTGATATAGATATTCAGTTCAGTTCAGTTCAGTCGCTCAGTCGTGTCCGACTCTTTGTGACCCCAAGAATCGCAGCATGCCAGGCCTCCCTGTCCATCACCAACTCCCGGAGTTCACTCAGACTCACGTCCATCGAGTCAGCGATGCCATCCAGCCATCTCATCCTCTATCGTCCCCTTCTCCTCCTGCCCCCAATCCCTCCCAGCATCAGAGTCTTTTCCAATGAGTCAACTCTTTGCATGAGGTGGCCAAAGTACTGGAGTTTCAGCTTTAGCGTCATTCCTTCCAAAGAACACCCAGAACTGATCTCCTTCAGAATGGACTGGTTGGATCTCCTTGCAGTCCAAGGGACTCTCAAGAGTCTTCTCCAACACCACAGTTCAAAAGCATCAATTCTTCAGCGCTCGGCCTTCTTCACAGTCCAACTCTCACATCCATACATGACCACAGGAAAAACCATAGCCTTGACTAGACGGACCTTTGTTGGCAAAGTAATGTCTCTGCTTTTCAATATGCTATCTAGGTTGGTCATAACTTTCCTTCCAAGGAGTAAGCGTCTTTTATAGATACTATGCTAACCTAAAATAATTTATAGTTTTCCCATTTTGGGTGGGGGGAAATATTTTATACAACACAGAGGTTATTGTTTCCTTTAGGATTTCATAGAACATGCCAGTAAATTTGTCTCTGATTGGAAATTTTGTTTAAATTCAGTTTTTTAAATGGCTGTATATTGAATCAGATTTTCCATAACTTTTTAATGTTCGTTTTGACAATTTATACATTTTTATACAGTTTCCATTTCTTCTAATGGAGTTAAGAGGATTGAAGCCAAATTTCACGATTTCTCACTTCTAAATCTCTTAAGTAGCCACTGAAAGTGTCCTCCTGTTTATTCCTTCAGAGATGCAAGCATCTATCTCTCTGTCCATCCACACATTTACTTTTTAAAAACTAGTTCACAAATTTACTTACATCAGGTATTGTAATAAGTACTGATACACAATTAAGGATAACCTTCAAGACGGCCCTCCCCCCGAGGATCCTTACCTCCTGGTAATCACACCCTTGTGAGGTCTTCTCCTACTTGACTCAGTCACCAAGATATATGAGGGGGAATTGAGGCTTTCTACCCACGAATGAATCAGCCATCTTGGAAGCAGATCCCCCAGACACAGTCCATGCTCCAGAGTCCTGCATGCACTGTTCATACCTGGAGTTCAACTTCAGGAGACTCCTGGGGCCAGAGTTACCCAGCCAAGCCACACTGGAGTTTCTGACCCACAGAATCTGAGATAATAAGCATCAGTTTTTTTAATGCTGTGAATTTTGGAGTGCTATTCAGCAATAGAAAACTAATATTTCTAGAAAGCCTTTTTTTACATTTCTTGCAAAGGAATAATCATTATTAAAAAAAAAATAATTTTTATCTGTTTCTCTCAAGCTTCCAGACTGTTACAGAAAACTTTTCTTGAAAATAAAATATCAATGCTAAACTAAGATGTGTGGTTCATCTCTCATGTTTCTCTTTTTATCCTGAAGGAAAAAATTCCAAAAATTTTAGGCTGATTGCCTAGTGCATCTTATCCACCAGAGGGTCATGGCTCTATCATGAAAACAATCCCTGGCAAAAGGAAATGGAAAAGCCATAATTGTTTCAGATGATTCATGGTTTATGCAAATTCTTACTATATGAATAAAATTTAGGTTCTCTTAGCAAGGTGAAAGGATGAGAAATGCTGGTTATATCTTGTCAAGCTGATTTCTCTGCTCCTTTCAGTTCCAACCATTCTGAACTATATACACTTCCACGCCTGTAAGCATGCTGTATCCTCAGTCTTCCTTTTGTTTCTATTTGATATTATTATTCATTCTTCCAGATTGGCTCACAGGTTTTCATATTTGGGAACTAGGCCGGGAGACTAGGCTTTGATTTGCATCTCTTGTTGAGAGAATGGTCTGAATTCTAAAGAACCACTCACTCTGCAGAAGATAAGCATCATGGAAGCAGAGGGTTTGCCTCAGTGTTAGAAGTGACAAATCTCTTACTTTGGCTTTTCTTTCCGAAGAATCAGAGCAAGATCCGAGGATTTGTGTTCCCTGGATTTGATGTGTATTCTTTGGATTAAATGAGGATCAGAAGGCCGCAGGAAGCAAGCCAACATCTTCACCCTTCAGTCCTCTCAGTTGCTAAAAGTGGAAGGAATTTACTTTTCTAACACAAATACCTTCATTGGCTCCTTGTTTTGTAAGTATAGTTGCATAGCGGTTTCTGGAGTCCAGGAATGGGATGCAGAATTGAAGACAGGTTGGTAGGTTTCATAATTAAAGACAATCATTGGCAAACTACTTTTTATCTTTCCTGTAAGGAATTTTCCTTTGTCTCACACATCTTTTGACAAAAGAGAAAAGGGCTCTGAAAAGAAAGGTCCGGGAGGCTGTTGCCTACTCAGATTTCCGAGCTCATTGTATCTTCGTCAGTCTCTGAATATCTGCAAGACACAGGCTAATCGGAATTCCTTGGTAATACAGTACTATAAAATCAAGGGTGGGAATTGTATCTTTCAGAAAATAGCAAAACAATTTAAAATGTAAATTTCTTTTATTTCATGAAGATAGTTTAGAAAAGCCCGTTTGCTTAGAGTGGGGATGTAGCTCAGTGGTAGAGCGCATGCTTAGCATGCATGAGGTCCCGGGTTCGATCCCCAGCATCTCCATGCTTTTGTTTCTTTTCAGCTCCGGAAATACACCTCTTCCCTCCCAATGGAATGGTCACAGTCCATTCCTGTAAAACCTAAAGATTAACCGTTCTTGCCGCAAGGTAATTATACTTTGCTCGGGTTATGCTAGTAATCTTTCCTTTTTAAAATTTTATTCCTTTCCATCCTCAGCAGGGATTAGAGACGTTTTCCACAAAGTGAAATCAAAAGTGACGTTGGTCGCTATTCCATGGCGGGGGACGGGGGTGGCGGAGGTTGACAGTTATCCATTTAAACTCTAAATTAGAAGATTTAGGATTTTCACTTAGCTTTTCTGCTGGGGTTTGGGGTGGGGGATGGGATGGTAGGCTGAGCTCCAGTCTCAGGTTTCGTACTTAGAGGCTCAATAAGAAAGATGGATTTCACCGGAAGCTCTCTAGAAAGAAAATAAACTCTCCCCAGGCTGTGAAAGCATTGGATACTTTTCGCTTCTTAAAACGTGACAGTTCTCTCAGAAATCGAACACAAAGGAGTGAAAGTGAAACATTTTGATATAGACATGTTTTCCCCTCAGTGCGTTTTGCCAGTGAGCTCGCGGCGCTCATACCAGTGTGGATTTAATTCCTTCTTTACTGATTTCTTTTGTAATCTCTAAATTTGCCTCACTGATTCTAAAGGTACTGACTTTAACGCTCTTAAAAAAATCAACTTATTTTCCTAAACCCAGCCCTTTTATACCATTCATGTGGGTAAGGACTTTCCTTGGCCAGCTCCTTTGTTTTAATGAAGGGCTAGTCCCCTTTGGAATGCAGCATTTCTTGTATCTCGGTGCTTTTGCCTCAATTTCCAATTCGTGACACCCTGTCACATGAGCAAATGAAGGAAATTTAGAAAACCATTTTCTGTACTTTTGTTTATTTTTCAGGGAGGCCTCTGGGCAGCTCTACGTGGCCCTTGGAGGCTGTGGTCAAGGGCTCCAA
This sequence comes from Bos indicus x Bos taurus, assembly GCF_003369695.1. Taxonomy (NCBI): domain Eukaryota; kingdom Metazoa; phylum Chordata; class Mammalia; order Artiodactyla; family Bovidae; genus Bos; species Bos indicus x Bos taurus. The sequence continues at coordinate 31,244,947 of NC_040098.1, forward strand.
ATTCTTAGAGGTACAAGGGTCCAGAAAAGGGCTCTGAAAAGAAAGGTCCGGGAGGCTGTTGCCTACTCAGATTTCCGAGCTCATTGTATCTTCGTCAGTCTCTGAATATCTGCAAGACACCAGCATTCTTAGAGGTACAAGGGTGCAGTGTTAAAAAGATAATAAGGGCGACCATCCTTTCCGTTGGTCTCTAATGATTTGGTCTGTCGTTCATGGGGAAGCTTGTGCTTCCTGACTAAGAAAAAACCCACAAGATTAAAGAATGGATCTTAAAATGGGCCTTTGAAAGTGTGGTGCACTGAGGTTTGCACTCTGTTAGCTAAATCATTCTCTGCTGTTATTTACTGAACAACTGCTCTTGTCAGTATTTATTACAGGCCTACAATAGTGTAGCTCCAACACAGCTCTAATAGTAGCCATAGCATTTACCAGTTAAGCCATCAATAAAGAAATAGTTCACAAACTATTTCATTCCTTGTTCCTCCCATTTTCAGTGTGCCATATAGCCACAGACAAGGCTAGCAGTTGTGAGATATCAACAGTTCTGCCTAGAAACCAGTTTTGAGTTGTAATGACTACTTGCTTTTGTTGTCACTTCAGGTCACCAGACTATGACCTACTCCATCAAAGGTGTTTTTTTTTTTTTTTTTAAGATTTCTCTATCCCAAACCACATGAAAAGACCCTCCTTAATTTAACTAATAAAAAAGGTTTAGGTGCAGTTTAAGAACAGTGTCCTGACTAAATTATTTTATCTGATAGGTAAAATGTGCACTGGGTGATGGAAGGCATAAGGAAAGATAAAAATCAATACAGTTTCCCTGAGCTCATAAAATTCTTTCAAGCTGAAGCAGTGATTCTCTAACTTGGCTGCACATTGGAATCACCTTGAGAGCTCTAAAATTGTCTGATGCCTGGATTCTGCACTGAGAGGTTCTAGTTTAATTTGTCTGGAGGGTGGAATGGACACCAGCATTTTAAAAAGATCGCTAGGTGATTTGAACATGCAGTTACAGTTGAGAACTACTGGTCTAGAAAGTCTCTATTTAAATTATATCCAAATATCCACAAAGGTAGGAGGAGACATAAGAGAGGTAGACTTGCAGGCTTATCCCTTTCTCAGTCTAACTTTATTTTAGAGACACCACTGGTGATTGAGGTGGTCATAGATACATGAGTAGTCCCCAGATTGGCCAAGTCAAGGGCAGATGGGGTGATGGATGGGGATATAACTTAATTTCACATAGCAGTCTGCTAAATAGAGAAAAACACTTCTCTCTCTCTCTTTTTATTCTACCACAGTTGTTCAAGGACTATGAAATGAGAACTGCTATTTCCCGAGATCCCTGTGTTTGCAAAGTTCATCACTGGGAAGAAAGGGGATCACTTAATAATTTAGGGCCATCCAGGACAGAACAAATATACTCTAAGCTTTCCTCCCCAAAATTTAAGTCTGGGGATATCTATCAGTGATTTGAAATGGCTCTGACCTAGACCTAAAGCAAGGAAAGGCACTACATTTTCTGAAATAAAATTACCTCAGGAAAGGGGAGTTGATATTGACAACTTGGAGCTAAGACTTCGTAAGACAAGTCTTGCTTTAATTTATCATATGACTCTGGGTCCCTAAGAGGAAAGTAATAATGGTTTCAACAATATTACAAGTGAAGACTATTTTTAAAAGGTAAAACTAGATCTCATATTCTGTAGGGTTTCTTTTCTCCCAAATAATATTAAGAGAAGCAAAGATGGGGGGGGGGGGGGAAAGGAGCTATTTTCTAAGAACACACAGAGCAGAGGGCTGGGGAAAATCTTCTATTTGTGGATCTTTACACATTAGCACTGAAGAAAAAGACTAAAAGCACTCCTTTTATTTACCAGCAATGAAATTCCTTTGAGCCTACCTTGAGTTTGACTCCATTTAGTAATTTCTGCACAGTCTTATGGCTAGAGAAAAGTAGATGTGAACCCAGGGTCATTTAGTGAAGAATGCACCTTATTCATTTCATTTCACGGAGAAATGAGATCTAGTGGACCTACATTGTAGTGGAGGGCAATCCTTGCATAGTTTAATCCTAAATTGTGACTAATAATCTCTCAGTAATTGAAATAAAATATGTCCTGGTATGTAAGTAGAAAAGAAAGCTAGTCTCTCTTCTTTCTTATCTATATTGGCCCTTCAGATCCAAAGAGAGAGCACACTAGATCAAGGGAATGAAACCAACTAGAGCACTTCTCACAAAGACATAATCTGGACAACAGGACTGTAGGAAAATGTGGAAGATCTGGGAGAGTTTAAATATTCAGGAAAGGCGATCAGATGATCATGTTTTGAATTTCTATAGAATGAGGTGATCAAAGGAGAGGAAGGTTAGATAAGGGGACTGGAATAGCCATTTCACAGTTGCTACAAGTGGCAACAAAAGGATTAACTTTTTGTTCTAATGAACAAAGTAACAAACGTGCTAGATGCATAAAAACGCAATATTTGTATTTTTTGGTATTCTAAATAAGCTGCTGCTGCTGCTGCTGCTGCTAAGTCGCTTCAGTCATGTCCGACTCTGTGCAACCCCATAGACGGCAGCCCACCAGGCTCCCCCGTCCCTGGGATTCTCCAGGCAAGAACACTGGAGTGGGTTGCCATTTCCTTCTCCAATGCATGAAAGTGAAAAGTGAAAGTGAAGTCGCTTAGTCGTGTCCGACTCCCAGGGACTCCATGGACTGCAGCCCACCAGGCTTCTCTGTCCATGGGATTCTCCAGGTGAGAGTACTGGAGTGGGGTGCCATTGCCTTCTCCGTCTAAATAAGCTATTCACCAATAAAAGTTAAAAATTAATAAAAACCTTGAAAAGACAGAAAAAGATTATGCTGGGAAAAGCTAATTTGCTCACATAGAATTCCCTATGTTTAATCCTCAAAGGGTTCTATTTTTCCCCCAAATTTTTCTTTTAGGATAAATTCTAAGTTATTTGGAATGATTGTTCCACAAGGTGAGGAAATTTTAAATCACTATTCCAAGTCATTGTCTTCCCCCCCCCCCTTTTATTATACGTCTGGTATGTTTGACACCTCCTTGTTAGCTGCTCATCTGTCATCTTGTACTTCTTTTATTATGATATTTGATGTTCATTAAAATTTCTTGTTTCGTTTTCTATCATCTGTGGCCATCTTGTACCTACTTGTATCCATACAACTGATTTCAATGGACATGGGTTTGAGCAAGCTCCAGGAGTTGGTGATGGACAGGAAAGTTCATGGGGTCGCAAAGAGTCAGACACAACTGAGCGACTGAACTGAGCTGATTTCAATACCTGACACCTAGTAGGTACAAAGTAATATCACTCTTGTTGAACATACTTCACCTTAAATGCTGTCCTCCCAACAGTACTTCTGAGACTGAAATTTACCTAGTCCTGATCCTGAACAATTCAGCTAACTAGAATTCAGAAGCACCATGATTCCTAGCCCATTATTATTCTGAAGGTGTTGTTCCCCAAACTCAGAAAATATAAAAGTAACTATAAATGGAGTAGAAGTGTAGTCCTAAGTATGGAAGTTTGTTAGTATAGATTAGATTAAAAAGTGACTATCCTGGTTAGCAAGAAACGTTTATATTCACTATAAAAAACATTCTGAAAGTGAAGTCACTTGGTCGTGTCCAACTCTGAGACCCGCATGGACCAGGATCCTCCATCCATGGAATTTTCCAGGCAAGAGTACTGGAGTGGGTTGCCATTTCCTTCTCCAGAAGATATTCCCGAACCAGGGATCGATCCCGGGTTTCCCGCATTGCAGGCAGATGCTTTACCATCTGAGCCATGAAAAACATTCTGAGTAGGATATAAAATGGCAATATCAGAACATTTGACTCAAAAAAGCAATAAGACTTTGGGATTCAAAGGTCTTATCATTCAGAGCTCCTTTCAGCCTTTACGTGGTTAAATAAAGAATTTTGCAGTCCTTCCATTTTGTATTTTGATGAGGCATTGGAAGCTGGGTAGATGCACAGTGGCATCTGCTAAGTTGAAATCACTCCCTTTCAGCACTGATCTTACTCCAATTAAAGGCAGAAAATCAGGATGCAAGAGTTAACAGTTTAAGAATGGATTCTTAGTTTCGTGATTGTACAATCAGTTAATGTTTGTTTAGCTTCTACAAGTTGAGGGTCCATGTGGAAAATACTAATATTAAAGAACATCCATTTGAAGAAGGCGATATAGAGAAGAAAGAGTCTGATGCCTCCCAAAGCCAAGCCAGTATTTTTTTCCGTCTGTGCGCCTTCTAGGAGCTGAAGGAACGGAGGCCATTCCCCAGCCTCGGGCTGGCAAAGGCTCCTGGGATTTGAATCAGAAAACCGTTAAGTGAACTCTGACCTAACCACCTCCATGCTGACAGTCTCCTGCTTCCTGAAGCAAGAGCGAGCACAAGCTGACAGCTGTTAGCGGAGTCTGAATGTGTTTGAAGTTTGGGGTTGTTTGTTTTGTTTTTCAGTGCGCAAGTGTGCCATCTCCTAACAACCAGGAATGGCATCAATTGGACTGAAGTTCTAACTGACCTATTTTGCTAGAAGAGCCTTTCCGTCTACTTTTAGAATATCCACTCACTTAAGGATTCTAAGTTACTACAATCCGGTGAAATATAAGAGCGTCTCTGGCCTCACTTACAGAAGCCGCTTCCTGAACAATGAACACTCAGCTCGTATCCATTCTTTTCCACTCCATGGTTGTTCTCAGTACATTTTCTCCGTTATGGTGCGAGAGCAAGTAGGTGTTTTGTTGCTTAAGTTCCAGGAGTCTTCTTCGCGGGTTTGTCTGTTCTATAAGGTCGATTTATTCGAGAAGAGAGTGAGCAGTGTGGCTGTGCGCTCAGTCGCTCAGTCGTGTCTGACTCTTTGCTACTTCATGGAGCCGCCCGTCTCTTCTATCCACGGAGTGAATAGTAACTCTAATTAACACAGCTTTTCACCTAATCGAGTAGCATTTGATCAGAAAGGAAGTTTGAGCTTTTCAATAGCTGGCTCTGTGGCTTAGTTGGCTAAAGCGCCTGTCTCGTAAACAGGAGATCCTGGGTTCGAATCCCAGCGGGGCCTGCTGGTTTTTCATCTCAAAATTGAAACCTTAGTTTTAACAACAAATTCGAATTTTTAGTCTGATACCATCTTAAAGGTAGATCAACTTCACTGATTGGAACTTTTTATTTCCACAACCTGTTCTCATTGCACATGTATTCTCAATGACTCTCAGGCTCTCTACTAATGGTCTATCGTATGGATCTACTACTTAGGTGTTCTTTAGTTCTTACTTTCTGCCATAATAAGGGTGGTGTCATCTGCATATCTGAGGTTATTGATATTTCTCTCAGCAATCTTGATTCCAGCTTGTGCTTCATCCAGCCCAGTGTTTCTCATGATGTACTTTGCATTGAAGTTAAATAAGCAGGGTGACAATATACAGCCTTGACATACTTCTTTCCTGAATTGGAACCAGTCTGTTGCCCCAGGTGCAGTTCTAACTGTTGCTTCCTGACCCGCATACAGATTTCTCAGGAGGCAGGTCAGGTGGTCTGGTATTCGCATGTCTTGAAGAATTTTCCATAGTTTGTTGTCATCCACGCAAAGGCTTTGGCATAGTCAATAAAGCAGAAATAGATGTTTTTCTGGAACTCTCTTGGTTTTTCTATGATCCAACGGATATTGGCAATTTGATCTCTGGCTCCTCTGTCTTTTTAAAATCCAGCTTGAACATCTGGAAGTTCATGGTTTACATACTGTTGAAGCCTAGCTTGGAGAATTTTGAGGATTACTTTGCTAGTGTGTGAGATGAGTACAATTGTGCGGTAATTTGAGCATTCTTTGGCATTGCCTTTCTTTGGGATTGGTATGAAAACTAACCTTTTCCACTCCTGTGACCACTGCTGAGTTTTCCAAGTTTGCTGGCATATTGAGTGCAGCACTTTCACAGCATCATCTTTTAGGAGGTAAAATAGCTCAACTGGAATTCCATCACCTCCGCTAGTTTGTTCATAGTGATGCTTCCTAAGGCCTGCTTGACTTGGCATTCCAGGATCTCTGGCTCTAGGTGAGTGATCACACCATCATGATTATTTGGGTCATGAAGATCTTTTTTGCATAGTTCTTCTGTGTATTCTTGCCACCTCTTCTTAATATCTTCTGCTTCTGTTAGGTCCATACATACTATTTCTGTACTTTATTGTGCTCATTTTTGCATGAAATGTTCCCTTGGTATCTCTCATTTTCTTGAAGAGATCTCTAGTCTTTCTCATTCTATTGTTTTCCTCTATTTCTTTGCATTGATCAGAGGAAGGCTTTCTTTTCTCTTCTTGCTATTCTTTGGAAGTCTGCATTCAGATGCTTATATCTTTCCTTTTCTCCTTTGCCTTTTGCTTCTCTTCTTTTCACAGCTATTTGTAAGGCCTCCTCAGACAACCATTTTGCCTTTTTGCATTTCTTTTTCTTGAGGATGGTCTTGATCCCTGTCTCCTGTACAATGTCACGAACCTCTGTCCGTACTTATTCAGGAACTCTATCAGATCTAATCCCTTGAATCTATGTCTCACTTCAACTGTATAATCGTAAGGGATTTGATTGAGGTCATACCTGAATTGTCTAGTGGTTTTCCCTACTTTCTTCAATTTAAGTCTGAATTTGGCAATAAGGAGTTCATGATCTGAGCCACAGTCAGCTCCCGGTCTTGTTTTTGCTGACCGTATAGAGTTTCTCCATCTTTGGCTGCAAATAATATAATCAATCTGATTTCAGTATTGACCATCTGGTCCATGTGTAGAGTCTTCTCTTGTGTTGTTGGAAGACAGTGTTTTCTATGACCAGTGCATTTTCTTGGCAAAAATCTATTAGCCTTTGCCCTGCTTCATTCATAGAAGAACTAAAGAGCCTCTTGATGAAAATGAAAGAAGAGAGTGAAAAAGTTGGCTTAAAACTCAAGGATTCAGAAAACTAAGATCAATGCATCTGGTCCCATCACTTCACGGCAAATAGATGGGGAAACAGTGGAAACACTGACAGGCTTTTTTTTTGGCGTGGGGGGAGGGGGCTTCAAAATCACTGCAGATGGTGACTGCAGCCATGAAATTAAAAGACACTTTCTCCTTGGAAGAAAAGTTATGACCAGTCTAGACAGCATATTAAAAAGCAGAGACATTATTTTGCCAACAAAGGTCCGTCTAATCAAAGTTGTAGTTTTTCCAGTAGTCATGTATGGATGTGAGAGTTGGACTATAAAGGAAGCTGAGCACTGAAGAATTGATGCTTTTGAACTGTGGTGTTGAAGGAGACTCTTGAGAGTCCCTTGGACTGCAAGGAGATCCAACCAGTCAATCCTAAAGGAAATCAACCCTGAGTATTCATTGGAAGGACTGATGTTGAAGCTGAAACGTCAATATTGATGTGAAGAACTGACTCATTTGAAAAGACCCTGATGATGGGAAAGATTGAAGGCAGGAGGAGAAGGGGATGACAGAGGATGAGATGATTGTATGGCATCACCGACTCGATGGACATGAATTTGAGCAAGCTCCAGGAGATGGTGATGGACAAGAAAGCCTAGCATGCTGCAGTCCCACGGGGTCGCAAAGAGTCCGACACGACTGAGCGACTAAACTGAACTGATACCAGTAGTGTACTTTTACGATCTCTTTTAAAATGGAATGAGAAATAAAATGTTTGTTTATGACCTACTAAGACAGAAGCTCTGGTGACAAAGGTCAAAGAGTTTTTTGGGAAAAAAAGACGGGAGTGGAAACCAACTTAGTCTTTGCCTCAGGCTGATTTGCTCTCTGACCCCTCCCACTTCTCACCTCCTCCAAAAGAGTTACAGGATCAGTCCGATGGGACCTTGGCAATCGAAGCAAGGTACATTTTTTTCAGCAGAGTATCGCTTAAACTTTAAATTGCTCAGAAATATCCAAAACTCGAAGAGCGACTTTGTCTGTTTATCCAAAGTGTAAAAACACCACTGAGTAGATACTCAGTAACAGACTGGAGATGCCGGGGATCGAACCCGGGGCCTCATGCATGCAAAGCAGGCGCTCTACCACTGAGCTACATCCCCAAACCTGTAAACTTAGTGCGGCCCCCAGGTACTTTTCTTTATGAATATATGCGGTCAACTTTCCGCATAAAAAACATTTACGTGTATTTTACGTTGTTGTGCAAGTATTTTAGAGGACTTAAATGTCGGAAAGATGTTTTACGTAAATCAATCTCATTAAAGCCTTCAGATTCTCTTGAATCTGACAAGGCCCGGTTTAAAACAAGCAACTGTAAAATTGGCTTTTACCCCAGCAGGACCATGCATAAAAGTCATTCAGATCAAGTGCCTTTTGGAAAGACTGATATTAAAAAAAAAAAGAACCATAGATGAATACAGCAAAGCACTGGGACATTTCTTGTTGTAGTACAAGGGAAAAGAAAATAGCAACCCACTACTGGGAAATCCCATGGCCGAGGAGCCTGAAGGGCTACAGTCCATGGGATTGTAAAAGAGTCAGACATGACTTAGTGACTAAATAGCAACAACACAGCAAAATACAAAGCCAAACTGTAATCTGGGGAAGAACTGTGAGACAGCCACCCTGCAGGCTGCTTTCGATCTCAGGTTCTAGGCTTGGAATTATCCACAGTCAGTATGCATATAAATCTCAGCCTGGTCCAAGAAGGAAAATCCTACTCAGTAGCTTGGGTGAGGAAACCTACCTATATCCTGTGAAATAAAAGATTGTAAGAGAGATGCTGAAGATTCAAATGTAAATCTAGGCTACAACACTTTAGAAACAGATTTCATTGTGAGACAGTGGTTCTCAAAGTGTGGTCTTTGGACCAGCAGCAACCGTATCTTCTGGGATCTTGCTAAGAATACAAATTCTAAGACCCCACCGCAGACCCATGAGTCAGGAACTCTGGGAATGTGGGTCCAGAGTTAATAATCTATGTTAAAAACCCTAGAGGTGATTTTGATGTATGCTAAAGGTTGAGAAGCACTGTTGTGAGGTATTGATGATGCTTCATTACTGCTGCTGCTGCTAAGTCGCTTCAGTTGTGACCGACTCTGTGCGACCCCATAGACCGCAGGCCATCAGGCTCCCCAGTCCCTGGGATTCTCCAGGCAAGAACACTGGAGTGGGTTGCCATTTCCTTCTCCAATGCTTGAAAGTGAAAAGTGAAAGTGAAGTTGCTCAGTCGTGTCCGACTCCTAGCGACCCCATGGACTGCAGCCTACCAGACTCCTCCGTCCATCGGACTTTCCAGGCAAGAGTACTGGAGTGGGGTGCCATCGCCTTCTCCGGCTTCATTACTATACTATGACAATAACACAGTAGTAAGGTGTTTCCAACATTTAAAGATAAAATAGATCCACAAAGGTCATGTAACTTTTCTGTACTGTTAAACTTCATTGTAATAAAATGAGAGAAAAAATTTGAAAACATTTACAGATAAAATAATTTAACATATTAGGCATGAATTTTTATAGCTAGATGCTAAATGTTTAAATGTGTATGGGGTATCTAAATTTTTTAACTTAGCTTCTTATATATTATGAAAATAGTATGTGAATATCCTGAAGTATTAATTTTTAAAAATGAATGAGTTGTATACTAATTACAAACAGCAGAAAATTTCTCTTGATATTTGAAAGCCTCTGAACATTAGAGAATATAGCCACTAGCTATAGGAAGAGAAGGAGAGAGAAAGATAAGATGAGTAAGAATAGGTTAAGAAAAGCAAAAAGCCTAAATAAAACACATCTACAGGTAAAGACTATTTTGCAATGGGACACAAATGGACACACCAGAGATTGAACCCAAATCTCATGCGTGAGAACAAGCTCTACTACCAATTGAAACAAGGGACAAAGGAAAGAAAGAAGGAAGGGACCGCAACAACACTTCTTCACTCAACTATTCAGCCTCCAATAGATCAGAAACAAGGGACAAGGTCTAAATCACTCAGTTTTTGACCAAAATTACAAAGAATTCCTCTTTTGTGGGGAGTAATTGGAATCCTTGATACTCATCACAAACTGGATTCAAAAGCACAAAGGTTAGCACCTTCTGAGCTGGTCAATGCAGTCCGCAGGTGGAACCCTTTAGGCATTTAGACCTGGCACTGCTCAAGTCCGGGAGGATGGTCCTCTAAGAATTTGGGAACATTGACTGTTAGGCAATAGTGTAATAGTTATCACATCTGAGGCTTGTTCCTTATTGCAATTCACTGGAAAAATCACTCTACCACTAAAAATGGCCTGGCACTACCATTCTCCAAGGATTGGAATAAGACCCACCAGTGTGTCCATTCTTTCCATATTGGGGCCCTGACACACTTCCTGAGTTACATCCAACACACAATTTCCTCAGTGCTTGCCTGGGTGGGAAGTGGATCATTTGCACACCTGCTGCCTCTTTGGATGTGGCAGCCGGTGTATCAGTCTCCCTTTTTGGAATCAAAACTTGATTATGGCAATATCTCATGGATGCAAATTTTTCAAATGTACAAGGTGAACACATTGCTTGGGACCTTCCCACGGTCTTGGAAAGTGCAGGTTATCCTACCCTCCCTTCTTGCCAACACAGCAGGACCCAGAGGAATTTGGGGAAGAGGTAGGGCACTATCACTGTACTGGGTATTTCCCAGATTTCCAGTGCTCCGGAGGCCCCAGGAACACCTTGACTGGGACAGAACAAGACTTGTTCCAATGGTAGAGAAGCGGCCTCCATGGGGAGGTAAACCAGGTGAAGCCGAGGAACCTGCAACAAGAGGAAAGAGTGGGATGGAAGCTGAGGAATTGTGCCCATGCCCTGCACAGTAGTCAAGGCAGGAAAGAGCAGGGTTGAGAGGCAGGAGGGATACAGATGGAGATGTGACCTAGCTCCAAATGCTAGGAGTAACACCAGAAAGTCAATGGAGCAACCTAAGCTGATTCGTAGACAGGCCTGGCAAGGAATGTTCGTCTGCCTAATATGCGCTCTGAATCCTGAAAGTAAACCTCTGAAAGAGAGCAAGGACTATGTTTTTGTTGGTGAAAAACAGGAGGACAGATTTTTGCAGGTGTGACTGTGAACAATTCTGAAAAATGCTCAACGATTTGCTCCACCAAGCACAGTGATCATCTGCACCAGAGAGAGGCAGTTCTGAAGCTTGGAAGTCCACAATGTTAGATCTAACCCATCCAGTCTCCAGCAGAATTATCAAATACACTGTGTCAGCACCTTGTCCACTATCCATATCTCAGTGTCACTGAGAGGCTGGAGCTGTCCCATCCATTGACAAACTGGATCTCATTTTTCTGTGGCTGTTTGCCAAGGGTAAATTCAATAAAACCAACTAATGCATCTCAGACCCACAACTCTTGCCTTAGGCCTGTTGGCCAACATAGTCCCACCACAAGCCTGAGCAAATTGCTGCTGGGCACTTTGGGTTTCGTACTCCACTAGCGCTTAGAACTATGGTGGAAATGTGAGAACAGCCACTTATCCTGCAAGGCCAAATTGATCCTCAAGTACAACTCTTGGCCAAGTCTTGTCTTTCAAGACTCCTGAAGCTATCAATTTCTGGCCAAGAATGTGGTATACTTTGTGTCTGCCACTATAGTTACATAAGCATTTCCTTGCCGGAGGACTTGTCATACTGAAATCATTTGTATATGTATTTGTGAATCCTCCTCTCCCACTCACACTTCACTGGAAGATTCTCTGTTCTGTAACATACATCCTGAACAGACTGTGCCTGTAATTTCTCACAGCTCTTTACTGAGTGGCCGCTATCTGCAAGGCTCTATGCTAAGGGCTTGATACAGAGTTAGGAGAGAAAACAGTACAGGCTCTGCCCTATTGAAGCTATCTTGCTAGAGAAGGAAACATCTAGTCTAATAACAAATCTACGTGATTAGTCATGATAAATTCTAAGAATATTAAGGGAAAGTACATGGAATTTATAGATGGTATTATTTAATAAGTATTTATTAAATCTACCTGATTATGTTTCTACGAGTGTAGGTTGAAGGAGCGCACAGAACGTCTAGCCATAAACCGTATTCACTACTGCTCAACAAAGGAAAAAATTGTGTCTTCGGTTGTGGGGATGTAGCTCAGTGGTAGAGCGCATGCTTTGCATGTATGAGGTCCCGGGTTCGATCCCTGGCATCTCCACTTTAGCTGAACTACGGTCTCAGCTGACTTCTCACCCTTTAATCCTTGAAAGGATTGATACTGAAGCATAAATAACAGAATCTTTTAAAGTTAAGTGTATTGAGTTATGGGGAAAGTATTGCTCAAAGCCCCTCCACCCCTGATTAATAAGGATTGTAGCTCCAAGAACAGTTGCTTTTAAATAATATATACCATAGAAAAGACATTAGCACAGGCAGAGTGAATTCTCAAGGGAGGTTAGAACATTTCTTCAATTATGGAAGCTGGTTTTGAAGGAAAAAAAGATATATTCAAAAACTAGCCTTCCATATTTGCTCCACTCTGGTTGTTCTACTAGTAGACCAAAAGTCATTGTTACGTTTTTATGACTCATTTTTATTCCACTCTTTCATAGTGATTATTGACATGATCAAATTTTATAAGAAATAATAACAATACAAAACTTCTCTCTTCCCTATTAAGAAAATTGTATGTATATCATCAGGTTTTACACTTTAAATATATTTTACAACTTTACAATTTGTAATTGTATAATTACAATTTTGTCAATTATACCTCAATGAAGCTGAAAGAAAACTATACTTGACAGTGATTTTGAAGAAACAGAAGCCATATATAACCAAAACTAATATCGTGTTTTATGCCAATTATCTCAATTAAAACTTTTTAAAAAAGAAATACAAGCCATTCTTTGATGAAAATAAAAATTAAAATGTATTTCATATAAAATATAAAGCATAAATATATATTGAGAACTAAATTTTTAACTTTCAATTTTGGACTTTTTTTTTTTTTTACAAATAAATAATACAAATATTTATTAGAGAAAGAGGCATATGATGTGTACTGGTCTCACTTTTAGTGATGAGAAATTGATCATTGATTTCAGGTATGTCAGCCTGTTCCATGCATTCTAGAGCTCCCCCATCCAATTTTACCGCATGGTTGTAGCACCCATTGCTGATTGTGACCTAGATACATTAAAGTAATATCAGGTGCAAAATGTTGAATCTAATTTTATAATTCCTTCCGCATGTATTAGCAGTGATTATTCTACAGAGAAAAAGTTTCCCTCATCAACTGTATGCTTATCCTGAAGTACACTCCAGATACAGAGGTGGTATAAATACTCGATTCTTTTCCTTCATTTGTCAGCTTTCAAAACAATGAATCAATAACCAAAATCCTCCAAAGCCTGCGTCTAGGAACACTAGTATGTGTAGTAATTTTGCAACCAGGTTCTTTACTAAATTGTCCATTTGTAGTAGCTTTTCTGTTTTGAGGAGTTGTTTTTAGGTATATAATCCTAACAGAGAGCTTTATCCCCTCCTATCTACTAGTTACTCCTCTAATTACTGTTTTATGCTAAATGCCTTGGTTAGTACCTCCATTACAACATTAAAATAGTAAAGACAGTAGATATCTTTGTCACGAAAGACTTAAATCTATGTGACCACAAATATACCTGAAAGGACTTAAATAGGTGATACAGATCATAAAAACTTACTAAAAAATATTGTATGGAATTATTTTAAAGAATAAAAACTAATTCCTAGAAATTAACACGTTTAAAAGGGACAAGTGATTTTTTTTTTTTCCTCTCATATATTCAGCCAGTATTTCAGACTAGGTCTGGTCTGAGCAAATCAGCTCTGATTATTAGGTTGGTTAAGACACACAGTGGGATATTTGTTTGTGTTGTGAAAGTAGAAGTGAAATAAATTTCACTCAAATTTATTTCTGAAATGAGCCCATGTCATTTACTTTGATTGAAATTTTTTCAAAAGGAGATATTTAGATGCTTGACCTCTCACACTCTCAATCTTAGCAAAGTGGCAATGGTCTGAATTCATTGAAGCAGCCAGTCTCCATTCAATCTGGCATTCAGTTTAGGCTTGGAAGGCACCACATACGATGACAGACAACACTTTATTGTTTCCCTATGCATAGAACCCTGCAGTTATAACAGGACCACTGCTTCCACATCAAGTGATTCAAGAGAAGAAACAAAGCAGGGGGTGGTGAGATGCTCATTAGGAAGAAATAAATGATATTTTTCTACTATTCCACCTCCAGTGTGTGTTTTGTTCTAAGAACGCTTCAGAATTCAGGAGAAAGTGAATAAAAGCGAGAGTCTCTTGTTGATCTTTCTGCTTTCTTCTTTTCTGCTTTCAACTTGGACTCCAAAGAAATTAGGCCAATTATCTTTCAAAAACGCTTGGACATTCCTGGTGGTAGTAGCACTCTCGGGGCAGAAATTAGATACCACAAAGGCAGTGCAGATAGAAAACTGAATGAAAGAAGATACCCGGTTTTAAAGGGTAAGTCGAAAGGAAAAGCGGCTTGATCACAAGCACATCCCCCTCAAAACTGGTGGAGGTGCCGGGGATTGAACCCGGGACCTCGTACATGCTAAGCACGCGCTCTACCACTGAGCTACACCCCCAGCTGCGAGCAGTTTTCCTTGGATTCCTTTCGTGATTTATAATCATTATTCCTTTGCTTCTCAAAGATTTAGTAAATTGCCTAGGAAATGCCCATTTGCGAAATCGACTGCGCGGCGGCCTCAGACGAAAACAACAGAATGAAATTCTAAAGGAAGGAGGCTGAAAAGAGACCATCTGTTATCTCTTACTCTCCAACCTCCATTCCTGCCCTTTCCACCTGTAAGGCTTCAGGAGACCGAAGCAGGTAGCTGGGCAGCTGGGGTACCCGCTGAGGAGGTGGCGTTGGGAAGGGAGCAGAGGTGGAGTCAAAGCGGGTCCGCGCCAGCACCACCTTCCTTGAAACAAAGACCCTCAAATCATCCGCGTTTCCGGAAGCCAAATATATAGAGAGAGATAGATATAGATATATCCCCTGCGTTTCGTGGTGATGGCAGGGAACATCCCAGAGAGCTCACGGTGTCCTGGATGGAACGCTTAGGACTAATTGGAAGCATGAGCTTGGGTGCCTGGCATCACGTAGGCGCCCAGATCATCCACAGGAGCAACATTTACCTCGTGCAAATCTCTGCCGTCCTCCTGCTTTGCCGAGCTTGGCCGAGGGTGGGCTGGGCTGGGCTGTTGCTTAGAACAAAATTTAAGCAGGCAAGGCAGGACTGGCTTCTGTTTATCCGCGACTAGTCCTTTAGGAATCAGGGAGCTATCAAGAATTATTAGTACCTCGGATGATTTAGGAAAGGGGAGAGTCTCCTATATCTTAAAGCGTGAGCCCGGCCCCAATTCACAGCCTTCGATTTCTCGGGCACGTCCAGCGCAGTTTCTCTCCCTCTGAAACAATTTCAAATTAAAATTTTGAAAAAAAAAAAAATGAAACAATACCCCCCAAATAACCATATACCTTTTATCTAGAGTTAGTGACTTACTATTTTACCCCCATTTGATTTATCATTTGCTTCCTCTCTCTCCCATTTGAAAGTAAGCTGTAATACATCTTTGAAACAGAACAAGACCCTATAGTCTTTGTCCTCTATGTCCTCTGCCTGCCTTTTGTCTGTGGAAAATCTTTAGCCAAAGAGTAAGTTTAGAGAAGTGAAAAAAAAGCAGAAACAAAGGAAAAGAGTCCAACAAGACTAAATAATAATTATCTAGTCGTTAAAAGGACCTTAATCCCTGGGTCAGGAAGATCTTGGGGAGAAGGGAATGGCAAACTACCACAGTATTTTTGCCTGGAGAATTCCATGGACAGCGGAGCCTGGAAGGTTACAGTCCATGGGGTCACAAAGAGTCAGACAAGACTAAGCAACTGCACTCCTAGTTTCCTCTCAAGGGCTATAGATAATATTCTGAGCCATATCCTGTGAGCTGTCTTGTAGATACTGAAACCCCCAACAGGTAGAGAGGTTAACTACATGATGACCAGACTATAGTCATGACATAAGCTTCCAGAGTTCCTAGAATTGGCTTCAAGGAAACAGGAATAAACTGGCCCTGGAACTAAACATCAACTGTACTTAAAACAATCAAGATGATGCTGATCAAACCACTGATGACCAATTCCAAGATGACTGTCAGAGCTGATTGCGCTGCTTCTGCATGTAGCCCCTTCCCTCTGTCTATAAAAGCTCTTGCCCACTGGTTGTGAGTGGTGAGGAGTTGGCCTTTGGGCAGGAGACCGTACCCCACTCTTTGCTGGCGTCCAAAACTTTCCTTTCCTCCAACCTTGCCTCTTCATTGGCTTTTGCATGGGGAGCAGGTTAGGGTGATTAGTCATAGAGCTCTAGATGTGGGAGTCTTACCTAGAGTGGCTGAGAGCTGGAGACTTTGAGAGCAAGAATTGCATAAAGCCGACCTGGATCAGCAGAGGAGAGGTTATCCTGAAAACAGGTAGCAACAGAAATACAACTGTGGGGGTGAATATTTAGTACTAGAAGAGCAGAGAGGTGGAGAGCAGAACTGAAACTGACCTTCTCCTTATGGGCCAAAACCGGTAGTAAGACAGACTTTGTTCAGAGTATGTTGTATGTTGAAGATTCTATGAAATTCAGTAAAGGAGCATGAGAAGGAAAATAGAGGGTAACTCTTGCCATAAGTTAAGATCCAAAGCAGAGATTTCATGAGAAGGAAGAGCTACAGCATTTTGGCATGTGAGAGTCTTTTCAAATTTATCTCCAAAATTCTGCACTAAATATAGAAAAGAAGTTGAACCCTAATGAGTGGAAGCCTTTCTTGATACTTGGTTTATTTGAAGTTGTCAAGTTCAATTTCCTCCTGCGGGAGAAAGAGGAGAATTGTGGAGGTGAGACAGAGAGAGTGGGTATGGAACTGGTGAAGTGGCCTGCCCAAGGCCACATGGTGAGTGGGACAGAACCACAACCAGTAGGCAGGCTTCCTGGCTCCTACAGGAGCAAGGATTTCCCTTCCTGGCCCTTCTCCGTGTTTGTGGCAGCCGCGGTAAATCAATTGCGCACTCTAAGACTCCAATCTACTCTATAACCAAAACGGCCCAGCAGGACGCTTGTGTTTTTCTACTTTTGTCCAACCACCTTTTCACTGGTTGCTGTATGTCACAGATTGATGAATGCCAAGCCCCAGAGAAGGTAACAAGGCAGAAATGAAGGCGATTTTTTTATCAGTCCAGCATATTTCAGAAGCAAACATAAGAATCCCCGAGACAAACTTTATTGTTTCTAGTTCTTTTCCAGAAAACAGTTATCCTGGGACATGTTCTAATCAGGATGTAGGTAATTGGGACTTCGACTGCAGAGTGCAGCGGTCGAGGGACCCTAGTCTCTGGGAGAAAACATGGCAGATGACTGGAGCCATGACAATAAATCAGGGTTGAAATCCTGGCTATGTTCATTTATTCATGTGTTCAACAAGGATCTAGGTGTTTAAGTACCGAAGTGTACTGGTTTTACCTGGTTATTTTGTATATGCCAAGTAACTGGACCACTCTAAGAGTCATTTTCAGTTTTATGGTTGCTGTGAAATGTTTCTTAAAAATCTGATCACAAGAATCGAATCAGGATTAAACCAAGAGGAAAAAAAAAAAAAAAGGCAATTTGATACGGTGCTCCAGAGTAGAACTGCAGTGATGAAGGCATGATTTTACTCTGTTACCATTAGACGAGGTGGCCGAGTGGTTAAGGCGATGGACTGCTAATCCATTGTGCTCTGCACGCGTGGGTTCGAATCCCACCCTCGTCGTGAGGCTCTCTTTGGACTTCTTTGGTCCCTTCAGAACAACTGCTGTGTGAGAGCAGCGCTAGTAAGTAGCTTTCTAGTTGCCATGTTAATGGTGTTTGTCATCACCTGAAATGGAACTTCCTCAAGGGGCTTTTTTGAGGAAGAGTAGCTAACTGAGGAATATAGAAAAACATTGCTTAAAATCATCCACAGAAGTATACACAATAAATTATTATATGTTGTACTTGTAGGAAATTTTCAGCCTATTTTTAGCTGTACTGCAATATTTCACAAAGTTTGCTAATTTAAACTGTCTCCCTTTCCAATAGACTACTTAACCATTACTAAGGATCTCTTGCTTTAATGAAGAGAGTATGCACCTGCTTAGAGACAAAACTGAAAATACATCCAGTAGAATATTTCCTGTTAGATCCAAGGATTCCTCCATTAGCAAAACAGAGAAGAAAGTCAGTATTGTGTAGCTTCTCTTGTGATCTCCATCTCCATCTTGTCAGAAATTTGGGGGAAAGTATTTTTATACATATATTAAAATATTATATTATTTTATAAAATCATTTTATTTAATTTTTATATATGAAATACAGTTTAACTTAGAATTATTAAAATATTTTAAATATACAAGGTATACATATATGTAAACCTATACAGCAAAATTTTGCATTCATTCTTATTTTCCAACCACCTAATTACATTCCCCACAAATAGCCATTTTATCTCTTCCAGAATCATATTAAGCATATATGAATATATACCACATGAAATAAATATAGCTTTTTATCTCAGATAACACAAATGATAACATACTATGCACACTAGTCTGTGTCTTTCCTCTTTCCCTTAATCAATATATCTTGGAGAGGTTTCCGTATCATCACAAAAAGTAACAGTTAATTCTGTTCCAAGGATGTATGATATTTCAACATATGGGTTACTGTATATTACTTAACCAGACCTCTATTGGACATTTAGGTTCCCCATCCCCATCTTTTGTTTTTATAAGCTATGCTAAAATGAATAACTTTGTACATTTATATATAATAATATAGATAGATATTTATATTATTCTTATATATTTAAAATTGAATGTGTGTATTTGTAACACTGTAAGATTAAATTTTTAAAAAGGCATTTGCTATGCCCTAGCATATATGCTTTTGAAATATTTACACATACTTCCAAATTGCTCTCTAAAGGAGTTTTATTAATGTACACTCCAGATAGTAATGTCTGAGGTCCTTGCTCCCCTCACCCTCCCCAATATGCTATGTTGCCAACTTTGGTTTCTCTGTCATTTTAGTAGGTGGAAGTGATATTGCAGTGTAATTTAATTTTCATTTCTCTCATTACAACAAAATATTTGTTACACTTGTAAAAATAGAATATTCCTTGCTTTAGTTAATTTGAATTTTGATTTTTTTTTAAGGTGAGAACAATTTGAAGTATGATTTCTAGGCTGCTTCAAGTGTGTGTAGCGAATGAAGAATTCTGGGCTTCACTCTTGACCTATTAAATTATGATGTCAGGGAATGTGCTCTAGAATCTGTAATTTAATAAAGCACCCAGATGTTTCTCATGTTGATCTTAAAGCCTCATATCTGGTTGAGGTATATATGTATTACATTTAATCAGCCAGAATTCTCTTTATTTCTGTAAATATTCAGCCGAGGAAAGCTGCTCCTGCCATCAGGGTTCAAAGTCACATTCTCATATCTTGGAAAAATTAAAAATTTTGTTTCATATCCTCAGGAAATTGGCTATCTTTAATCCATTCAGTCCTCTACAATGGACACATTCTCTATGTTGATCGTATCTTCAAATCCTGAATTAAATCTTTTTTCTGAAAAAGCAATTTTCCTAGGATATGTCTATAAGTTCTCTGAGGCAACTGTCAAAGAAAAATTGCACTAAATGAAGTTAAGGAAAGAAGGAAGATGGGCAAGGAAGACTTTATTTAAGACTGTTGCAGTAGGGAAGATTGAACTCAATCTAGAATACAAGAGAGGCAACTGAGTGTTTATAGCCAAAGGGGCAGAGTAAGGAGTCATTAGGTGGAAATTACTACAAAGAATTTGATTAAATATCAAGAGTGGAGAAGGGGAGCTTGATTGGATATCAAGGATGCTGAGGGGGATTCTAGATAAACTGGCTAAGCAAGATTCTTGCCCAAATGCTGGGAAGGCCAAGGATGGTTTGTAAGAGGACTCAGAGAAGCTTGACACAATTTTGGTCAAGTAGGTAGTTCTTGTTAATACCCACAGGGATTCCTTCAGCTTCCTGAAGGGATGGGAGACCAACAGCAGGTAAGATTCCCACATAAGTATCCATGTGTTCTCCCAGTCTCTCGTGTATCTGTTACTGATTCTGCCTCCCTATAGCAGTTGTTAATTGGCTTTCTCTTGAGTCCTGGGTCCTCCAGCCAGGTATTTTTCATTACTTGTAATTTACAGACTTTGAATAACATGTGAGTTACTGAATTTGAGCTACAACAAATGGGTCCTTGATGCTAGATATGACCATAATGATTACATCATTAAATTCTCTGTCAGTGTTTGAGATGAAGTGGTTCTCCCATTTGTTATGTCATTTCCAGGAAGGTGTCTATTTGGGTTTCTATGTCACTGCTGTAGATGTCTGAGAACCACAGGCTAGAAATGGGAGAGGCTGGAGGGGCTGCAGTTAGAAACTTCCTACATAGGGAAGGCTATCAGGTCAATTCAGAAGAGAGAGAATATTTTAGGGGGGTACTTTGGATCATATTAGCATCAACAAGGTGGAAAGAAAATAGGAGCATGCCTGCTAAGGCACCACCCCAAGCAGAAATGTTATTTCCCCCTGTAATTAGCATCATCACAGATCATATAAGTGGAGGTACAGTCAAGTGTCCATAGTAGGAAACAAAAGAATCTGTTTTCATAAACTTAGTAACCTTAATTTGTTAGAGTCTTGCATCAGTTCAGTTCAGTTGCTCAGTTGTGTCCGACTCTTTGCTACCCCATGAATTGTAGCACGCCAGGCCTCCCTGTCCATCACCAACTCCTGGAGTTCACTCAGACTCACGTCCATCGAGTCAGTGATGCCATCCAGCCATCTCATCCTCTGTCGTCCCCTTCTCCTCCTGCCCCCAATCCCTCCCAGCATCAGAGTCTTTTCCAATGAGTCAACTCTTCGCATGAGGTGGCCAAAGTACTGGAGTTTCAGCTTTAGCATCATTCCTTCCAAAGAAATCCCAAGGCTGATCTCCTTCAGAATGGATTGGTTGGATCTCCTTGCAGTCCAAGGAACTCTCAAGAGTCTTCTCCAACACCACAGTTCAAAAGCATCAATTCTTCAGCGCTCAGCCTTCTTCACAGTCCAACTCTCACATCCATACATGACCACAGGAAAAACCATAGCCTTTGCTAGACGGGCCTTTGTTGGCAAAGTAATGTCTCTGCTTTTGAATATGCTATCTAGGTTGGTCATAAGTTTCCTTCCAAGGAGTAAGAGTCTTTTAATTTCATGGCTGCAATCACCATCTGCAGTGATTCTGGAGCCCAGAAAAATAAAGTCTGACACTGTTTCCACTGTTTCCCCATCTATTTCCCATGCAGTGGTGGGACCGGATGCCATGATCTTCATTTTCTGAATGTTGAGTTTTAAGCCAACTTTTTCACTCTCCTCTTTCACCTTCATCAAGAGGCTTTTGAGTTCCTCTTCACTTTCTGCCATAAGGGTGGTATCATCTGCATATCTGAGGTTATTGATATTTCTCCCAGCAATCTTGATTCCAGCTTGTGCTTCTTCCAGCCCAGCGTTTCTCATGATGTACTCTGCATAGGGTCTTGCATAACCAACAGTAATTCATAATGAGTCAATGAAATATTTATAGTTCAGTGAGTTATTGGTGAGAGTAGGACTTGATTTAAATTTTTTGTTACATATTGTTGTTCAGGTACTCAGTCATGTCTGACTCTTTGCGACCCTGTAGACTGCAGCATGCTGTGCAATCCAGCATGCAGGATTCTCTGTCCTTCACCATCTCCTAGAGCTTGCTTAAACTCATGTGCTTTGAGTTGATGATGCCGTCCAACCATCTTGTCCTCTGTCATCCCCTTCTCCTCTTGCCTTCAATCTTTCCCAGAATTAGGGCCTTTTCTAATGAGTCAGGTCTTTGCATCAGGTGGCCAAAGTATTGGAGTTTCAGCTTCAGCATCAGTCCTTCCAATGAATGTTCAGGATTGATTTCCTTTAGGATTGACTGATTTGATCTCCTTGCAGTCCAAGGGACTCTGAAGAGAATTCTCCAATACCATAGTTCAAAAGCCTCAATTCTTCAGCGCTCAGCCTTCTTTACGGTCCAACTTTCATATCCATACATGACTACTGGAAAAACTACAGCTTTGACTAGATGGGCCTTTGTTGGCAAAGTAATGCCTCTGCTTTTTAATATGCTGTCTATGTTGGTCATAGCTTTTCTTCCAAGGGGCGTTTTTTAATTTCATGGCTTCAGTCACTATCTGCAGTGATTTTGGAGCCCAAGAAAATAAAGTCTGTCATTGTTTCCACTGTTTCCCAATCTTAAGATTTTGAGCATTGCTAGCGTGTGAAATGATTGCAATTGTGCGGTAGTTTGCAACGTATGAGAACATTAAAATGTCTCGGAAGGAACCTGAGAATAGATCACTGGATTTAAGGGTTGCTTCTTATGACATAGACGAGGTTAATTTCTATAGAACATAGACACCTGTCTTCTCCTAATTTAGTTCCGGCCCAGCTGAAGGAAATCTTTCTTCCCACATGCCCACCTTTCTCTCTCTAACGGCACAGTGTCTTCCCAGAGCTAACCGGACTTTGCAAGTTTGATTAGCTTTATCTCCAACTTGATTCCCGTCTACACACGGAGTACTTTTACAGGGGGACATTTCTTGTCCCTGAGCCTCTGCTCGGGGGGATCTGTTTCCTGGGTGCTTCGGATGCAGGTGTTTGGCACTTTCCGAAGAGGTCTGATCAGAACCTCTTCTCCATTTCCTGCGGGTCCAAGTGGCGGAAGAGAGAAGACACCTGGAGAACCGCGAAGGCAAAGGGCGTTCCACTAACCCGCAGCCTCTCTCACCCGAATTTACACTCCTCTCCGGGCCCCTCCACCGCGTGCAACACTTTCTGTGCACTTGACTCTCTTCAAACGCGGGCGTTCTGTATTGAATCGGGAACGCCTGCTCCCGGCGCAGTGAGGCCAGCGACCCGCCGGGAGGTGAGTTTTTCTGCTTAGACTGCAGGGACCGCGCTCTCCGCGGCTGCAAGTTTTCGAGGAGTTTCCCATCCGGCTTTGCATTTGGGGTGGATGATAAGAATGAGAAGAAGGAATGAGAAAAGACAGACGAGAGTGAATTGTCTGGGTGAAATGGGAAAGGGAAGAGGGGATAAGAAGTGACCCCGGGCGTGTGTGTCACAGCGGAGAAAGCACGCTCCGGGCAGAGGCTCAGCTCCTTGGTACGCGGGGTTTTCGGCTTAGGAGCCCGCGCGGCGGCGAGGAGGCCTTCGTACCTCGGAGATTTTGAGATGCTGTCTGCATCAAGGAATTGGCGCTGCTGGAGCCGTTCCGCCCGGCCCCTGAGAAGTTCCTGAGGTTACTGGGAACCGCCACCATTTCTACTCAGCCTCCCTGCTGTTGAACTTTGTGCGCTTGGAAAGCTTGATTTTAAAGAATCTGTTACTTCCCAGGCGAAGTATTCGGTACTTTGGTTCGAACAGAGTAGGAGAATCCAATACGACCACATTTGTGTAAAGCAAGCGAACACTTTTTCTCCAGTTCCGACGCGAACTATAAAATGTTCCCCTGTGAGGTCCCACCGAGATTCGAACTCGGATTGCTGGATTCAAAGTCCAGAGTGCTGACCATTACACCATGGGACCAACCGAGAGGTTAAGACCCCGTCCGCAATTATAGTTAAATATTGCCTCCACAGTAGGTTTCCAGTAGCTTCAACCCAGACGAGTTAGATCAAGTTTCACTGAGTCCACGCCGATAATGAAATCTGATGCTTTATTGCTGCTGGGGAAGAAGCAATGGGCACAATATAATTCAAGACAATTCACGCACTCTCTCTTCTGCTTCGGTTGGGAGCATAAATTAACTTTCAGAAGACCAGCAGAGACGGATCCAGGTTTTGTAAAGTTTGAAACTTACAAGAGTTTCTTAAGAAGAACACAAGGCTCTTTTTTTAAGAGAAAGAATAGACATTCTCAACACAAAATTAGATACAGTTACTCCAAGACATATATGATGTATCTGAGGGAAAACTGGAGGAAAAAGAGGCTGCAGTCTTAACTAATTTCCATTACAATATACTTTTACAAGTTTTACAAAAATATATGTTCATACAGGGCGACACTTTACACGGCCTTAGAGGGGGGTTTGACGCCCTTAGTGAAACATGATAAACACCCCTCCAAGGAGCAATTTGGCAATATCTATAAGAATGATCTACTCAGCAATTTTTCTCTAAAAAAGCCATTCTACAGAAATAAAAATATAGAAAGTTAAAAAATGTATCTAAAGATGCTCACTGTAATGTTTTTTAGTATCAGAAACTTGAAAATATGCATATCCATTCAATAGAAATAATATACTAGAAAGAATGGGATTGATATAGGTACACATGTTGGCTTGGCAGTTTCAGGAGAGATTTAGTCTAAGACTAGCAAGCAAAATTCAGCAATTTGCTGAAATGTAATATATAGCATGATCCAATTTTTGTCATAGTTTGTGAATTTATATACTCAGTTTTAAATAGGTTAAGATTTTGTCCTGTTCCCTTTTGTGAGATATAACTGCTTCAGCAATTAAAATTGAAAAATGTACCCCCCAAAATTAATGCCCTCCAGTAGAGGACTTAGAAGTTGTGTTTACTCCGTGCTGACTGCTCAGTGTGGTGGTGATCAGAGCGTGCAGAAAATGAAAGAGTAGAAGACAGAACCCCTGACTACAAGGGATTAATAGTTAGGGAGAAACCACAAAAGATAAATGCAACATCTTTATAGTGACTAGAAAAAGGAGAAACTGAGATGGGGCCATCCATCTCAGTCCTTTTGAGGTTCTGATGACTTGGGCACATGGACAAAATTTCATATACAATTTCATCGACGTTAGCGACTCACTCAGCACATTTACAGATCTCAAGAGTAAGAAGTTTTGATTTCAAGATCTCCAAAAGAAACGTTCTGATTCTTAAAAGTCGCTTGAATCAGAAATGCCAAAATGTGAGTAACTAATAGAGATCAAAGTAGAACGAAAAAGAATGGGAAAAGGAAGACATTCAGCAATTCAACAAATATTCCTCAGGCATCTATTATTTATTGAGTGCTCTTCGCAAGGCCGTGGGGGGCAGACTGGGTGGGGAGGAAGAAGAGGAATTAGGCTGGCACTTGAGATGATTCCTGGGCTTTTAGACCTCCAGCAGAATTCACCGGTGCCTCAGCCTCTTCCTCTTGAAACAGTTTTCTCTTTGTTCACATACATCCATTCTTTGAATATCTTGCCTGGCAGAGCACACTGTCTGAAGGAGCTTGAGCCAGGTATAAATGTTCTGGTCGCCCAACTCTAGCGACTTCTTAGACTCTGAAAACACGTCCAGATTTTCCTTGTTAGTTTTCTGGGGCCAGTTTTCCAGGATTGTTAACAGCATGGCTCACAGAGCCAGAAGTAGCAGGAATAGCTACTGCTGTCATTAGCAGGTAAGCTCACTATATGGATCTTGATTTTCCCCTCCATCTATATAAGGGAAAGAAGGAGCTAGATTTTACATTTCCTTTTTGAGTCTAAATTACGGCTACTGGGAAAGAGGAGAGTGGCTCACATCTAACGTGAAAAGGCCAGGTGGAGCCTACGAATTCGCTAACTGGGCAAGATGCTCTTCTGCTTTTGTTTTAGGACGCAGCGATGAGTGCTGCAGGTCTTAGTGCAGCGACAGATTGTCACCGTGACAAGAAAACCCAGTGCAGCCCCCTCATTAGCTTTACTCACACAGTGAAAACTCTTCACCGGTAACTGGGTAACTCGAGAGCAAAGTCTCTGAACAATTTACAGAGCACTTGTGACCTCATGTTCACCGCTCGGATTTACCACGACCACCGAGCTGGTTGCACCACCTGGAATCCTAGAGCGGACCGGAAGTGAGCGCAGCTCCCGGGGCCTGGCTGGAACGAGCTGGGGTCTGAGGCGGGTGTGTGAGACGAGCCACCGCCTCGCCCGGGAGTGTCGCTTGTTGCCCACTTCTCTGCCCACTTCTCGAGACAATACGAGCTCCTTTGAGGGGGAAGTGGCGGAGGGGAGAGGGCGTCTGCGCGGCGGCAATCGGGCCTTCCCCGCCGACGGCTAGCGGTGTGGAAAGAGCCCCTTTCCCTCTCCCCCCATCCCGGGCCTGGGCCTCGGAGCGCCGGTTTCAGAGAGACCTGTGTGGTTTTCTTGTTGGGGATAGTAGACCCAGGCTTTAGGGCCAGAGTTTCCTCAGTTTTCTGTCTCGCAAGCAAGCTGCCGCTCAATTTGTGCTCCTGGAGCTTTAGTGAATAGTTCTGAACTCACAATTTCCTGTCTTGTCAGAGAATGGCTTCACTTTCAATGGAATTGATCAAGTAACTGCCCTGTTTTCACCTAAACAAAAAAAAAAATTTAGCTGCGTCTGTAATTTGTCTGTGTCAACAGGATTTTCTTATTAAAAAAAGCTTTCCTGACCAAAGACTGCGTGGGGACCTCAAATAAAATCACACATCTCCTTAGATCCTAGTTGGAGCAAGGCCAAGCTAAGGATGGCAGCAGCCCCTGGGGCCATCCCAGCCTTGGCTGGGCAGGGTTCAGAGGAACAAGGGGAGATTATCAAAATAAAGGTTAAAGAAGAAGACCCTATTTGGGATCAGGCATCCTTCCTACAGAAGAATTTGTCTTACAGCAGGGAACTCTCTCGTCAACGTTTCCGGCAGTTCTGCTATCAGGAGACTCCCGGACCCAGGGAGGCTCTGAGCCAACTCAGGGAACTTTGCCGTCTGTGGTTGAGCCCAGAGACACACACAAAGGAGCAGATCCTCGAACTGTTGGTGCTGGAACAGCTCCTGACCATCCTGCCTGAGGAGCTCCAGGCTTGGGTACGGGAGCATCATCCTGAGAGTGGCGAGGAGGTGGTGACTGTGCTGGAGGATTTGGAGAGGGAGCTTGATGAACCTAGACAGCAGGTGAGAAATTGGAGGTGCCATCTTTCGTGGAGAATTTGAGTGCTGTGGGTCCAAGGTGGAGTGAGTGGAGTTCACTTCACACTGACTGCTGCAAATTTGAATTCTGGGCATTATCATTTGATCACTGGTGTAGATGAATAGATTCATGCTTCTGGGATAACAATTTTTATGTTGGTGGTAGCTGATTCTAATAAGGAAATGGGAAACCAAATGGGAAACCTTGGTCTAGTGCTTGTGAATAAAAAGTATATTTTATTCAGTGACTGTGAGATAAAAGTAGCTATCTCTTCTTATGATGCCCACTACTTTGACCATATATGGAAGCAAATCAGTGTAAGAATATAAGGAATACCTTCTAGGAGAAACAGAGAAGTAGCCTCATTTAATGGAAATATCAGGAAATGGTAAATAATAAGATCTGGGTTCTCTAATAGGCTCTTTCACTAATTAGCTATGTAACCTCAGGCACACACCTTCTTTGGACTTTGATGACTTCATCTGTACAATGAAGAGATTAATTGCATCATTTTCTAGATACTTTTCAGTACTTGGGGTTGTTGGTATGTGAGGTCCATCACACTAGAGGTTATTTTTAAGAGCATACATTTGCCTTTTATGAGTAATTTTAGAATATTATGGGTATTGTCAAACACTCCCATTTCTGTAAGATACTATCCACACATTTATCTGAACTCTTTTTTAAATATGAACATTTTATATATATATAGAACGTTTTAACCATTTTATGATCTATTAACATGTTTTTCTGGAATGCAAAATCTTTCATATGAGTCTGATAAATAGGGAAATAAGTCAATGTAATGCTGAAATTGTGTCGGCTCATGTATGAGTTTTCCCTGAAAGTTGATGTTTTGGGCCACCTAAGTATGAGCATCTGAATCCAAACTATATGACTATAGCCTAGTACAGCAAGTTGTGAAGACATACGTGTACATACTGCCCATTCACCTCCATATCCTTCCTCTTGGCCCCTGTCTCTGTTTTAGAAGCGCTTACGTGCATAGTTCCTCCTATTTTGGTGCAATCTTTGCTAAACCTTTTTGTGTTCCAGAAAATGAGCAAGCAAGGGGGGGTTGCAAGTGCCACAGAAGCGTGCTGGTGATAAAATTTCTGCTGGTGAGCATGAAAGAAAAGATTTAACAAATAAAGAAAAGCTCAAAATTATAAAATGTTTTGAAAGAAATGAAAAAACATGCAACTGAAATAAAAGAGTCAACTTTACGAACAGTTAGAGACAATGCTGGGAAAATAAAAGAAAGTTATCTAGCTGGAACAGCTGCAATTGCTACAAAATTTGTTAGAACAAGGCATAAGGAAATGGAAGAAATGGAACATTTGTTTGAATTTTATACCAAAGAAAGAAGCAATGAGAAGTAGCCTTTCTTAAAATTAAAGAGAAGACATTAGCAATATATATGACCTAAAGAAGAAAGTGCAGAAGTGCCTTCATTTAGTACAAATAGTGGCTGGTTTAGTGGCTTC
Organism: Bos indicus x Bos taurus; assembly: GCF_003369695.1. Classification (NCBI taxonomy): domain Eukaryota; kingdom Metazoa; phylum Chordata; class Mammalia; order Artiodactyla; family Bovidae; genus Bos; species Bos indicus x Bos taurus. The sequence goes on from NC_040098.1 coordinate 31,273,484, forward strand.
AAGAACTGCTATGATTTCCACAATATTTAGCTCTCTGGTGAAGCTGTGAGTACAAAGAAGCTGAAAAGACATTTCCCCCAGTGTTAAGAAATTTGATTGACAAAGAAGTATATAACCTAGATCAGGTTTTTAATTTTGATGAAACCACTCTCTTTTGGAGCAAGTGATCTCAAGGGCCTGTATCTTGAAGGGGGAAACAGAAGGTCCAGTATTTAAGATGGTGATGCTGGGTGCAAATGCCAGTAGGAATTTAAATCTAAAGCCTGTGTAATATATTATTCTGCCAACCTACAAGCTTTAAAAATAATTGTAAAGATTAGCCTGAATATCTACTATAAGTCTACAAGAAAGGTTGGATCGCAGGGCAGATATTTACTTATCTTCTAGGTGATGTTTTATAGATGATTTTAAAAAATATTGCAAGAGGAACAAACAACTTTTCTTTCAAAATTCTTGTAATTCTCAGTAATACACTAAGCTATCCTCCAACAGTTGATGAACTTTCTTCAACTATTAAAGTTCTCTTTTACCTCCTAATACAACTACTTTTCTTCAGCCCTCTAATCAGGGTGTGATCACAGTCATTAAAGCTTATTATTTAAGGATAACATTCAAGGTGTTTATTGCATCTACACCAGGTGATGATGCACACACAGTTTTTGAATTCTGGAATTGATAAAGCATTAAACTTGAAATTGGTATTATTATAGAGGCTTGAGATGATGTCACAAAAGCGTACTTGCATGGGGTGTGGTATGATTCTCCCTGATTGCGACTTCCCTGATGGTCCACTGATTGAGAAGCCACCTTTCGATGAAGGGGACATTGGTTTGATCCCTGGTCAGGGGACTAGGATCTCACATGCACGGGGCAGCAAAGTCTGTGGGCTTCAACCAGAGAACTCTCTTTCAGCAAACTGCAGAGCCCACGTGCCCTGGAGCTGGCACGCCACAACTAGAGAGGAGCCATCATGCTGCAACAGAGAGCATGAGTGCCACAATTAAGACTTGACACGGCCAAAAAAAAAAGATTTTTCTCCCTGATTTAATTTATGATTCTAAAGGCTTCGAAAACTTCAGAAGAGCTCCACTAAATCAAAGCAACTTATGTTACTCTTGCAGAGGAGGTTGGATTTGAAAAAGCTGAGTGGAGATATTGAGGAACTGCTGCAGTCTCATTCAGAAGCTCTCTGTATACAAGAACTCCAACAGTTAGGTGCTGAGGCTCAAATGGAAGTCTGTAAGATGATGATACAGTTTGACAATCTACCCCACAAGAGCTTTCTACTTCTCAGTTATCTTCTGCTCTAAGTATGATAGAGAAGTAGTGGCAGTAGATAGATGATAACTTGACTACAATGTAGAATGCAGCAGGATTTCACTTCATGGCATAAAGTCCTATTTGGAACCATGAAATAGCTTCTTTATGAAAGAAGGAAAATATTTAAGCAGAAAAAACGAATTATCTTTTTATAAGCCAGTGTCAGAAAATAAAAACAAGATGATGAGCCAGAATTGTCATTATGTATTTTGTAGTTTCACTACATTTCTTGAAAAGTGTGCAAATGCTTGCCCATCTGAACTTCTGATGATGATATCCCTTGACCCTTGCCTCACCCTTTCCTTATACCTCTAACAAGATACCATCACTTTTCTAAGTTAAAAATCCTTAGAATACTTAATATTTTAAAAATACTTAATATTTTTTGTCTAATATGTCTTTTTGTCTATACTTGTAATTTTACTGGAATTTCTGTAGTTTTATTAATATCTCCTGACAAAGCTGTGTAGAATTTAAATAATCTACCCTACAACTTTATTTTCTCCATAAATCCTGTTAGTTTTTGTGTACTTTTACAGAAAGCATGTTGTTTCATGAGTTCATGTGTTATTGCATAGATTCCTATACAAGCAGTCTCTTTTTTCTAGCCATCACACCTTTTCTGTTTCAAATAAACAGTATTGGTGTTTTTTTTTTTTCCCTTAACATGTACCTGTTACTTTAAAATTTTCCTCGTCTGGTAGGACTTTGTCTTTGGTCAATACTGGGTAATGTTTAGGGTTATGCTCTGATTATATTGGAAAGTTTTTCACATGACTCAGGGTTAAATGTCAAATTTGTATAATTGCATAAATGTTTTTCTATTTTTGTTTTGTTTTGTCTCTGTGTGATTTCTGAAGGAAGGGGAAAATGCCATTGTTGTAAATGCTTTTAACTGCCAGCCCAGTATCTATTGTACACCCCTTCTTTCTTCCATAAAAAAATACTTCATGTTGGCTACACTAAGTTGCTCCAGTCTGTCCAACTCTTTGTGATCCTAGGGACTGTAGCCCATCAGGCTCTTCTGTCCTTGGGATTCTCCAGGCAAGAATACTGAAGTGGATTGCCATTCTCTTCTCCAGGGCATCTTCCGGACCCAGGGATCAAACCTGCAGGAAATTCTTTACCATTGAGCCATGGAGGAGCCTAAAAATCTATGCCCAAAGGGAAAGACTACCCACTCCAGTATTCTAACCTGGAGAATTCAGGACTCTATACAGTCCATGGGGTTGTAAAGAGTTAGACAGGATTGAAGGACTTTCACTTAAGCCTGAACAGGGGTTTGAACCCTGTGGAGTCTCAGATTAAAAGTCTGATGCTCTACTGACTGAGCTATCCAAAACACTTTAGAGCAACGCCTGAACAGGGACTTGAACCCTGGACCCTCAGATTAAAAGTCTGATGCTCTACTAACTGAGCTATCCAGGCTCTCTTAAAAAAAAAAATAGAGGCTCAGACATAGTCTTCGTGTTCAGTTGCGTCTAACTCTGTAACTCCATGGACTGTAGCCAGCCAGGCTCTTCTGTCCATGGGATTCTCCAGGCTCCAAGCAAGAATACTGGAATGGGTTGCCATTTCCCATTCCAGGGTATCTTCCCCGTGTCTCCTGCCTGCATTGGCAGAGGGTTTCTTCACCACTGAGCCACTGGGGAAGCTATCTACCTAACTGTTGGCTATGTACCTAATTAAATGCTTTTCAGCTTTCCTTGTACTAGAGTTGGCCAGGCAGTATGGTTCTGGCCAAAAAGAAATAAGCATATTTTCTAGGAGTTTCTGGGGAAGCTTATATTTTCCTTATAAAATGGCACATATGTGTTTGCTGCTGCTGCTAAGTCGCTTCAGTCATGTCTGACTCTGTGCGACCCCAGAGACGGCAGCCCGCCAGGCTCCCCCGTCCCTGGGATTCTCCAGGCAAGAACACTGGAGTGGGTTGCCATTTCCTTCTCCAATGCATGAAAGTGAAAGGGGAAAGTGAAGTCGCTCAGTCGTGTCCGACTCTTAGCGACCCCATGGACTGCAGCCCACCAGGCTCCTCCATCCATGGGATTTTCCAGGCAAGAGTACTGGAGTGGGGTGTTTAGTTCGGCCTTTTCCCACTTCCTGTCTTGAACACGAATATGATGTCTAGAGCTATGGTAGCTATCTTGTGACCATGACGTGATGACAAATGTTAGGATGACCACCAATATGTTATGAATGAAGACAGCTCTGGTCCCTGACAACTGTTAGGTATGTGAATCAATGCCAGCAACTGCCCTCCTCTGGATTTCTTAACATATGACAAAAATAAACCCCAATTTGTTTAAGCCACTGTAAATTGGGTGTTATAATCAATTGAGAAATGCATGCATTTCTAATGAATACAGCCATATTTACTCCACTATTTTATGACCAAGTTTCTTATTAGAAACTTAAAAAACAAAATCTAGGAGTTATATAGTGAAAGACAAATGACTGTCGTAACCGGTTTGAGATAATTTCACCTTTGTAATTTGTTTTTGCCATCCAAAGGCACCCTTTACACTTCTGTGGTAAAGGCTGAATGGAATTCCTCCCATTCCTTCTAAGACCAGGCCCACCTGCCTTGGACTGGTCTCTCAAATGGAAATGCAGAGGAATCAAGAGGCTAGATGTGTGTGGGTACATGGTTGTGGAGGAGGAGGAGTCAGTGATAAATGCATCACAATAAGCCATATCTATATTTTGTTTCATGTCTTGAGTTGTTCTGGTTGTGCTTATACCAACTTTACAGAATTGATAAAATTGTTTAATTATAAATAGTTTCCTTGTCTCCCAGATGACTTATATCTTTCCCTCCAGGACCTCCTTTACCTCAGTTATGGAAAGATTTAGGCAAACTGAGATGCATGCTGTGATACTATATAAAGAAATCTACATAAGACCTTTTATTCTTAAGACCAGAGAAGGGAAAAACTTACCAAAGGGAAATGGCTCGACCATTTATGAACTTTTATTTTAAAAGAAAATTGGTTTCTTATATATTTTGTTCTGTCTGAGAAGAGGAAGTAAGTTTATAACATGGTGTCCAGCTTGGGGAAAAGGAACATGACACATAAATTCCTTAAATCCCACCATAATGTTATAATACATCTTGGCTTTCATTCAGATATCAGTGACGGTTTCCTTTTGGAATTTTCTGGTTTATGTGCAGTTTGGGCTCCAGTATTTATGGACCCAAATTTTCAAGCCATCCCACAGAATACTGACATCCACTGACACCTTTTACTAGACTTTATTTGAGCATCTTGTTCTGCTTGGTGAATATGAATTATTAGAGTTCATAATTCTGACAGTATTTTGCCCTCTGGACTCTGAATCCAGGAATCCAAGTTCAGATTTTGGTGGGACCTGAGGCAAGTCTGTTTTGGGCTTCTCAGATGGCACAGTGATAAAGAACCCATTTGCCAATTCGGGAGACACAAGAGATGTGGATTCGATCCCTGGATTGGGAAGATCCCCTGGAGGAAGAAATGGCAATCCACTCCAGTATTCTTGCTTGGAGAATCCCACAGACAGAGGAACTTGGCGGGCTATAGTCCATGGGGTCGCAAAGAGTCAGACATGACTAAAGTGACTTAGCACACCCGCACACAGTGATCAGAAAAATGCAAATTAAAACAAACTTGGTAACCACCGTTGATGTGACCAAATTTGAGTAAGGATGTTGAGCTAGTAGAATGCCTGTGTACTACTGATAGGAATAAGTTGTTATGACCGTTTTGGAAATATCAACCGAGTGTAACCATACTCCATGATCCAGCAAACCTACTACAAGGTATATATCTTACAGAAACACATTCAAAGACATGCAAAATAATATTCATAGCAGCATTATTATAATTGCCAAGAACTCTAAACAACACAGATGTCCATTAAAAGTTGTCATGGATGAATACATCATGGTGTATTTGTATAACTGAATACTATATAATAATGAAAATGAATGAGCAAGTGCTACATTCAACAATATGGATGAATTTCACAAATATAATGTTGAGCAAAAGAACCCAGACAAAAGTAAGTATATATATTATATGATTCTGTTTCTGTAAAGTCCAAAAAGCAAAATGAATCTTTGATGATAGATGTCAGAGTAGTAGATACATTGAGTGAAGAGGGTCGGACAAAAGTAGCTGATAAAGTTCTGTTTTTTTAAATGAGTAGTTCACTTTGTGATGTCATTGAGCCCTACATTTATGAGTTATGCACCTTTTTCTAAGTTTATAATACTTACCATAAAAATCATATTCAGAAAAATGTTTATTTCTCATTTGATGTCTCCTGCACGATAGGCTAGGGTGCTTGATTATATGAACATTTTTAGATTCAAATGTCATATGAATGAGAAATTATTTTTGTAAATCCAAGGCCCAGTGAGGGAAATTTTAAAAATTAACCAAGTTAAGAATATTTGGCAAGGCAAACTATTGAAATGTTCTATTTGAGTGCAATATGGCTTCTACAGGGATCTTTGCAAGAGAGTGGCTTTGGCAGGGATGTGAAATGGCCAAGCTACTTCCACTGTAAGTGGCACACTTAAAGAATTGGAGTCAGGGAGAAGGCAATGGCACCCAACTCCAGTAATCTTGCCTGGAAAGTCCCATGGACGGAGGAGCCTGGTGGGCTGCAGTCCATGGGGTTGAGAAGAATCGGACATGACTGAGCGACTTCACTTTCACTTTTCACTTTCATGCATTGGAGAAGGAAATGGCAACCCACTCCAGTGTTCTTGCCTGGAGAATCCCATGGACAGAGAAGCCTGGTGGGCTGCCGTCTCTGGGGTCGCACAGAGTCGGACACGACTGAAGCGACTTAGCAGCAGCAGCAGCAGCAGCCATACTCAAAGCCTCCAATTGTAGAGTTATTTGTGTTCTTTTCACTTTAAGGTATATTGCTGCTGCTACTAAGTCACTTCAGTCGTGTCCGACTCTGTGCGACCCCATAGATGGTAGCCCACGAGGCTCCCCCATCCCTGGGATTCTCCAGGCAAGAACATGGAGTGGGTTGCCATTTCCTTCTCCAATGCATGAAAGTGAAAAGTGAAAGTGAAGTTGATCAGTCGTGTCCAACCCTTAGCGACCCCATGGACTGCAGCCTACCAGGCTCCTCCATCCATGGGATTTTCCAGGCAAGAGTACTGGAGTGGTTTGCCATTTCCTTCTCCATTAAGGTATATTAAATAGCTATAAATCAGAATTCTGGTTCTTAGGAGGTAACAGCTCCTCCCCTCCTTTTAACTTTCATTCTTACTCAGTTTTAGAATTAATCATGGAGATGTGATTAGTCCCAGAGGCTGCTATTCTCTTAAGACAGACTTGGGAAGTTATTGGCTGTTGAATACTTATTTTCATTAATGGACCTACTTTCATTAGAATAGAATAGAATAGAATCTACCTAACACATCTCTCTCCCAGTTTACTTGTTGCTTATATGATTAACAAATATCCATGTGTAGAAATGAGTAAAAGATCTACAAGTCAATGAAAACTCTCCTAAACTAAAATAGTACAACACACTGTAACACAAGTTTTATTACTTTTTTTTTCCTTTTGGTGAATGGCACTGAAGCTTTAGACTTCATCTGGTAAATTATAGGCAAAGACTATTTAAAGAAGAAGCTATAGTAAGCTGATAACACAAATAATGACATTAAAATGATTGAAAGGCCAGACAGAAACAATCTAGATTACTGATAACAAACTGTGCCAAACAGTTGGCTGTTAACCACCTTCCTGGATTATTACAAGATTTTCTTATTGTCCACTGACTATCATTTCTAGACTTAGCACAATCAGACATTAGACTGTAACACAGTCCAGATAGACATACCTATTGAATGTTATGACAACTGATTCACAGAATTATATTTTACAAAGATTTAATATATCAACTTATATACGGGCTGAAGGAGGAATAACATTCAGTTCAGTTCAGTTCAGTTGCTCAGTCATGTCTTGACTCTTTGCGACCCCATGAATCACAGCACGCCAGGCCTCCCTGTGCATCACCAACTCCCAGTGTTCACTCAAACTCATGTCCATCGAGTTGGTGATGCCATCCAGCCATCTCATCCTTTGTCGTCCCCTTCTCCTCCTGCCCCCAATCCCTCCTAGCATCAGGGTCTTTTCCAATGAGTCAACTCTTCGCATGAGGTGGCCAAAGTATTGGAGTTTCAGCTTCAGCATCAGTCCTTCCAATGAACACCCAGGACTGATCTCCTTTAGAATGGACTGGTTGGATCTCCTTGCAGTCCAAGGGACTCTCAAGAGTCTTCTCCAACACCACAGTTCAAAAGCATCAATTCTTCGGCTCTCAGCTTTCTTCACAGTCCAACTCTCACATCCATACATGACCACTGGAAAAACCATAGCCTTGACTAGATGGACTTTTGTTGCCAAAGTAATAGCTCTGCTTTTCAATATGCTATCTAGGTTGGTCATAACTTTCCTTCCAAGGAGTAAGCGTCTTTTAATTTCATGGCTGCAATTTTTTTGGAGCCCCCAAAATTAAAGTCTGACACTATTTCCACTGTTTCCCCATCTGTTTCCCATGAAGAGCTTTAAATATGTTCTTACTTCTGGTTTCCCAAGAATATGGTAAGCAAATGTGTAACAAACAGTGCCATATAGATAACTTGGAGGTAAACATGTTTATATGTATGTATTTGTGTGTGTGTGTTTATCTATCTAGTATCTTGGTTCCTAATTCCTCAACCAGGAATCGCAGTCAGGCCACTGCAGTGAAAGTGCTGAATCCTAACCACTGGACCACCAAGGGATTCCCAAACATGCTTCTATATTAAAGACAGTGTTTATTTAAAGTCAGTGGCAATAACTTTCACTCTCCTCTTTCACCCTCATCAAGAGGGTTTTTAGTTCCTCTTTGCTTTCTGCCATTAGAGTAGTATCATCTGGATATCTGAAGTTGTTAATATTTCTCCCAGCAATCTTGATTCCAGCTTGTGATTCATCCAGTCCAGGATTTCCATGATGTACTCTGCATATAAGTTAAATAAGCAAGGTGAAAGTATACAGCCTTGACTTACTTCTTTCCCATTTTGAACCAGTCTGTTGTTACCAGACATGGAACATGTCTGTTGTTCCATGTCTGGTTCTAACTGTTGCTTCTTGACCTGCATCCCTATACAGGGTTCTTCCAAATCTGCTCCTGCATGTGCAAATTCAACCAACCAAGGATTGTGTAGTACTGTATTATTTGTTATTGGAAAAAAAATTGCTTTGTAGATAGACCCCCTAAGGGTCAAGCCAATATTGTCCAAGGATCAACTGTATATTTTGGAGACAATAGGGTGAATTTAATTATGACACGAGTACTAGATGATTGGTGTAAGGCTAAAATAATATTTTCTTTTCACCCAACACAGTTACCCACTTTGATTGGCTTTTTCCCCCTGCGTCCATACATAACACAGTCGGCTAATGTTTTCCACATTTGGTCTAAAACAACTGTCCGATTTCTTCCTGGTTTAAATAGTTCATTAGTCATTATTAGATAATTTCACCCCAAATATTTACTTTGATTGCTCCTACTGAAACTCATTTACAATTTTCTCCCAGTTATCACAATTTAGGGAATATTCCTTTAATGTGCTTCCATTCTTAGTTCCCAAAACAAAAACCATAGGTTTGCATATCAACTCCTGTCTAATTTCTGTTGTATGGCTCTGACCTTATTTGTTCCAGCATTTTTTATTTCTCTTCTTACTCTATCTAGCACTCCTCTTAAGAATTCAGTGAAGACTTTTTCTTCTTATATCCTTTCCATTTCAGTAGAAAAATGTTTTAAGGTTTAGCTATGGTTTATGCAGTGATATTATTAACATTATATTAATTTCCAAATGTACCTATTTATCCCCAGGTCCCACAGGGCACATATGAGCAAGAAGTTCCAATGGAAGAAAAGACTCTTCTGGATACTGCAAAGGAGTCCTTAGGTACCCATCTCCAGTCTATAGAAGACAGAATGGAATGTGAATCTCCAGAATCACACCTCCTTCAAGATAATGGTGAGGATAATTTAGTCTTTGGAAAGAGGATGAGATTTGGGAGAGGGAAGGGCCCATTCATTGAAAGGTTATCAAACTTTATTCCATTGACGCTTCTAGTGAATATAGCTGAAAGAAAGGTCAACCAGTATAGTGTAATGCTATTAATGAACTTGACTTAAGCAATCAAACAATAATGTAAAAAATAATTGAACACAGTATTTTTCATGGATAACTTGCAATGGAATTAAGTACCTGTGGATAGATAAATCAAAGATGCCTCTGTATATAAATGTGGATCACTTGTCAATATAGCCATGGGTCCCATTTCTATAGCCTCTGCTCCCCAATTCTTGTTACATATGGCTATTTAAGATTGGAACTATTACTTAGAAATCCTACCGAAGAAAATGGAATTTCTGAAGTCCATGTCCACTAGAGATCTAAGGACTATTAACAGTGTAATGTGTGGTAGAGGCAGTGGTGCAGGCTGGCTTGGTTCTGGAGCACCTGTCTTTTCCAAAAGGCTTAATTGATATCACTTTTTCTTTTCTTACATCCCTAGCAATTCCATATTTTCTGCTTATCATAGACCTACTAATATTGATTGTACTAATTTCTGAAGCTCATATTCTCTTGGTTCTCATTTACATTGCCTTATATTTCTTTCTTCCCCCTGGTTTATCCTTGTTTACCTTTATGTTCATGGCTCCATAGCATGATACAAAATGTATCAGTGTGGAAAGAAATACTATCTATATAATGGTCTTTTCAGTCACACTTTGAAATAGCACTTTTCAGGAGTGTTGTCATCTTCATTATAAAGCTAATTAACAAATTTTTATCCAACACTTTTTTTTTTTTGGCTGCACCCCAAGGCTTGACTTGCAGAATCTTAGTTGCCTGACCAGAGATTGAACCCAGCCCTCAGCAGTGAAAGCACCAATTCTAAATCACTGGACCACCAGGGAACTCCTTATCCAACACTTTTCTTTGTAATAAAATGTTAGATAGTGGAAGAAATACTAGAAGGAAAAGTGATCCCTGCTTCTTTAGAAACTTATAGTCTTGTCCGTTGTACATATGAAACAGTGAAAGAAGAAAGTACTACAGTGCTAGTTTATGTTATTGATAAATTATATCTTCAAGAAAGGAGAACTCACTGTAAGCTTAAATGATCAAGGAGGTCTTGTTGGAACAACTGAGAGTTAAATGAGGCCAAAACACAATTCCGAAGCTTTGGAAATTATTAACATTTGAGAATTATTTCAATTTACCAGTTCAATATTTGGTATGCAAATTATCAAACAACTTGAGAAAAAGTATTTTTTCCAAGCATCTATAGGACTTTCGAGGTTATATGCTAATTCCAAATTATTCTTTTTGATTTTTTCAAAATAGCTTCCTTAAGACTAGCCAAATTTGATTTATTTAAATGTTTCTATTATTATGAATAGTCCAAACATTTATTTTAATATCTTATATTAAACCAGAGATTTTTCACGACTTCAGGTTTGTCTGCTGCTCTTTCTTTATCAAAATCAGTAGTAAGGGTATTTATATTGGGTTTATAGCTTTACAAGCACCAAAAGGGAGCTGATGTAAATATACGATATTTCAACTTAAGCCCCAGATGTTGCTATACCAGCTAACATGACTGAATAAAACAAAATGTGGTATAGTCTGAAACTTAAAAAAAAGACAAAAACACCTATTAGGACTTCCTTGATGGTTCAGTAGTTAAGCATCCATTCCCTGGTGGTCCAGTCCCCTTGCAGTGGAGTCAGGGAACTAAGATCCACATGGGAACTAAGATCCCTTATGCCATGGAGGAACTGCTGAACCTGTGGGCTCCAGAGCCTTGTCACATAGCTAGAAGGTTGGGGTGCTGCAACAAAAGATCCCCCCTGCACGCTGTAACTAAGACCTGGATGCAGCCAAAATAAGTAAATTAATTAATTAAGAAACTATCATTCTATAAAAAAAACTATTACTGTATTTCTGAGACTTCTCTAGCCAAAAAATAGTTTTTGTGTAATTAATAAATAAATGAAAAAAAATTATAACATCAATTTGTTTTCTGTTTTACATAAAACAGTGCTTTACTTTAGGGTTAACCCTGGATACTGCTCTGGAAAGTCATAACCTGGCCTTCTACTCTTTATCAGAACTTTTTGTTCCTGGCTACCCCTCTTTATTCCTCCAAAGGTAGACTTCTTAATCAAAATTGTGCTGCCCCTCTTATGTGTTCATATCTACTTCTACTCCAAGCTCTAGTGGTTATTTGGGCAATATGGTATTTAGATTATATTCCCAAATATTCTAATTGGTTTTTCATTTATATTTTAGGATCATTTTTGTGGCTTTCCATGATGTCTCAAAGCATGGGTGATGATAACTTTAGTAGTTTAGATGCTAATGAAGCAGAAATCGAACCAGAAAACATGAGAGAAAAGTTCTTCAGAAGCTTAGCAGTGTTACTGGAAAACAAGAGTAATAACACCAAGATATTTTCTAAAGCAAAGTACTGTCAATTAATCAGGGAAGTGAAAGAAGCTAAGGCTAAGGAAAAAAAAGAATCAATTGACTACCGGCGCTTGGCTAGATTTGATGTGATCATTGTACAAGGTCATGAGAAGCTAATTGAGGCTATAAATGGGGAAACAGATAAAATACGGTTTTATTTACACAGTGAGGACTTATTTGACATATTGCATGACACACATCTCAGCACTGGACATGGTGGACGTACACGCATGGAAAAAGAGTTACAAGCAAAATACAAGAACATCACAAAAGAAGTTATAATGCTGTACTTGACACTCTGCAAACCATGCCAACAGAAACATTCAAAACTCAAGAAAGTTCTAACATCAAAGCCAATTAAGGAAGTTAACTCAAGATGCCAAGTGGATCTTATAGACATGCAGTTGAATCCTGATGGAGAGTATAAATTTATTATGCATTATCAAGACTTTCGTACAAACTTGAGTTTTTTGCGGTCATTAAAATCTAAAAGGCCTAAAGAGGTTGCACATGCTCTTTTAGATATTTTTACAATTATTGGAGCACCCAGTGTTCTACAGTCTGACAGTGGGAGGGAATTTTCAAGCCAGATTGTCAGTGAACTTAGTAATATTTGGCCAGAACTTAAAATTGTTCATGGGAATCCTCAGCCCTGCCAAAGCCTAAGTTCTATAAATCAAGTTAATGAGGATATCCAAAATCGAATTATCTCCTGGATGCAAACTAACAATTCATCACACTGGGCTGAATTTTTGTGGTTTATTCAAATGACCCAAAATCAACCCCATCACAGAGGCATGCAACAGACTCTATGTGAGGGTGCATTTAGCTCTGAAGCTAAACTGGGGCTCTCTCATTCTCAGTCAACTGAAGAACTTGTTGCCAGCCTGAACACAGAAAATGAATTGGAACAGGCTGATAAAGAATCAGGAAATACTCTAAGAGCCCAGTATGAAGAAAACATTGAGATTGGAACAGATAGTAGTGATATTGAAGAGATTTTTTCTATTACTCCTAAGGTAGCCCGAAAAACTGTTCCTGAAAGCAGACTGAATTTTTTATCATGTGTGTGTTGTGGAAAAGAATGCATAGGTGCTAATAGTTGTGAATCATGTTGTAGAAACATCCATGCAATCTGTGGAGTGCCCTCTCAACCTGAGACTGAGGGTTATTGTAACAAAATAACTTGTAGTCTTTGCTACCAGACCACTACAATGAAAAGGAAACATGATGAGGTTCCAAGAAGTTTGACTGTTCAACCTTTCAAAATGTTGAAGCCATCGGAAACACCGATTTCATCAGACAAAGTAGGAGATTGGGTAAGAATTTGAGTGTAGATCAAAGAATTTGTTGTGGATCAAAGAAAGGCAAGAGCCTCTTTCTTCTTTACTGTGATAATGATGAGTGAGAAAGTTTTGACATGGCACACTAAAGCACAATGATGGCCATCTTGGATATATTTTCTTCTAAAAAAGGTCAATTACTTTTAATGTCCTCCCTCCACTCATTTTTCAAGTTGGAAGTTATAACCTTGGATGCTGCTTTGTTTATTGTTCTGGAGTGAGCAGCAGTAATATCTCTTCTTTCTGATGTCACGCATTTCTTGGGGGGATGAGAAAGCTAGGATCCAGGGGACAAATGGTATGCCTGGTGGTATGTTTCTACAGAAGGATAAATTTGGGAACAGATGAACTTACTGTTACATTGTTTTAGTTGTATGTAAGTGCGGGTGGAGAGGTAAGCTAAGAAAGGGCATCTCAGGTCAAGTGAAGAAATATTTAGGAAGGTCAGGGAATGATAAATTTGGTTGGGAGACATGAGTTTTGTTGGGAAAGTTTGGTTTTATGATTAAAATGCAGAGTGTGAAATAAGGCCAAAGAGATTTTTCAATCATTAGGTTTTATAAAGTAGAACTAATATGTGTTCAAGTTACTGTTTTGAAATATGAAGGTTACATGTGATTTGGGCCAGTGGTATTTAGAGTTTGTTCTTCAGACCAGTAATGGTCTGCAAACTGTCATACTAGTTCACAGTGAGGTAAGTACACATATTGAGAGTACTTGGAAATTACAACAATATGACATTGCAGATACAAAGCACATGATTAATGAACTCATCTTTTCAAATAGAATATTCAGTCTTGATGTTAAACTCTCAAGGTGAATCACATGTGATAGCAGTTGTAAATTAGTCAAGTATAATAGGTTCACATTAAAATGTGTGATATGCTGTTTAGCTTGTCAGCTGTAACCCAGAAGTGTGTAAAACTGAGAAAATGTAAGCATTTACTTATCTTTATAACTTAATTTAAAAATAATTTTATGTTTTTAATCAAGCCTGGTTTTGTAAAATTTTTTAAATTGAAGTCTAGTTGATTTATAATATGTTAGTTTCAAGTATACAGCACAGTGATTCAGTTTATATATGTATATATACATATATGTATATACATGTTGATACATATACACACACACACACATATATATATATATACACACACCCATTCTTTTTTCAGATCCTTTTCCCTTATAGGTCATTACAAAATATTTAGTATATTCCCTATGCTATACAGTAGGACCTTGTTGGTTATCTATTTTATATATAGTAGTATATATATGTTAATCCCAATCTCCTAATTTATCCCTCCCCTATCTTTCTCCTTTAATAACTGACCATAAGTTTGTTTTTATGTCTGTGAGTCTCTTTCTGTTTTGGAAATAAGTTCATTTGTATCTTGTTTTTAAATTCCACTTATAAGCAATGTCATTTATTTATCATTCTTCTTCTGGCTTACTTCACTGAATATGATAATTTCTAGGTCCATCCGTGTTGCTGCAGATGGCATTACTTCATTCTTTTTTATGGCCGAGTAATATTCCATTGTATATATGTACTACATCTTCTTTATCCATTCATCTGTTCATGGACCTTTAGGTTGCCTCCATGTCTTGGCTATTGTAAATAGTGCTGCAATGAACATTGGGGTGTATGTATCATTCTGAATTATAGTTTTCTCTGAATATATGCCCAGGAGTGAGATTGCAGGATCATACAATAACTCTATTTTTTGTTTTTTGATGCACTTCCATACTGTTCTCCATAGTGGCTGTACCAATTTACATTCCTATCAACAGTATAGAAGAAGAGTTCCTTTTTTCCCACATCTTTCCAGCTTTTATTATTTGTAGATTTTTTGATGATGCAGGCCTAGTTTTTAATTTTTAGTTTAACATTATTAATAAGGAGGAAAGTAAAATTTGTATTGCTTATTTTTAATTCTAATTTGCAGATGACAAAACAAGCTTCACTGGACTTTTTTGTGAAGAAAAGACACACCTATTCTGAATATGGCAATAGTAGCAAAAGAAATGGTAACAATGGAAGTCATCTTGAGGGAGTGAAAACCAAAAGAGTTCATACTAGCTTTACTCGGAAGTATGATCCCTCATATATTGAGTTTGGTTTCATAGCCATAATTGATGGTGAAGTGCTGAAACCACAGTGTATTATCTGTGGAGATGTACTGGCTAATGAAGCGATGAAACCATCAAAACTTAAGCGGCATCTATATTCAAAACATAAAGAAATAAGTTCACAACCAAAAGAATTCTTTGAAAGAAAGAGTAATGAATTGAAAAACCAACCAAAGCATGTGTTCAATGTTTCTCACATAAACATTAGTGCTTTGAGGGCTTCTTATAAAGTAGCGCTTCCGGTTGCTAAGTCTAAAACACCATACACAATTGCTGAGACACTAGTGAAGGACTGCATCAAAGAAGTTTGCTTAGAAATGTTGGGTGAATCTGCAGCAAAGAAGGTAGCTCAAGTACCACTTTCCAATGACACCATAGCTCGACGTATTCAGGAACTGGCGAATGATATGGAAGACCAACTCATAGAACAAATAAAACTAGCTAAGTATTTTTCATTGCAACTTGATGAATGCAGAGATATTGCTAACATGATAATTCTTTTAGTATATGTGAGATTTGAACATGATGATGATATAAAGGAAGAATTCTTTTTTTCAGCCTCTTTACCAACAAACACAACTAGCTCAGAACTGTATGAAGCTCTGAAGAATTATGTTGTCAACAAATGTGGTTTGGAATTTAAGTTTTGTGTAGGAGTGTGTTCTGATGGTGCAGCTTCAATGACAGGAAAACATTCTGAAGTGATTAACCAGATTAAAGAACTTGCACCAGAATGTAAAATAACACATTGCTTCATTCATCGAGAAAGTCTTGCTATGAAAAAAATATCAGCTGAACTGAATAGTGTGCTTACTGACATAGTAAAAATTGTGAATTATGTAAAATCTAATGCATTAAATTCAAGATTATTTTCTTTATTATGTGATAATATGGAAGCTGATCATAAGCAACTGTTATTGCATGCTGAAATACGGTGGTTATCCTGGGGAAAAGTTCTATCAAGACTGTTTGAAATACGAAATGAACTCTTAGTATTTCTGCAAAGCAAGAAGCCAGTTTGGTCCCAACTTTTCAAAGATGTGAATTGGATTGCCAAACTTGCTTATTTATCTGACATCTTCAGTATTTTTAATGATCTTAATGTTTGCATGCAAGGAAAAAATGCAACATGTTTTTCAATGGCAGATAAGATTGAAGGACAAAAACAAAAGTTAAAAGCTTGGAAAAAAAGAGTTTCTACAGATTGTTATGACATGTTCCATAATTTAACAACAGTTATCAATGAAGTAGGTAATGATCTTGATATTGCACATCTACAAAAAGTTGTCAGTGAACATCTTACAAATTTGTCAGATTGTTTTGAATTGTACTTTCCTTCAACAGAAGATCCACGCATAGGAAATTCATGGATACAAAATCCATTTCTTTCATCAAAAGATAATTTAAATTTAACTATAATCCTACAGGGTAAGTTGTTGAATCTGGCTACTGATGAAGGATTGAAAATGAATTTTGAAAATACAGCATCACTTGCTTCATTTTGGATAAAAGTTAAAAATGAATATCCTGAGCTTGCTGAGATTGCTTTAAAATCTCTTCTTCTGTTCCCCTCAACATACCTCTGTGAGACTGGGTTCTCTACCTTAAGTGTTATTAAAACAAAACATAGAAACAGTTTAAATATACATTATCCCTTGAGAGTAGCATTGTCATCAATCCAACCTAGATTAGACAAATTAACGAGCAAGAAGCAAGCTCACTTATCACATTAAAAATTTTAAATACTGATTTATAATGTGTTCATTCAAAGTATACATATAGGCATTATGGAACTATGAAAAGTTTTTTATTAAATTAGCAATTCTATATATAAATTGCCTATATGTATATTAAAGTGTACACTTTTTATACTTCTCTTATTTTCCCTGTCAAATTTGTTATAGTTATTAGGATGTAATTTTAAATCTGTTCATTCTAACATTAAAATTTTTGGTCTTGTATATTGTATGCATTTTTATTATTGTTTTTTATTAATTTATTAAAGTTAAAGAATGACTTCAAGATCGGGAATCATTTCTTTGAAACGGCAGACTTGATCAGTGAAGTGAATTCAAGGGGTAGAATTAGAATTTGAATGCAAGGGTGGGTGTCTGTAAGATGTTAAATTTGTAAAACTGATCTTGGGTGGTTTGGTTGGAAGTTGATGATAAGTTTGTTTTGTAGGTGCACGTTTAGATGCAGTGTTTAAGTGGGTAAAGTGGGGAAAACCATCAAATGCTTATAAAAGTTCAGTGGGAAAAAACCTAAATACCCTTTCACATAATAAAATGTATCATGTTTATTCAACAGTAGTTGAATACAGTAGTAAAAGTGAGATATCACGGAGAGAATTCTGCAGGGTGATGAAATGTTCTATCTTCTATTGTGGTAGTGTTCACTATTAATCAGATCAGATCAGATCAAATCAGATCAGTCACTCAGTCGTGTCCGACTCTTTGCGACCCCATGAATCGTAGCACTCCAGGCCTCCCTGTCCATCACCAACTCCCGGAGTTCACTCAGACTCACGTCCGTCGAGTCAGCGATGCCATCCAGCCATCTCATCCTCTGTCGTCCCCTTCTCCTCTTGCCCCCAATCCCTCCCAGCATCAGAGTCTTTTCCAATGAGTCAACTCTTCGCATGAGGTGGCCAAAGTACTGGAGTTTCAGCTTCAGCATCATTCCTTCCAAAGAAATCCCAGGGCTGATCTCCTTCAGAATGGACTGGTTGGATCTCCTTGCAGTCTAAGGGACTCTCAAGAGTCTTTTCCAACACCACAGTTCAAAAACATCAATTCTTCGGTGCTCAGCCTTCTTCACTGTTGGCAAAGTAATGTCTCTGCTTTTGAATATGCTCTCTAGGTTGGTCATAACTTTCCTTCCAAGGAGTAAGCATCTTTTAATTTCATGGCTGCAGTCACCATCTGCAGTGATTTTGGAGCCCAGAAAAATAAAGTCTGACACTGTTTCCACTGTTTCCCCATCTATTTCCCATGAAGTGACAGGACCGGATGCCATAATCTTCGTTTTCTGAATGTTGAGCTTTAAGCCAACTTTTTCACTCTCCTTTTTCACTTTCATCAAGAGGCTTTTTAGTTCCTCTTCACTTTCTGCCATAAGGGTGGTGTCATCTGCATATCTGAGGTTATTGATATTTCTCCCGGCAATCTTGATTCCAGCTTGTGTTTCTTCCAGTCCAGCGTTTCTCATGATGTTCTCTGCATAGAAGTTAAATAAACAGGGTGACAATATACAGCCTTGACGAACTCCTATTTGGAACCAGTCTGTTGTTCCATGTCCAGTTCTAACTGTTGCTTCCTGACCTGCATACAAATTTTTCAAGAGGCAGATCAGGTGGTCTGGTATTCCCATCTCTCTCAGAATTTTCCACAGTTTATTGTGATCCACACAGTCAAAGGCTTTGGCATAGTCAATAAAGCAGAAATAGATGTTTTTCTGGAACTCTCTTGCTTTTTCCATGATCCAGCGGATGTTGGCAATTTGATCTCTGGTTCCTCTGTCTTTTCTCAAACCAGCTTGAACATCAGGAAGTTCACAGTTCACATATTGCTGAAGCCTGGATTGTAGAATTTTGAGCATTACTTTACTAGCGTGTGAGATGAGTGCAATTGTGCAGTAGTTTGAGCATTCTTTGGCATTGCCTTTCTTTGGGATTGGAATGAAAATGGACCTTTTCCAGTCCTGTGGCCACTGCTGAGTTTTCCAAATTTGCTGGCATATTGAGTGCAGCACTTTCACAGCATCATCTTTCAGGATTTGGAATAGCTCAACTGGAATTCCATCACCTCCACTAGCTTTGTTCGTAGTGATGCTTTCTAAGGCCCAGTTAACTTCACATTCCAGGATATCTGGCTCTAGGTCAGTGATCACACCATCGTGATTATCTGGGTCGTGAAGATCTTTTTTGTACAGTTCTTCTGTGTATTCTTGCCATCTCTTCTTAATATCTTCTGCTTCTGTTAGGTCCATACCATTTCTGTCCTTTATCGAGCCCATCTTTGCATGAAATGTTCCTTTGGTATCTCTGAATTCTTGAAGAGATCCCTAGTCTTTCCCATTCTGTTGTTTTCCTCTATTTCTTTGCATTGATCACTGAAGAAAGCTTTCTTATCTCTTCTTGCTGTTCTTTGGAACTCTGCATTCTGATGTTTCTGTCTTTCCTTTTTTCCTTTGCTTTTCGCTTCTCTTCTTTTCACAGCTATTTGTAAGGCCTCCCCAGGCAGCCATTTTGCTTTTTTGCATTTCTTTTCCATGGGGATGGTCTTGATCCCTGTCTCCTGTACAATGTCACGAACCTCATTCCATAGTTCATCAGGCACTCTATCTATCAGATCTAAGCCCTTAAATCTATTTCTCACTTCCACTGTATAATCATAAGGGATTTGATTTAGGTCAGACCTGAATGGCCTAGTGGTTTTCCCTACTTTCTTCAATTTAAGTCTGAATTTGCCAATAAGGAGTTCATGCTCTGGGCCACAGTCAGCTCCTGGTCTTGTTTTTGTTGACTGTATAGAGCTTCTCCATCTTTGGCTGCAAAGAATATAATCAATCTGATTTCAGTGTTGACCATCTGGTGATGTCCATGTATAGAGTTTTCTCTTGTGTTGTTGGAAGAGGGTGTTTGTTATGACCAGTGCATTTTCTTGGCAAAACTCTATTAGTCTTTGCCCTGCTTCATTCCATATTCCGAAGCCAAATTTGCCTGTTACTCCAGGTGTTTCTTGACTTCCTACTTTTGCATTCCAGTCCCCTATAATGAAAAGGACATCTTTTTTGGGTGTTAGTTCTAAAAGGTCTTGTAGGTCTTCATAGAACCATTCAACTTCAGCTTCTTCAGCGTTACTGGTTGGGGCATAGACTTGGATTATTGTGATAGTGAATGGTTTGCCCTGGAAACGAACAGACATCATTCTGTCGTTTTTGAGATTGCATCCAAGTACTGCATTCCGGACTCTTTTGTTGACCATGATGGCCACTCCATTTCTTCTGAGGGATTCCTGCCTGCAGTAGTAGATATAATGGTCATCTGAGTTAAATTCACCCATTCCAGTGCATTTTAGTTCGCTGATTCCTAGAATGTCGACATTCACTCTTGCCATCTCTTGTTTGACCACTTCCAATTTGCCTTGATTCATGGACCTGACATTCCAGGTTCCTATGCAATATTGCTCTTTACAGCATTGGACCTTGCTTCTATCACCAGTCACATCCACAGCTGGGTAGTGCTTTGGCTCCATCCCTTCATTCTTTCTGGAGTTATTTCTCCACTGATCTCCAGTAGGATATTGGGCACCTACTGACCCGGGGAGTTTCTCTTTCAGTATCCTATCATTTTGCCTTTGCATACTGTTCATGGGGTTCTCAA